>NW_026606250.1:32500-327500 GCF_029834395.1 Sorex fumeus
GTGGGACCCCAGACCCTCCTCTCAGGCCCCTGCGCCCCACAACTCCCCTCTTCGCATCAGGGGTGCAGGGACCCCAGGGAGCCTCCTCCGCCCGTCTCCCCGCTGGCCGCCCCAGCGCAGGCCGCTCTGGTCTCCCAGAGACCTCGGTGGGCGTCTGGAACTTTCTGTCCTGTCCGGCTTGCTCTGGGCCTATGGATTTGGCTGGACGCCTTTTACAGAGGCTCCGGTTTGCTCTGGGCTGCCCGGGAGGCCCCAGGGCTTGTCCAGTGCCCACGGGGGCCAGGGGGTCCACCCAGGTGCCCTGAGCCGTGGTCACCCCTCACCCCACCCCCCTACCCCACTGCACTCCCCCTCATCCCCTCTACTCCTCCCCTCTCCCCCCTGCACTGCCCCTACTCCCCTCCCCCTTGCACTCCCTCCTCACACTCCCCCCTGCACTGCCCCCTCCCCCTGCACTCTCCCCTATGCTGCCCCTCTCCCCTGCAGCCCTCCTGTCCCTGCCTCTGTTCCTGGGACTCTGCGTCAGGTCTCAAGGCCAAGTGGACACTTGGTGCCTCCCAGGCCCCTGCTCATTTGGTCAGAGCCAGCTGGGCTGCGACGAGGAAGAATGTTCTGGATTCTCTGATGTCTCCCTGGTCATCTGCTCCCACCTCCAGCCCCCGGGCCCTGACAGCTCGTCTCCCCGTGGCCTCCCAACAGATCTCCTGGGGTCCACGCTGCCCACAGCCCACGCGAGGGTCCCCAGACACCACACTGGACACGGGGGCACCGACAGGACAGGAGGGGTTAGGAGAGAGGACAGGCCAGCGGCAGTGGCCTCTGCCCCCCAGGAGACAGCCCCCAATATCCAGAGACCCCCAGCCCAGGGAATAGTCCCCCAGGGCCCACAAACTGGCTGCTTGACCACCCCCTTGCCCGGGTCATTCAAGCACCCACTGACTCATCCACGCCGGGCCCCAGCTGGGCAGGTGGACAGCAGTCGGGTTCCCCGGGACTTGACTCAGCTCCTGTACTCGGGCGTGGGCGGCTGTCCAGGTGATGTAGGGGTCTGACGCCACCAGCCAGGCCGAGCCCGGTGACCCCAGGATGGGCTGACCCATAGGCCCTGGCTGCGTGTCTCTGGACAGCCCTGCGGCCCCCAGAGCTGCTGCTGGCCTCCTGCCTGTCCCTCTGTCGCAGGTGTGGCCAGGCCCCAAGGTCACTTTGTCCTGGAAATGATCCCTGGCCCCGGGGGACGTCCTCCCTGCACTGGCGGTGACTGGGGGCTGCCGCTCACGTGGGAGCCCCGGGTGGGACATGCTGGTGTCGCGTTTGGATCCTGGGCCATCGGCAGTGCGGGAAATGTGGAATGTGGGTGCCTTTCTCCCTGTGCCTGGGGTGTGCCCGCGTGCCCCGCCGCTCCCTGGGGCCGAGCCGGGGTGGTACAGGACTGCCCCTAGAGTGGCCCATTGCCAGAGAAGTGGGAGACAGCGACGGGAGACACAGGTCCAGGTGGGTCCGAGCTGCTGCTGGCCGGAGGCTCCAGCCGCCTGGGTCAGAGCTGGGCCGTGACAAAGGAGTGAGGGGTGCTGGGCCCTCTGCCCTGTCTGTGTCCTCCCAGAGCCTGGGCGGCTGCAGGGGGTTTATCGCCGACTTCCTGGTCCAGGCCCTGAGCCGGAGGCCTTTGCTCGGGCGGGTGGGTGGGCCCTGGGTGGCCTCAGCTGTGGCCTGGGCTCAGGCGTTCGCTCTCCCCTCTGGACCCCTGCGCTGCACCCCCCACAGGCCAAGGGCCGGCCCCTCGCTCTGCCCAGACCTGCGCTTGCTGAAGACCTTCCCCCCATTTCAGAAAGACCCCCAGAGGTCTCTGCTCCCCGGCAAACGTTCCCTCTCGGCTTCTGAAAACCTGCCCCCAGATTCCGCCCGCCGGGGGCCAGGCCGGGGGCTGGGGAGCCACTGTCAGGGCCCCAGCAGGTCCCAGGCTCCCCCAGCACTTTCCGGGGCCACCCGGGGTCAGGGGAGCCCTCCCCTGTGTGCCTGTAGACCCTCCACACACACGGCGCCCACCCAGCCCCCCGGCCCCCCGGAACCGCCTGGCCTCTGCCCACCCAGGTTCAGTCCCAGCAGCGCAAGAGGGCCCCGAGCACCATGGGCCCGAGTTCTGCCCAGAAAAGACCCCCGAGACGAGATGAATGTGGCCAGCGAAGCCCCCTCCCCCAGGCGCCCAGCTGGCCTCGGGCCTTGGCCCCACCCTTGCTCCTGAGGACAGACCCGTGGGCCCTGGGGCACAGCGGGAGGGAGTTGGGGGCAGCGTGGCCCTTGCTCAGAGGAACTCCGAGCTGGGGGAGGCCCCGTCCGGGGCTGGGGGGCTCGGAAGCCCCCGTGGGCGTCGCGTGGGGGAGGATGGAGCTGGGGCACCGTGGAAGCTAGGGGGCTCGGGGGGTCCTCCAACAGCCCCTCCGCTCCCGCCCCTTCTGGCCCCGTTCCCTGGGTCTCCTTGGACAGGCTTTCCAGAAGTTTCCGGGGCTCCGGGGAGCATCGCATGGAAGGAAGCTGGTGCACGGGGCTGGGCACCCTCCCATCTCGGACACGCAGTGTCTGCTGTTGCCCGGTGGAGGTCTGGCTCACGAGCATGGCCGGCCCCTCCTCTCGGACCACGTGTCCACCTGGTGCCAGGACAGTCCAGGGCTTCGGGCACTGGTGCTCAGACGTGTCCCTCTCGTGCCTCACGGCCTTCGGGTGGGGATCGGTCCCAGAAACCTTGGCTTCTGTCCGCCCGGGTCCTCCCTGACCCCCATGCCCCCCCCACCCTGGGCCGCTCACAGGCTCTGCCCCGCCTGGCCCCTCGGACTGCAGCTGGGTCTCGGGGCGTCACCACCATTGATGGGAAAAGCAGCCGAGCCCCAAATGAAGCGAGTCGGGGAGGGGCGTCTCCTGGACCGCAGGACAAGCCGGTCGGACCCAGCAGGGCGGGGGGGGGATGTCCCTGGGCCGGTCCTGGGGCGCTTGTGAGGGACCCCGCGGGTGGGGGCTGAGCTGGGGCCTCTGCATCCGTTCCTGGCCTCCAGAGTGACTTTTGAAAAGGCATCATTCCACGGAGAATGAATTTCCAGGATCGCATCTGGCAGTGAGGGGAGGATCAGGACTGTAAATGTTATGAAAACATGAATTTCTTCATCTGGAGGGGCCGCGCGGAGCAGAAAATCCCCTGGTGGAGAAATCGCAGGCTCGCCCTGGCGCCCGCCCGGCCCTGTCAGCCCCTCGGAGCGGGTGTTCATTAACCTCACACCCACTTTCCCGCCCATCCGGGGCCGACCTGCGACCCAGATAAAGCTCGTGATCGCGTGACCTTTCCAGAAAGGCGGTGTGTGTCCCCGCTGGGGTCCCCGAAAGAATAAATCACCCCGGGCTGGCGAGAGGGGGGAGGGAGAGGGTGTCCAGGGAGCCATCTTTCTCGTCTCCTGTAATGTAATTATGATCCAATAACACAAACAGCAACATCTGGAACCCTGCAGCCGGCTCTGTTCCTTGGACGGGAACGTGCGGCCGCCACGTCTCTCCTCAGCTGCCGGGTGGAGCCGGGCCCTGGGGATGGGCTGGGGCCGGGCTGGGGGTGGGGGCGCTTGCTGTTCCTGCCACAGTTCATTTGAGACCCTCCGGGGGGCCACGAGGCGTCCGCCAGGCCCTGCCTCTGCCGTCTCATGGTCCACATGAGCCCCCCGGACCCGAACCAACGGCACCCCCAAACCAGCCTCGGTGAGGTGAGGTGAGCACGCCCAAGCCTTGGCCAGTGTCCGTGCTGTCCTTGGGGTTTCCCCGGCAAGAGTTTGGACGCCGGGGTGGGGTGGAGCGACTTTGCTCCTGGAACCGGGGTCCAAGGAGCAGACCCCGTCCACGAAGCCGTCACAGCCCAGGGTCTGCGGTCTGGGCCCCCTGTTTCCTCTGAACCCCAGTTTTCTTCCCCATGTGAGCTCATTTTCCCTTCTCAACATTCGAGAACCTTCTTCAGCCATCACCGAGGGCCCCGTGCCTGCCCCCAGGTTCTGCCGGTCCAAACTGCAGCCGACTCAAAGGCCGTTCTCTGGGCTTGTTGACCAAAGGCAAACAGCTCCGGGAGACAGAGACGGAAAGTGAGATTCTTGGCGATATTCTTCTCGGACATTATCAGAGAGCAGAGACCCTCTCCCAGGGGACAGGAAGCGGCTGTGCGGCTCTGCGCAGTGAGTCATGCCGGGGTTATTACTGCCGAGGGTCTTATCGCCAGAGCTGGGCCTTCTCCTCACAGCCCTGACACAGGAAGGGTGACTCAGAAGAGTTTGGCGGACACACACATGCACACCAACGCAAGTACGCACACACACGTACCCACATGCACATATGCACGCACATACACACACACACACACCCGCACCCATGCACACAAATGCAAGTATGCACGCACACGCACACACATGCACACACCGGTGTGCACACATGCGTGTACTCACGCACACACAGACGCACACACATGCACTCATGCACACAGCTGCAAGTACACATGCACACACATGTATGTACACACACGCACATGCACACACGTGCACACACTGGCGTGCACGCATGCATGTACTCACGCACATACACATACAAACATGCACACACACGCACCCATGCACGCAAATGCAAGTACGCATGCACACACATGTATGTACGCACACGCACAATATACTTGCACACACGCGTGCCTGCGTGCGTCCACATAGACACGTGTGCACATGTGCGTGCAGGCGCCTACAGTTTCCAGGTTCCTGGCGCTGCCCTTTCTGCTCTGCACCCCACACACCGACTCCGGATGAGCCCCCAACGTCCAAGGATGCCGAAGAACCCAGAATCACGGCACCCCCGTCCGCAGAGCACGAGTCCCCCTTGTTTTAACGACCAGATGTCGTTCCATCAGGACGTGTGTTTTACAAGCGACCGGTCCAAACAGGAAAGTCATGGAAACCCTAAAGCTATCACGGGGTCGGAAATCAAGCAGTTGGTAAATCAATAGAATTTTACACCCCGGCGAGAATCTTTATTTTCTCCAGGTCATGTAAATGAGACAGAGACCATAAATTGGGAAGAAACAACTCCTGTGTGTATGTGTGTGTGTGTGGGGGGGGGGGGGGCAGGGGGCTCTGCATGCAGGAAGTCCCCCGACGGCAGTGCTAGAGCCCAGCCGGCCCGGCGCCCCCGAAGGAGCCGCAGCACGTGGCGGCCAGCGGGGCCCCGCCGGGCCTCTCCGGCGCCTTCCCGGCCTCACTCGGTGTCTTTCTGGAAAGCCAGGAAGCTCCTCGCCGCCGCGGCTCCCACAAAACCCATTTCTGGGCTCTTGCAGGAACCGTTACATTTTCCGTTCTCTGGTGGGGAATGGAATGTTGATACTGTGATTGTTTTGTTTATTTTATACGTTTTCTTTGGAATTTCTATGCGGCTGCTGCCCCGGCCCCTGGCGGCCCCTTGATTTACGGTAGCTAGGAACATTCCAGAGGAGACATGTCAGGACATGATCCGATAACACTCGACAGGCCCCCAGATCCATCCCGGCACCCCCCACTTCCTGCGACCTCCGTGCGGTGACTCCCGACGCCCCCAGCTCGGCCGAGAGAGGAAAGAGTGTCCGCGAGCCTGAGGGGCCTCGAAGCCCCCCGCTCTGCCCGCCAGAAGACGTTGCTGAGAAGCCTCGGGGGGCTGCCCTGAAGCGACGGACACATCTGAAGTTTCTCCCCCCGGCCACTGGAACACAGCTGGCCCGAGAGTCTCAGGCTCAGGCCCGCCCGGTCAGTCTCCCCTGAGCCCGGGCAGAGCCTGGCACCATCGCCAAGGCTGCGGAGATGCCCGCTCTTTGAGCGGGTGGCCACTCGGCAGAGCAGGGCTGCCCACTGCGCCCACAGGCCCTGTCGCTCGGCCTGCTTCTGTGGAGAAAGTGGTTGGCTGGGGTTGGGGTTGGGAGGCCACACCCAGGGGTGCTCCGGGACTCCTGCCTTAGTGCTCGGGGCTCACTCCTAATGGGGCGCAGGGAGTCGGCGACAGGCAGAACCACGTTGGACACCTGCAAGGCAGCGCCTCAATCGTGGGCGTCTTCCAGGCCCCCGTCGATAAAGTTTTATTGGCACACGGCCTGTCCCCAGGGCCCTCCTGCCCAGGGCTGCGTCCGCGAGAGCTGGAAGGGCCGCGCCGCCCCGCAGAGAGCGGCCTCTCTCTCTGACTTCCTCTTGGGTGACGGTGAAAGGTCCCAGGTGGCTCCCCGGAACCCCGTGTGCGCGTGTGTGCGGGCCTCACCCGCCCCATCCTCCCCCCACTCTCCACCCTCACCTCACACACACACAACTCACACACTCATACAACACACACCACACACACACACACACTCACACAGACATACACCCTCAAACACACACACTCACACACACAACTCACACAACACATGCACCACACCTACACACACACTCACACAGCCATACACTCTTGAACACACACATACTCACACACAACTCATACAACACACACCACACATGCACACACACTCACACAACACACACCACACACACTCACAGTCCTATACTCTCGAACACACATATGCATTTACACACTCGCTTCACACACACTCATAACACGCACTCACACGCTCATCCAACTCTTA
This sequence comes from Sorex fumeus, assembly GCF_029834395.1. Lineage (NCBI taxonomy): Eukaryota > Metazoa > Chordata > Mammalia > Eulipotyphla > Soricidae > Sorex > Sorex fumeus. The sequence goes on from NW_026606250.1 coordinate 39,141, forward strand.
CACTCACACACATATACACACATATTCTCTCACACGCGTGCACCACACACTCACACACACTCACATTCACACTCACATACACTCACATTCTCTCTCTCACACACACGCACACGCACACGCACACTCTGGGGGGAAACACTGCGGCCTGGTGCGGGCTACGGGCTAGAGTGAGGTTTCTGGGGCTTTCTGAGGGGAAGGCAGGGGGGCCCCGCGGGAGCCCTGGCTGGCCGCGGTTCCCGCGTCCGAGTCCAGCAGAATCTTCCCAGAGTCGGCGTGGCCGCCCCCGCGCGTCCCCACTGCTGCCTCAGCAGAATCCTGCGCCTTCCCGTCTTCCCGGCGGCCGGGCGGGCCTGGCCCGCGGCCCTTCCTGCCTGCTGTGTGGTCCCGATGCCGCCCAGCGCCTGCGTCTGCCCGGGGAACTGCAAACCGAGGCCTGGCCCCAGAGTCTCTCCTCTTGGAAATGCACCTGGGCTCGGACAGAGTCAACGGGCAGGGGTGCGGGGGGCCGGGCCGGGGTGGGAGTGGAGTCTGCGGCCGTCCTCGGGAGGGAAGCTTCCTGCGTGGGGGTCCACTGAGATTCGCTTCCATCGTGGTCTGGGACCCTTTGGAAGGGATGCGGGGGGGGGGCTGGATCCCCAGGTTGCCTGCAGTCCTCCGGCACACAGTAGGTGCTCAACGGAGGCTTGGCTGAACGCCCCCGAGCCCTCGGGAGAGTCTGTTCCCCGACTCATGCCCCCCTGCACGCCTGTCGCTCCCGAGTCACTGGGCACCGGGTCACGCTGCTCCCCATGCCGGGACCACCCCCCCTGCCCTCCCCGCCCCACCTCCGCAGCCCTGCGGGACCCGACAGCGGCTCCAAGCTCCCACCTCGCCCATCTCCCACAGCCCTGCTGAGAACCCACAGCGGGGGGCTCGATGGTGGGGGTGGCACCACCTTCTCCCCAGAGGGGGTTTTTGTGTGCTCCAGGACACAGCACTTGACACCCCGAAGCCAGACTGACCTCCGCGGGCTCTGGGCAGGAGACTGCTGCTGCCCTCCTGGGGCCCGAGGGGGCCGTGAGCAGAAGCCAAGAGGGTCTCCCCAGCCCTGAAGACCCTGTCTGCTCCTGACAAAGGTCCCGCGACACACACAGGAACCGTGATTTAACCCACTTTGTTTCTGCTCGGGCCGGGACAGGACTGGCCTGAGAGGCCGCAGGCAGGCCCGGGACTGGACAGGCTGCGAATTCCAGCAGGGAAGCCTCTTGGTGTCCGGCAGTGGGGACGGGGTGCGGGGTGACTGCTTGTTTGGTGACGGGGCCAGGGGATGGGGAGGGCCCAGCCGTCCGTCCTGGCCGGAGGCGGGGCGTGTGGCCAGGAAGGTCCCCTGGCTTGACGACACCCGGCTGCAGAGAGGCCCCGTGGGGTGCCTGGTGGGGGGCTGTGGGCGGGAACAGGGATCCAGTCCCAAAGCTACCTGTGTGCCCCCCATTGCTGGACCCTGAAACAGTCCCCGTGGTGTGACCCCGGAGGCCTCGCTCTGAGGCTCGTGGGACATGTGCTGTTCTGCACTGCTCCACTGGCCTTCCAGGGCTCTGGGGGTCCCACAGGGCGGGAAGGCCCCCTGGGGGACACGGGCGGGGCAGGGAGGACTCTGGTCTCTGAGCTGAGCCCCTGGACGCGGCTTCTCCACACTGCGGGGCAGGAGCAGCCGAGGCCACAGGGGCCCACAAACAGGCCTGTGTTCCAATAAAACTTTATTTACAAACCCAACGCCGGGGCCGGACTAGGACACTGGGGGGTGGCGGGCAACTCTGGCTTCCAGGAGACCGCACGGCAGGTCATAGAGGCCCCACAATGTCCATCCCCAAGGCCTCTGGACTCAGGACACCCTGGCCGGCAACGCCCTTGAGGGCTGTTTTGCGGTTTTGCTGGGTTTGGTGGTGTTGCTTTGGGCCACACCCAACTCCTGGCACTGCGCTCAGGAATCGCTCCTGGCGGTGGTGCTCAGGGCACCCTATGGGATGCCGGGGATCGAGCCCGGGTCAGCCGCGTGCGAGGCAAACGCCCTCCCCGCTGTCCTGTCGTTCTGGCCCTCGCGACACGCTGTAGTTCTGAGGAGAGCGTCAGAAGTGCTGCTGCCCGAGCGAGTGAGTGAATGAAAGAATGAATAAATGAATGAGTCGAGACTGTGCCTCAGTACTCAGGAGCAGCCATCAAGGCCTGGCGAACATTCACGAACGTTCTGTGCCCATCGCACTCTGCCCAAGTGGAAACTCAGCGCTGGTCAGACCCCTGGCAGGCCAGGCTGCACTGGCCGGGGCTGTGGCCGGGCTGTGGGAGCGAGGGCGGGGGGTCAGGCTGCTGCCCACAGCCCCGGAGCCCAGGTCAGCACAGAGGCACGTCAGGCCCCATTCCACGCAGCTTCCCTCTGCGGGAGTTCGTTGCACACTTTTCATCACGGCTGGGCGGGCAGCGGGGCCCATAGAACACGACTCCTGCCCTCGGGGGGCCTTTGGCACATCGAATCTTATAAGCCACCCAGAGGTGGGGACAGGAAGAGGGGCGGGCGCGCCCGGCGGCCCCCACAGAGCCTCCCGGCCGGTCTCGAGACATCCCAGGCAGGGATTAATCCCACGTCGCTCTGCGCCGGGCCAGATCGACTTAATGCCTTCTAGAAAGCCTTATTCCACCCCACGGTGTATATTATATTCTCCGCCACACAGCAGCCCTGCGCGAGGCCGTTTCCCCACGCTCCTGGCCCAATAAATTAGGTTTCAATGACAAGAGGGCGGAGGCGCAGGGCGCGTGCGTGCCTAGTGGCCGCTGGGTCCGCAAGGTCTTGATGGAGGCGGCAGGGCCCGGCCGAGGGACCAGGAGGGCTCCGCGGGGCCGTGTCCAGCACCTCCCTCCCCAAACTGGCCATCCCCGGCGCCTGCAGGCCACGGCGGGGCCCCCGGCTTGGGCTAATTGGCAGCACAGACCCGACGTCACGCTCCATCCCCAGGCCCCAATCACGCCAGCCGCGGGCTCCGGCGCAGAGACGTGCCCTGGCTCTGATGCAGGCAGCCTCGGGCGGGCGCAGAAGTTTTCCAACTTGGCACATTAATGTTTGTCGAGTGTCTCTGCGGGACCAGCTGCCGGGGAAGCCAGCGTGACGCAGGTTGCCTGGAGCAGGCCAGGAAGCCGTTAGTGGGGCCGGCGGGGGGAGGCCGAGAGGACAGCCCGGTCCAGGTCCTTTGGAAAGTGGCACGGGGTGGGGTGGGCTGCTGCCCCCTTCCCAGCCGCCGACTTGGCAGAGGGAAGGCCCATCTCCTGTCTCAGGGCCCGGGGTGAGCCCCGGAGAGCGGGGCCAGCCGGGTCTGGATGGGCCTTTTGGGGACGCAGAGTGGACACAGTCCCTCATGGGCACGGATTCGACCTCACAAAGCAGCTAACGGGGAGGTGGACGGACCCGGGAAAATCAGACAGGGGACCTGGGGAGAAGAGACGGGACCTTGGGCAGGACGAGTGGGGACACACAGACACACAGACACACAGATGCGCGCGCGCGCACACACACACACACACACACACACACACACACAGCAGGGTGGGGGGGAGAGATGGAGAGAGAGAGAGAGAGGAAGAGAGAGAGAGGGAGGGAGAGAGAGGAAGAGAGAATGGCAGAGGGAGACGAGCAGGATGTTGCCAGAGGCCCCGAGACGCCCTGTCACCGAGGCGGGCAGTCAGTCGGGGTCTGGGCTGGGGTCTCACACTTCCAGCTAGAGGTGGCCCCAGAGGACGGGCCCAGGCCGGCTCTGGGGAGCAGAGACAGGCCGAGAGCCCCTCACCCTGCTTCCCTGCGCTCCGGGCCTTCTCCAAGAGGTCCAGGGGCTGCCCGGCCTGGGCACGACGGAGCAGACGGGGAGACCAGAGGCCTTGTGTCGGGGCTGTAGTTCCCTGAGGGACTTTGCTCAGGCCCGGACAGGCTCGGGGCAGGGACAGTGGTCCAGCGGGCAGCATGCTTGCCTTGCTCGTGACGAACCTGGGTTCGATCCCCGAGACCTCATACGGTTGCCTGAGCCTGCCAGGGGTGAGCCTGAGCACAGAACCGGGAGTGAGCCCTGAGCACTGACCTGGGAGTCAGCCCTGAGCACAGAGCTGGGATTGAGACCTGAGCACAGAGCTGGGAGTCAGCCCTGAGCACAGAGCCAGGAGTCAGCACTGAGCACTGTGCTGTGTGCCTCTACCACCCCCACCCACAAGTAACTGTGAGCTCAAGAAAGGACCAGTGGTCAGCTCCTTTCCCGGGCCAGCTCCTTTTCCAGCTTCAGACGTGGCTGGACCCAGGGGCCGGGGAGCCGTCACGGGGGCACCTGCCACCACCACGCCATCCTGACTCTCGGGCCATCCTCCACCGGGTCACCAGGTCGCCCTGTGCTTCCGCCTGCCTTGGCTGCAACGGGGGTCACAGGACCCTGCTCCCTCCTGGTGCTCGAGTCGGAGCTGCCGCTGGTCCTGCCTTGGCCCCCGGCCCACCCACTGCAGTGCTCAGGAGCCATGTGGCCCGGCCAGGTGCCCGGCGTGGGGGCACACTGCAGCATCTGCAGGAGGGAGCTGGTGGGGGCCAGCAGGGGGACAGGACAGGACGGGGGCAGGGCCAGTGTCCAGGCCCGGGGGCACCCAGTCCCTGGAGCAGTGGGCTGGGCAGAGCCGTGTGCGGGGCAGCTCTCGGCCACTCACACACACTCCTGGGCCCACCCGGAGTGGCTCCTGGACATGGCCCCTGCACCGTGTGGCCCGTGTGTGTGTGTGTGCGTGCGTGTGTGTGTATATGTGTGCGTGTGTGTGTATTGTGTGTGTGCATGCGTGAGCATGCATGTGTGCGCGCGTGTGTGTGTGCGCGTGCATGGGTGGGTGGGGGTCTGCGGTCGCCCCTGGCCCCGTGCTGCCGCAGCTGCTCCCTTTGCCGCGGTCGCTGTGGCTTATCGTAAACCACCTCAAATCCTTTTTGGAAGCAGGCAGGGTATAAATTATAAATAGATTTAATTTAAAAAACTCAATAGAGCCGTTTCTCGTCGGGCTCCGAGCCGCCCTCCCGCCTGCTCGCCCCTACTCACCCCGCGCGGGGGAGGGGGCGTGGGGAAGGGGCTGATCCGGGGCCCAGGACCCCACGGGGCCCACGGCCGGAACCTGGGACCTGTGTGCATACGTGCGTGTGTGCGTGTGAGTGTGTGTGTCAGTGTGCATGTGTGTGAGTGTCTGTGCGTGTGCGTGTGTGTGTGAGATTCTTTGCTGCGTCAGGTGTGCTCACAGCCCCAGCTCCCCAAATTTTCTCCCCAAGGCCCCACATTTCTGCGGGCACAGACCTGGCGCACATTCGGGCCATGAAATCCCGGAGCAGTGAGTGATGGAGTGGGCATGGGTGCCAGGGGCGGGGGGTGTGGGGCGGCCCGGGTCCACGTGCCTCTCCCGGAGCCCCAGACCCCCGGGGTCTCTCACTCCTGGTCCCAGGCCTGTGGTGATGGCCGGCGGAGGGCAGCCGAGAAAGGGGGCTTCTACCCCAGCCTCAGTTTCCCCGCCTGCAGCCTTGATGGCAGGGCGGGCGCAGGAGCGGAGGCACTCACCCTGCACCCGGCTCCCATCCCCAGCGTGGCCGGGCCAAGCGTCCCCCCCGGTATTGGAGGGGAGGAGGGCGGGTGCCCCCGCAGAGGGGAGCGACTTCAACATCACCGTCTCCTGGGCCGCAAAGCGCAAGCTGTCGGCCCACCCGCCCGCCGCCTGTCCTTCCTGCGAGGGCGCCTTGGGCCCCAGGACCAGGCCAGGCCTCCCTCATCCACCTGCAGGTGAGTCAGGCCAGGAGCCGGCGGCCCACGTGGGAGAGGAAGAGCAGGAAAGGTGGGCCGGGAGGGGGCAGGCAGGTGGGGGCGGCTCGCGTCAGCCCCAGGGCCACGGGCGCGCAGAGCCGGACTCGGTCCCAGCCTGACCTCGGCGCCGCGTCCTCCGGCTGCTGCGGGTGCGTCAGAGTCACGGCCGGGGTCACGTTCGAGCGGCAGGTTCGGGCGTTATTAAATATGCATGTGCCCTCGCCCCCACCAGCGCGGGGGACGGCGGCCGATTGATCCGCGCGCCGCTCGGAGTCTTTCTCCTGGTGAGCTCGGGCTGCGAGGGCGGAGAGGCCTTCACCCTGCCAGGCCGAGGCACCCATGGGGGCCCCTCATTAGCATCGGCCGAGCCCCTCGGCCCGGCAGCGGCGCCTGGGCACCTTCGCCTTCTAGAAGCTGCCGACGAGACCAATTAGGGGCGGCGAGCGTCTGTGGGCGGCCGGGAGGCAAGAGGGCCGCGGAAAACTGTGTCCACGGGTCTGCTCGGGCCCCCTGCCCGGGCCCCGCTCCGTCTGCCTCTGCCCAGCGCCAGCACTGGCACCACTGTTCAGAGCAGTTTCCAGGCTTCCAGAACATTCTCTGTCCTGAGATGGAGGAGATGGGAAGGGGGTCGCAGCATCTGTCACCCACCTCATCTCCGTGCTGCAGTGCAAGGGGCCAGGACCTGTGCGCAGGCGCCCCCTTGAATGTCCTTCCCCACCGACTCTCCCAACCGCCCCCCCAGGTGCCCCCTCCGTCCCCGGCCGTCTACACCGCCCGTGTGTGTGTTCAAACCTTGAATCTTGGGATGGGGCTTGTTGGAGAAGCCGACCAGAACGTCCAGGGACATTGTAGTGACCCTGGAAGCTGGATGGTGTTCTCAGTCAGGGAGACGGCCCCAGGGTTCGTCTCCAGCGGGCGTCCACCACCGGCTGTGCCCAGAGGGCTCTCTCCTGACGGGGCTGGACCTGGGCGTCTGCGTGTAGGGCCAGTGCCTTGGCCCTCCCTGGCCTGCTGGGATAGTTTCCACTTCAAGTTCTGCTGACACTGTGGACGTGGTGACGGGGCGGGCCAGGGTCCCGCTGCCCCCGAAGCCCACTGGTCAGGCGGCCTGGCCTCGTGGACGCCCCCGGGATGGGACCTGTGGCCAGCGCATGGGGCATCCCCATGAGAGTCCCTGGCCTCCTGCTGTGTCTGCGTGTTGGCCTCTGCCCTCTCCCAGGAAAGGACCTGACCCCTGGGCAGCTAGAGGCTGCGGGGCCCAGGGTGGGACAGTGACCGCCAGGTCGCCCAGGCTGGACACTCGGCCCCTTTCTAGCTGTGGTGCCTTGGACAGGTCACTTGCCCTCTCTGAACTCCAGGGTGCGTGCACGTGGCCTGCCCCTGGTCACATCTGGGCTCTGGGCAGCAGCTGGTCTGCCCAGCACTGGGAACCATGAGCACTGGGCCCTGAGTCCTGTAATGCAGTGCCCCCATGCAGAGAAGGTGAGGGGCAGTGGGCAGGGAGGGCCCGGGTGAGCGTGGGCAGGGCCCTGGGGCAGCCGAGCATGGGGGCTGGCGTGGGAGAGACACTGTCTGTCACTCAGCAAGAGGCCACCACAGAGCAGAGAGACCCAGTGGGCATCCCTGGGGTCTCTGCGGCCAGAGACTGGTGGCCCCAGGTCCAGGTCCAGGTCGGCCGTGGCTACTCCGCCACGTGGGTCCCAGGGCCGGGCTTCCAGCTGTCAGGGCAGCCCCCAGCCCTGACCCGGGGCCACAGCAATGGTCTCAGCCCCCAACGGCGTCCACGGCGGGCAGGGCACAGACCCAGCATGTCGCCAGCCCAGGTTCTACCCTCGGCGTGTGTGTGTGAGATCCTTTGCTGCGTCAGGTGTGCTCACAGCCCCAGCTCCCCAAATTTTCTCCCCAAGACCCCACCAGGAGGGACCCCGGACGTAGAGGGACCAGCCCTGAGCAAGGCCACGTGTGGTCAGTGCCTCCCCGGAGTGAGCCGGGCTCCTGAGGGGGAAGGCCGTTCCGCTCACGGCCTTCACCAAGTGGCTCCGTGTGCGGGCGCCGGACTCCAGGCCAGCAGGGGCTGCTCCACTGGGCCCTCCCGACTGCCCGGCCGACCCCCTTCTCAGCGGGCTGCTCCCTCGGGGGTCCTCGTCAGAGACCAGAAGCAGGAGGTGAGGCCGGACAGCTGGGAAACACTGGCCGGCCCCACGCTGGACTGTGTCCCCTCAGAGGCGGGTCAGGGCCACCGTTTTCTGGGCCTGGAACCCGGCTCGAGGACGGGGCTCGCTGTGAGAAGCGGTTGGACTCACTCCTCCTGGGGTAGCTGAGGTCAGGGACCCCCGGGCCAGGCAGGCAAGGCCGCTGTCCCCAACTCCGCTGAGAACCGAGGGAAGCTGGTGTCCAGGGTGGTGTCTCTGGCCAGTGATCTCCCCCCCTCGCCCCCCGCCCCCGCTCCCACTCCTGTTTTCTGTTTTCTTCACGTCTGCAGCCGCTGGACCTGCCGCGGGCCTCGTTCCCGCCTAGAAAGGGTTAACCCATACGGTCATCTGAAAATGAGACCGTTATTCCCTCCTAAAGGTTAATGTGTTTCCCCGGCAGGGTGTGAGCAGAAACTGCGAGCGCTTCAGCGTAGGCTGGGACTTGGGGTGGGGGCAGCTTCCTCTCGACCCGAGCGCTCACGGGACACAGCTGGGAGGAAGGGGGGTCCCAGGAGGGGTGGGGGCATCCCGACTTGGGGACCCGGGGGGTGGGGGTCCCAACTCAGGGAACTGGGGGGTGGGGTATCCCGACGTCGGGGACCCAGGGGCGTCCTGACTCGGGGACCCGGGACGGCGTGGGGGTGTTCCAATTCCGGGACCCGGGGAGAGTGGGGGCGTCCCGACTCAGGGACCTGGGGGTGGGGGCGTCCCGACTCAGGGACCTGGGGGTTCGGGGGTCCCAACTCAGGGACCCGGGTGTGGGGTGTCCTGACTTTGGGAACCTGGGGAGGTGAGGGCGCCCCTACCAGGGGACCCATGGGGGTGGGGGCATCCTGACTCGGGGACCCGGGGGTGTCCAGGACAGGGACACGCAGAAAGTCCAGCACCTCGGCTCCCTGGCTCTGCCGGCCGGCCTCCCGGGCACTCTGCAGCCAGCCCCTGAGTACTGCTCAGTCTGAGGGGCGCTTCTCTGTGCATCTCTGATGACGCCTGGGGCGGGACCCCTGGGACACCCTCTCGGCTGGGCCTGGAGAGGAAGTGGCCCTCAGATACTGGCGCAGAGCCAGGCCAGCACCCCAAAACACGACTGCCTATGTCGGCACCTCCTCCCTGCCCCACCCGTCCCCCCGTCCCTTCTGCCGGAGGCCTGCAGGTCCCCACCCCAACACCGAGACCCCCTTAGTTTCAAATAAAGCCAGGGATGGCCCTCGGGCCTGTGTTGCCTTTGTGAATAAAGTTTTATTGGCACAGGATGACTGCAGAGAAAGTGCCGCCACTTCCGTGGCCACCCAGAGCTGGCCGCGTTTGCGGTGGCCTTTTGCAGGATGCTCTGTCCCCCTCTGCGGACAGCTGGGTGGCCCCTGGCTCTGGGTGAGCTGGTGGGAGCGAGTGCTGGCCGGTGCGGGTGGGCTGTGGCCAGGCCAGCCCTGGTGTCCCCCCACCAACGCCCCCACTGCCGGCCAGGCCCCCAAGCAAACAGCTAACGAAGGAAGGAGCCTGTGGCCGGGGGCTGTGGGCCCGGGGCACTGAGGATGCCCACCCGGACTCTGAGCCCAGGAAACAGCAAGGGGGGGAGGGTTGCAGCAGCACAGAGCAGACAGGAACACCGGAAGAATCCGGAAGGACCCGGGCTCCACCAGCGGGTGCCGGCCCACGAGTGAGGCTGACCGGTTCCCAGCCCATCAGTCAGGACTTCCCGCACTTCCGTGACCCGCCACCCCTTTCCAGAAAGAAAAAAGGGAAGAAATCACTCAGTCCCTTGCTGCTCAACTGACCTTTCAGGCACCCTCAGGGCCCCTCGGGGGAGATGCTCAGGAACAAGCCTAGAGGTCTTCCTGGAGGAGGCGGTTTGGCGGACGGCTTTGACGTCAGAGGGGCGACACCCCCACAGGCCAGGCCCCCACAAGAGAGGCCAGGTGCGGGCTGTGGTCCCTGCCCTCCTTGCACCCGGCTCCCCTCCGGCCCAGCTGCTGACCTTCTGGCCTGGCCTCTTACCCACAGAGGTTGCCTCTGGGCTCGGTGACCTCGTCCCATCTCCCTCGCAGCCCAGGTGTGGTCCCAGGGTCTGTTTCTGGCAAACGTGATGGAGCCAAAGGGTTGTGAGTTGTTTCCGATCTGGAAATGCCTCTAACGGGAAAAGGCAGACGCCCCTCCCCACCCCCCACCCCACGCACCCAGGCCGCGGTGCCTCCCCACTTGCTGGGAGACAGACGTGATGGCAGGCGCTGAAGCTTCCGCTTTGTGTCTTGAGGCAGAAGCCGCAAAGCCAAGCACAACACGAGGCCGAGGGAATGATTTCTGGTGTCCGTGGGCCAAGACCACTCCCGGGGAGAGAATGAATTCCTGGGTGGAAGCTTCTGTCCTCTGGGGTCTCTAGCCGGCTTGCCAGATGGTCAGTCTAAGACACCCCTCACCCCGCTGATGTGGATTCTCCAGGTCGACCCCCTGAGCACGCGCTGAGGCCTCTTCCTGGGCGAGTCTGGGGTGCCCAGGCGGCCTCCCTCCTCTGACCACAGCCTCCTCCGTCACACCGGCAGCCGGACCCTCTGCTGCAGGCCTGGACAGAGGCAGGGCAGAGGGAACAGCAGGGGTGCTCCAACGGCTGAGGTCATGGCTGCGTCCTCAGCAGCCCCCAACCATGGGAAACCCACAGAGGCCCCAACCCCGAGGGGCTCCCAGGAGGCGGCGGCAGCCGGCACGGGGTCAGGACGGGAATTCAAGGCTCTGCTTCCTGGGGCCTCTGTGGGGTGATCGCAGCCTTCTGCACCACGACCTGTTCCCGTAAAGGGGTGCTGTCCCCGGGAGCCCCTGGAGTGTGGTCAGCAACAAGTCCCGGGGTTTGGGGGCCCGGGAGCCACCCGGTCATCGGCACAGCCTCTGTCCTGCCCGGCCAGGACTGAGTGCCCCTCCCGCCCCCACTATGGCTGACAGGCTTCAGGACCCCGAATCTGGGGCCACCGGCAGCCCCTCAAGTCCAGAGGGGGGCAAGTGGGCGCCCCCACCCCCGTGGCCTGGGGCCCCCGGCCCGGGGAAAGGCCGGCCTGGCCGCCCTCACGCTGGACGTGCTCGGCACAGCTGGAGGACGAGGCCTGTGAGAGGAAACAAACTTTCCAGCGTCCCCGTGGGCGAACTCCAAGTTTCCCCGGCCCCGAATCCCTCCGTCATAATTCAAGCCGCTTGGCCCGGACCTGACGGCTTGGCCCCGGCCGGGCCCCACTGCCGACCCAGCGCCTAGAAGTCTCTCCCGCAGCCGCCGCCCAGACCGCGCTGAGCTCATCCTCCCAGGAGCTCAGCCCAGCTGTGGGAGCGGGCTGGGGGCCGGGAGGGGGCCGGGGGCCGGGAAGGGGGCCGGGGCACGGGAGGGGGCTTGGGCCCTGCTTCCCGGAGCCGCTGTACAGGCGGACAGAGGCCTCTCGCGAGCGTGGGCCGCAGAGCCCCGGCGCCTCCAGCGAAGGACCCAACCCCCTCCCAGGCAGGTTCACTCACGTGCAGGGCGAAGTCACATTCTCGAACCCTGAGAGGCAGCGGAAGACCCCCCCACCCCCACCCCCAGCGATGGGCCCTAGTGATGCCACCGCAGGGGGGTGCTGGCCTGGCACGCGGCTGACCCAGGTTTGGTAACTGGCACCCTGCGGGGTCCTCGAGCCCACCCAGGAATGACCCCTGAGCTAGGAGTCACCCCTGAGCCCTGCTGGGCGTGGCCCCAAACCAAATACGTGGATCGTGGCTAACTCCTGAAAATCCTCCCAGCCACCCTGGGGCTCAGGGCTGGGTCCCCCGGCCTAGGGCGTGCTCGGAGCTGGTGGCCAGCCACTGTGGGAGCTTCCCGGCCTTCCCTGAGCGGGAAGGGAAACGGCCACGTGACTGAGTGCTGTGGCCTCACGCTCAGTTCTCAGCTGTGGACAGGTGTGGACCTTCCCAGCCAGCACGCAGTGACCCGGGCCAGCTCACTTCTTGGCCCGGGGCGGGGGAGGTGGTGCCCCTCGCTGGGTTTTCGGGTGCTCTGACTGTGGCAGGACCCTGTGGTTTCGCCCAGGAAGCAGACAGCACTGCCGGGCACCCTGGGGTCCGGGCAGAGCCCCGGACGTGAGGCAGAGGCCGTCGTCCTCGAGCAGAGGTCAAGCCCTCCCCCGCGGAACCGCACCCTCTGCTTCTCCCAGTCAGGAAGCTCCCAAGCTGGTGGCCCGGGACCCCCAGCATCGGGGACCCCCGGACCAGCCTCGAGTCCCATCGGCTCCCTTTGTCACTGGAGCTCTCTGCATGTCACTGGAGCTCTCTGCATGTTCTGCTGGGGCGGTGGGGCCCAAGGGGCCACTGGTCGCTGGTGAGCGTGGGGGCTTTTAGGGTCACCTGCCGGCTCCGGGGGTGGTCTGCGTTTCCCGCAGGGCCGGAGCCAGGCTCGGGGGTGCTGGGACTGCAAACTCCATGTCTGGTCGTGGGAAGAGCTGTGCTTCCGCTCTCAAAGCCGCACGGCCGTTTCCCAGGCCGAGGCCCGGCTTAGCCGCGTTCTCACCGACACGCGAGCGCTCGGGGGATCAAGACGGTTCCCAGGCCGAGGCTCCCCCGCGTTCTCACCAACAACACTGCGGGGCCAGGGCTGGTGGGCCCAGGAGGGAGGTCGTGATGCCGCCAGCCCTCTGTGACGCGCCCTGCTTAGCAGCAGTTCTTAACTCTTTGGCCCTTTACATGTTTTCCTCTAGCTGTGGTGTTTATGTATAGTTTATAGTCTGTTAAGAAGGGTTCTCTGTCTTTTTGTTACTGGGTTATGAGAAGCCTTCAGATATTCTGGATACGAATTCCCTTCCCGGCACATGCACACTCTACGTGACCAGCAGTACGTGACCATCCGTTCTTCATCCTCCTTCCTCAGCTTTTACCTTTATTTATTTATTTATTTAGGCTTTTTGGGTCACACCCAGCGATGCTCAGGGGACACTCCTGGCTCTGCACTCAGGAATTACTCCTGGTCATCCTTGGGGGGGCCCTATGGGATGCTGGGAATCGAACCTGGGTCGGCCGCGTGCAAGGCAAACGCCTTCCCTGCTGTACTATTGCTCTGGTCCTGTCTTTGACCTTCTTGATGGTATTTTGAGGTGAAAGGTGTTACACGTGGGGGCTGGAGAGAGATCAGACAGTGGTAGGTACAGTTGCCTAACTTGTGACAGAGGCCGGGCAGGGCACTAATTCGAATCCTGGCATCCCACATGAGCCCCCCAATGACAAATACGACCACCAGGGACCCCTGAGCACCACCAGCCAAGGTCCCAAAGCCAAAGTAATATTTTTTTGGGGGGTCACACCTGTGATGCACAGGGGTTCCTCCTGGCTCTGCACTCAGGAATCACCCCTGGTGGTGCTCAGGGGACCATATGGGATGCTGGGAATCGAACCCGGGTCAGCCGCGTGCAAGGCAAACGCCCTACCTGCTATGCTATCACTCCGGCCCCCAAAGTAACATTCTTAAAGGCCCGTTTCCAGCTGTCTTGGTCGGTCGGTGCTGCTCATACTTTTGGTTTGTAGCCCGGAATCACGTGCCAGCCGAGGCAGCACGGTTCCCTCTCCGCGCCCCTGAATTACCCAGTTTCTTCTTTCACATCTACCACTTGGATCCCTTTTGAATCAAGTTTTGTAAGACAAGCGCCTTGCCCGCTGGACGTCTCTCTGGCCCCCGTGGGTCGAGGTCTGCGCGGGGTGAGAGGCAGGGGCCATCCAGCTGTTCCCGTGCACGTGGGGTTCCAGCTGTCCCGAGGACGTTGTTCAGAGACCGCCCCTTCCTCGGGCTCCCAAGCAGAAGTGCCCAGAAGTTCTCAGTGCTCAGAAGTGGGGGAATCAGCTGGTGACCGTTGGTCCACTGAGTCATCCGTTTAGCTCAAGGGCCCGGGGATGCTCAAGCCCATGGGGACCCCCACCACGGTCACCAGAAGCACATCTAGCCGGGCTGGGCGCCTGCGGATTGCACCCGGCCATGCTCAGAGCACCCTGGAATGCCGGGGGTCGCCAGACCCGGGCCTCTTGTCCGCTGTCCCCCGTGTGCCGGACGTAGGGAGCCGTGGAAGCCAGGCACGAGAGACGGACAAGGGCCTTCACACGTCCTCCCTGCAGCCCTTGACAAACCACCCAGAGGCCCGAGCGCTTACGCCCAGCTCAGGAGACAGGCGGCCCACGGCGAAGCCAAGCCCCGGCGCAGACCCTACCGAGGGGCAGCAGAGCGAGATAGGGCACCGGCCAGAGGATCAAAGGGAGAGGGGGATTTCTCTCCCTGCTTAGGCCAGGCCGCTTCCCGCAACTTATCAGGGAACCGTCCAGGTGGCTGCGGGCGGCTGGGGGCTGGCCGGGGTCTGAGTCAGCACACAGATACTGAGTGAGCAGATGCGCCCGTAAATCTCAGGGACTAACTTGCAGGCCCTGTTTGGCCCCCCAGAGTACGCAGCTGAGGGTTTTTTTTGTTGTTGTTGTTGTTTTGTCTTTTGCCAATCTAGTATTATTCCAATCGACGCAAAGTGGACATAACCTCAGCTGGATGTGACCTGGCCTCCCACAGGGCCATCCCAGGCGCCCCCAGCCCCCACCCCCCCGGGATGGACTCGCCTTTTATCTCTATTTTGAAACAGCCTTGAGTCATCTGAGGCTTCTTATCTCGCTGTGGCTGTTTGATAATTCCATATGTTATAACGGTCTGCGGTAAACAAGCGTGTTTTTTTCCCATGGAGAGGATTTATCTGTAAGTCAAGTTTAAGAACCTCTCCTCTGATACCAAGTGGTTCCTGAGAGGTTCCCAAATGCCAGAGAGCAAAGTCGGAGGTGGGTGAGGTCACTGGTCTCGGCCCGTCCGCCCCACGCCTCAGCAACAGGCTTCCGTGTGGGCCATCCTATGCCGTTCCCCCCAAACGCTTCCAGCTCGATCAATGTGCCTGAACTTCCGGAGAATCAATTCCAGAACGCGGATGACAAATCTTGCCAGTCAGTCTCCCGAGTGTGCCCTCTGGGCGCGGAGGCCGGGGGTCGGGCCGCCGCCTGCGTTTCCCTGGCTGAAGGGCCCCCACGTAGGCCCACGCTGTGGGGCTGTTACTCATCTGACAGGTCAAGAGAGTGACTCAGCGTGGGCCAAGCTGCCCCCCTCACACCGGACTGAGGCCGCCTCCTCGTTTCTCTGCGTCTGGGGGTCTCCTTCTCCGTGAACCGTCTCCTCGTATCCCTCCCGTCAGCCCGTACTGCCTTTTCTGTTGGTTCAAACAGGCTTGACCCTCTCTGCCAAGGACACGTTTCAACCGTCTGCCGCCGTGTCCTGCGCCCCGGAATCTGTGGGGCACTTTTGTTTTTTCTCCTCGGGCTGCCGTGTTTGATCCCCCACACCCCTGCCAAGAGTGGGTGCCGGTGCCTTTCCTGACGGTTCCGGCTGGGCTCGCGCTCAGAGGGGCCTTCTCGGCTGGCTTCCTGTCCCGGTGCAGAGGCCGGGGAGCGTCAGTCTGATCGAGGGATCATTCTGTTAAGTTCTGCTTGTTGTGCCCGAATTTCAGGTCCCCAGTTGCGGAGAGACCCAGTCCACACACAGTAACGCAAAAGCAAAGGAACTTGATTGCTTGCTCACGCTAGGGCCCAAGTCTCATCTGACACAGTGAAATGTTGACAAGGACCCCGACTCCAAATCACCAGCGGTTCCTATAGGGTTCAGGTTAAGAAGCAGTTTATGTACTGGTCTGTTTTTAGCATCGGCCCTATGACAACAGTGGTCAGCAATTAGACGAGGGTTCGGAACAGTTTCTAAGGAGGGGACAGTGACCCCTCATGACCGGCCAGACCCAACTGCCCAGTTCCTTATCTCGGCAGATTACTCAACTGGGAGTTGACTAGAAACTGCAAGTCCTGCTTTGGGGAAAACAGAAACTCGCTGAGACTTAATGTTGGCTGCAGCCTGTCATGGCATCAGTCTCGCCCTCTCGGGGGGCCCCTGAACGTGCTTTTCAGCTGCACGGAGGCCTGAATCGGGCCCAGGTTCCTTTAAAGCCATGGTTGCACCTCGCTGGGACTCGCGTCTGGGCTGGCCCCGGCCCGTCTGCCTGTCCCCGGCCCTGCGTCCCCAGCGTGTCCCCCCTGAGCTGCGGCCCCGACCTTCCGTGGCAGCCACCACGCCTCACCCCGCGGGCTGTCGGGCTGTTGGCCTCTTGGTGCTGCGTGCTGGGTGTCCACTGGGATGTAAGAAGTAAAATTATCTTTTTTTTTTATTTCAATTTTTGAATTGAAATTCAAGATGAGATAGACAGTCACAAATCTGTTCGGGATTAAATTTCAGTCCTGCAATGTTCCAACCCCCGTTCCCTTTGCCAGTACTCATTTCCTGCCCCAGTGTCCCCGTTTCCCTCTCACCCGCCTGTCCCCGCAAAATGATGGACCTTTACAGACGATGTGATTATGTATACTACAGACACTTGTGTGTGTACACACACATGCACACAAACCCCTTTAAAACTAATAAAAATTGGAGTCTGGAGCGATAGCACAGCGGGTAGAGTGTTTGCCTTGCATGTGGCTGACCTGGGTTCGATTCCCAGCATCCCATAGGGTCCCCCTGAGCACTGCCAGGAGTGATTCTGAGTGCAGAGCCAGGAGGAACCCCTGAGCATCGCCGGGTGTGACCCAAAAAAGCCAGGGGAGATGCCAGCAGCTGGACCCTGGGCCCGGTGGCTCCCAACCCACGTATCCCGGGAAGGACCCCGGCAGGAGCTCGGCTTCAGGGTCGGCCGCCCTGGCCACCTCTGTGGCCGCTCCCAGCAGGTCCTCGGCCACTGCCTGGGCCCACGGAGGGTGCCCGGTGGTGTCGCTGGGGCCCGGGCATCCTCAGAGCAGGAAGCTGGCCCTGTGGGTTGCCGTGGCCATGGGCTGGTGCCTCTGCAGGGCAGGCCCCCGCGGGAGAGGGCAGGGACTGGAGCGATGGCACAGCGGGCAGGCACTGACCTTCACACGGCCAACCCCAAGGCCCCCTCCGGCCCCCTGAGCCCGCCAGGAGCCAGCCAGAGCACAGAGCCAGGAGTCAGCACTGAGCATCGCTGGCGTGGCCCCGAGCCCTGTTCCTTTTGCTCAGCCGTGCCCGGCCTGAGCCGCTGTGGCCACCCTGTTAATAGTCTGGTTCATTCTCCTTCACAGCTCAGGGAACAAAATCCAGCTAAGGCCGCAGCCTCGGGGGCGGGGGATCTGGGGAACGGCGCGAGGGCAGGAACCTCAGGACGGAAGAAACCCAGAGAGCGTGGAGGACGTGTCAGTGACCGCAGGACCCTGACACAGCCCCAAATCCGTGAGCTGGCTGGAAGTGGGCTCTGTGCCTCCCCAGCAAAAACCCCTGCCGAGACCCGCAGAGACCCCAGCAGAGACCCCTGCCCAGTCCCAGGTCCCTGCTGCGCACAAGACTCCGGGGAGAGCCAGGGCCCAGCGGGGCCTCGAGAACCGGAACAGGACAGAGACACGCCCCGGGTGGCACCAGCACGGCAGGACGAAAGACGAGAGTGGGAGGCGCGGGGGGGGGGGGGGGGGGACGGCAGGACAGGCAACTTCCCGGGGGACACGTCCGTGCTGTCCCGCGGCCCTCGCTCCCTGTCCGCGTGTCTGTCTGCGTCCGTCTGCCCGGCGCTTCCTGCCACCTCCTCGCCCAGTGGCGGCTGCAGAAAGCGGAGCCACACCTGGCATTGGAGTCCCATGTGTGGCCCCGGGGTGGCCGGGCCCGGCTTCCTGCCCGGGGCCCCCACCTCCGGCCACACAATGCCCCATTCTTCCCCGTGGCCGAGAAGCTTCCTCAGGACGTGTGGCCCAGAGGGGCCCGCGGTTCTGCTCTCGCTGCAGAAGCGTTTTTTTCTCAGGAGAGGTGAGGGGCCCGGCGGGTTCCCACGCCGCCCCCGGGGCCGAGAGCCTCTGGGGAGGGGCCCTGGTTTCCGCCCTCGCAGACCCCCTCCCCCTCAGGTCGACGCCCGTCCTGGGGCTCAGTTAAGGCTCCCGAGACTCCATGGAGCCCCCAGCCCCCAGCCCGGACCTGGGCCCGTCTTCCTCAGGCTCTGTCTCCTGGCTCACACTCAAGTGCTCTTCTCATGCCCCGTGCTTCCCAGCTGAGCCCCCTGCCTGGCGTGGGGCATGTGTGGGCCGCCCTGCAGGAGGGTCGCTGGTGCCACCCCCCTCCCGGTCCAGCCCCGCCTGAGTCTCCCGGCCCGAGCGCTTCCGAAGCCACGTCTGCACGTCCCTGAGCCTCAGGGTCCAGACAAAAGGGGCTTCCCGTGCCCTGGCTGGGCTGGAGACGCTGAGACCACCCACAGCTCTCTCAGAAGGGGTCACTGCACACTCCTGCCCTTCCTGCCAGTCGGGAGAGGCCTCAGTTTCCCCAGTGCTACAGCAGAGCATGGGCGGGTGGGGTGGGGGTCTCCGGACTCTGGGCCCCGGAAGCCCACGTTCCCGCAGGGGACCTGAGCTGAAGCCGTGCCGGGCAGCTGAGGGCAGTCCTGTTCTGCCCCGACTCCCCCCGTCTGGAGCCGTGCAGGGCCTGGAGCCCGGCGGACGCCAAGCGGGGCAGCCCAGGGCCTGTTCGCTGTTTCCTGGGCTGGGTGAGTCTTTGCCGGACACCCCAGGTGGTTGTGGGGACCCTCGTCCTTCTTGCTCCATCCCCTGTCACCCAGGATGAGGACCCCCCCCCCCCCCAGCACCGGTCTCCCCCGTGCCTCCCACTAGGCCACTGAACTGGGCCGAGCCGCCAGCACCCACCCAGACCAGGTTTCCCGGGGCCCGAGGCCACCCCCGAGTTCTGGGACAGGCACTGCTGGAGGCCGAGTGGACCCCAGGAGCCTGCAGGCAGGATGTAGTGGGCGGCGGGAGGGTCCCTGAGGCCTGTTTGCCCTGGCCGCACTGCCCTGGGCCCTTGCACCGAGCCCGGCTGGTCCCTGGAAGCCGCTCCTGCCCCTCCCGCGGCCAGGCTGGACCGACTCGTTCTCCCACGGAGGCCTGGCGCCCCCGACCCTTCCCCTTTCCTCTCTGACCCCGACGGGCCGGGGCCCTGTGCGCACAAGCCCCACTTCCCGTGGTGGGCGAGTTACGTCCAGAATGTTCTTTCTGTTTCCCATCTCCGAGGCCAGGACAGTCACCTCTGATTCCGCAGAAGGAAAAACACCAGGAAGCGGAAGGCCGGGGCAAAGAGAGGGCAGGGGGCTCCCTGGGGGGTCCCCAGTGTCCAGAGAGGCTGAGGGGGGCAGTCAGGCAGGGACAGTGTCTCCGGGCGCCCAGACCTGCCAGCTCAGCACAGGGGGCGTGAGGGCGAGAGCAAACGGCCGCGCCCACAGCCCCGCCGGCCGGCACCCCGTCCCAGTCACACGACACGCGGGAGGGCTTCTGCCGCCACGCATGGGGGCAGGGGTGGGTGAGGAGGGACACGGTGCAGCCGGGCACGGGGAGGTCAGGGGCTGGCAGGACAGAAACCCAGAGCTCAGCCCTTGGGAGGACACAGCGGGTTTCTGCCTCTCTCAGGGGTGCGGGAAGGAGTGTCAGCGTTCTCCGCAGGGGTGCGTGCATGGGGGGAGGGAGAGAGGTCTGTCTCCTCTGCTGGAGTGTATGGGGGGGTGTCTGCCTCTCTCCGCAGGGGTGCATGGGGGCTTGTCTACCTCTCTCTGCAGGGGTGAGTGCGGGGGGGGGTGTCTGTCTCCCTCTGCAGGGGTGCATGGGGGTGTCTGCCTCTTCTGCAGGGGTGTGTGCAGGGGGGTCTGTCTCTCTCCGCAGGGGTGCGTGGGGTGTGTCTACCTCTCCGCCAAGGTGCTTGGAGGTGTCTGCCTCTCTCTGCAGGGGTGCGTAGGGGTGTCTGCCTCTCTCTGCAGGGGTGTGGGGGGTGTCTGCCTCTTCTGTAGGGGTGTGTGCAGGGGGGTCTGTCTCTCTCCGCAGGGGTGCGTGGGGTGTGTCTACCTCTCCACCAGGGTGCTTGGAGGTGTCTGCCTCTCTCTCTGCAGGGGTGCATGGGGGTGTCTGCCTCTCTCTGCAGGGATGCGTGGGGGGTCTGCCTCTGGACACGGCCTGCACCCCTGCTCCCTACTCAGCAGCGAATCACGTCCAGGGAACAGCCCCGTTCTCCCTCTGCTGGGAGGGGCTCTTGCCGGCCCCCCGCCTCTCCAGAGCTGTCCGGGCGTCTCCTTCCAGGTGCCCAGACCAGCCTGTGGCGTGGGACCTTCCTGTTGGCAGACCCCCGGAGGGCTGTGCTGGGGGTCCCGACGTGCCAGGGACTCCGCAGATAAACGTCTCTGCACCCTCCTCAGGGATCCCTCCCCCTCGGGCCGACTGCCTTGGGGACCCTTCCCGGCGGCACCATCCCCTGGAGAATGGCCGCGTGTCCCGCCGTGGCTGTAGGCACACCACCCCCACTGCGAGCTCAGTAGACACGCGCCCTGGCCACCTGCCCAGCCGCTGGCACCATCTTCTGTGCCCACCAGCGGGGGGCTCTCTCCTTCCCTGGCCCTGCTTCTGGGGGCCTGGCACAGCCTGCGTCCTGCTCGGGTGCCCTCCCCGCCCGCCCAGCCCGGGAGAGAAGTTCCACCCAGTCTCAGTCTCTCCGGCCTCCAGCCACCGCGGCCCATCCGGTCAGGCTCCGTTGCTCCCTAATTGTTTCCCGTCTGCTGGGTTTGTGCCCCCAGCTCGGCTCCAAGGGCTTGAGGGGAGAGGGACGGGTGCTGCTCCGTCAGGAGAGCGACTGGGCGTCCCCCTCAGGGTGCAGCCTGGATGCACAGGGGCGGCAGTTACTCCAGGCTACTCATGGTTCCTCACGGTTACTTCCAGTGACTCTCCGTTACTGCCAGATGCTCCCAGTTACTGCCTTATTCTGGTTATTCTGGTTACTCCCAAGAACCCCCAGTTACTATAGGTTATCCCTGGGTATTCTGGGTTTCCCAGTGACTCTCAGTTACTCTCAAGGACTCCCAATTACTACAGGTTATTCCGATTACTCCCAAGGAGTTATCCTAGAAACAGACCCACAGGCCAATGGAACAGAGTTGAATATTCTGCCACAGACTCTCAGATATGTGGTCACTTAATCTTTGACAAAGCAGCAAGAAATTTGAAGTGGAGCAAGGAAAGCCTCTTCAACAAGTGGTGCTGGGAAAACTGGACTGCTACCCGCAAAAAAAAAAAAAAAAAGAACTCTGACCTCTAACACCAGGCACGAAAGTCTAATCAAAGCAGATTAAAGACCTCAATATCAGACCTGAATCCATAAGGTACATGGAGGAAAATGTGGGCAGAACCCTTCATGACATTGGAGCTAACAGTATCTTTAAGGATAAAATACCATTGACCAAACAAATGGGTCTATATCAAACTGAGAAGCTTCTGCACTTCAAAGGAAACAGTGACCAAGATATAGAGAGAGCCCACAGAATGGGAAAGAATATGTACTGAATACCCATCTGGTCACGGTCACAGTCACGGTCACGGTCCTCCCGTTGTTCATCGATTTGCTCGAGCGGGCCCAGTAACATTGTGAGACTTGTTGTTACTGTGTTTGTCATATCGAGTACGTCACGGGGAGCTTGCCAGGCTTTGCCGTGCGGGCGAGATACTCTCGGTAGCTTGCCGGGCTCTCCGAGAGGGGCGGAGGAATTGAACTCACGTCAGCCATGTTGGCTGAGTGTAAGGCAAACGCCCTCCCACTGTGCTATCGCTCCAGCCCATCTGATAAGGGGTTAATATCCAGGATGTACCATACACTAGTAGAATTGTACAAGAAAAAAACCTCCAACCCCATCAAAAATGGGGAGAAGAAATGAAGAGACGCTTCCTCAAAAAAGAAATACAAATGGCAAAAAGGCACATGAAAAAATGCTCCACATCGCTAATCATCAGGGAGGTGCAAATCAAAACAGCAACGAGATATCATCTCACACCACAGAGTGGCACACGTCAAAAAGAATAAGCACAACCAGTGCTGGCGTGGATGTGGGGAGAAAGGGACTCTTTCATTGTCGTTGGGAATGCTGATTGGTCCAGCCTTTTTGGAAAACAATATGTTCATCCCTTCAAAAACTAGAAAATGGGCTTCCACATGACCCAGCAATACCACTTCCGGGAATATATCCCGAGGACAAAAAAGCACAGTAGAAGTGACCTCTGCACCTGTATGTTCATTGCAGCACTGTTCACAATAGCCAGAATCCGGAAACAACCCAAGCGCCCGAGAACAAATGACTGGTTAAAGAAACTTTGGTACATCTACGCAATGGAATACTATGCAGCTGTCAGAAAAGATGAAGTCATGAAATTTGCTTCTAAGTAGATGGTCATGGAGAGTATCATGCTAAGTGAAATGAGTCAGAAAGAGAAGGACAGACATAGAATGACCGCACTCATTTGTGGAATATAAAATACCATACTATGAGACTGACACCCGAGGACAGTAGAGACAGGGCCAGGAAGATTGCTCCATGGTTGGGAGTCTGTCTCATGAGCTGGGGGAGAAGGCAGCTGGGACAGAGAAGAGACCACGAAGTCAATGATGGTTGGAGGGATGGGTCGGGATGGGAGACGTGTGCTGAAAGTAGACTAAGGACCAAACATGATGGCCTCTCGGTGTCTGTATTGCAAACCACAGTGTCTAAAAGTATGGGGTTAACTGCCATAGAGGCAGGGGGTGGGGTGGGACAAGGGAGGGCGCAGGGATACTGGGGACATTAGTGGTGGAGAATGTACACTGGTGGAGGTCACTCCTGGGTATTCTGGTTACTCTCAATGACTCCCGGCTACAACAGGTTACTCCCGAGTATTCCTGGTTACTTGCAGTGACTCTCAGTTACTCCCAGGTACTCCCAGATGCTCCCAGTCACTAGAGGTTACAGCCGGTTATTCTGGGTTACTCCCAGACACTCCCAGTGACCCTAAATTCCCTACGGATGTTGAACATCTTTCCTTTGGAAACCCCAGGCAGAAGACCTCAGGCCGCCCAGCCCTCGAGAGAAGCTGGGCACCCGGAGAGAATGGAAGAAGTGTCACCCGGTCCCCCCCCCCACCCCCCATGTCCACTCATAGTTCCAGAGATCATTTGACACGAGTCTCACTCAATCAAGCTTTATTCCCATCAGAAAGACACGCAGCCGGCCACCCTTTTGTCGGGCTGGAAGAGTTAAGTCGCGTTTAATTACGCCGAAGGAGGCATCTAAGTAGGTTAACAGCTGAACTTTAGGAGGGAAGAAGGCGGAGGGCCAAGACCCCTGAGCTTATCCCCCATGAGCCCGGCCTGAGCAGTCATTGATTTCCACAAGGAGGTGATGGGAGCAGCACTAACCCCGGACTCAGAATGCGGCAAGGGTTGTTCTCTCTGTCTGCGTGGGAGTCAACACCTGAGCCCTCAAGGTCTTTGGGCTCAGAACCAGCTCCTGGTCTCGACCCTGCGCTATGGGCAGTTCCCAGACCCGGCTTCGTTCAAACCCAGGATCACGAAGTTCACTTCCCCGGCAAGCCCTCGGTCACCATGGAACAAGGACCCGTCTCCCTCCCTCCTCTGAGATTGCTGTGAGAGGGCGTCCAGGCTGTGGGGAGCCCGTGACCCCGCCCGGTCCCCCCACGCACACCACGGAATCCCCACACCCTCCCCCTGGTCACGCACATGAGCCAGCTCTCCTGGGGGTCAAATACTCTCCTGTTCAGTGCTCATGGGAGCAAGAGGGACAGCCGTTGCTGGGGAGGGGACGGGCTTGTGGCACCCACAGAGCTCAGCCTCAGAGGCAAGTGTGACTTTCCCAGGGGAAAAGCGTCCAGAGCAGAGACGCAAAGACCAGGAGGGACGGAAAGAGTCAGCAGGGAAGGCGCAGAAAGTTCCAGCCACTGGGAGCTCTTTGGGCCACCCCCCCCGAACCCCGCCCTCCACCCCACACCCTTGGCAGCCCCGGGAACATCAGGTCTCAGAGACCACGCTAAGGAGTTGTGTTTTTTTTTCCCTGTTCTGCAGCAGGATGACACAGCAGGCATCAGACCGGGAGGGGAGCTGAGCCGATTAAGCTCTTCAGAAAGGGAATTGCTTGGGGGACTCAAGAACCAGGGGCAGCTAGCGGCCGAGGAAACGTGGACGCCTAGAACACGGCCACCGTTCCATGTCCTGGGCCAAGAATCGCAAGAACCATGGGGGTGGTGTGCGTACTGGGAGGACCGAGCGCTGTTATTTCACACTGCAGACTCCCTGGTCGGACTCACACTGCCTCCATGGTCGGACCCACACTCTGTCTCTATGGCCGGATGTCATGCTCTGCTTTCTAGTTTTCTTTTTTTTGCTTTTGCTTTTTGGGTCACCCCCAGCCAATGCACAGGGGTCCCTCCTGGCTCTGCACTCAGGAATTACTCCTGGCGATGCTGGAGGGACCCTATGGGATGCTGGGGATCGAACCCGGGTCGGCCACGTGCAAGGCAAACGCCCTCCCCGCTGTGCTATGGCTCCAGCCCCTGGTTTCTACTTTTCACCGTGGTCCAGGGGTTCAAGTTGCGGTGCTAGGACAGGGCTGAGCCCACGCCTCAGGTGACCTGTCCAAGCCCCAGGATCCAGGGAGAGCATGCTGGGTGCTAGGCCCCTGAATCGTATCCCGTGTGCAAGGACCCAGGAGTAGCCCCGAGCACAGCCTCACCCAGGAGGTGCAGGAGGCCAGGCTGGAAACCCCGCGGGAGAGGGGGGCATGTGGTTCGAGCTCCGGGGACTCACCCCCGAAACTTGGCAGGGAAGGGGGAGACCTCAACAGCCCTGGGGAGGGGCACCCATGCTGCGGGATGGGTGCAGGGACGCTGTGGAGGAGGGAACCAGTTTAGGCGCGGAGGGCGAGCGAGCCGGAGAGGCGCCCTCACGCCAAGGGTGGAGCAGGGCCCTTCCGGTACCCAGCTCCCACCCAGCCTGGCACGGGTCTGTCTCGTAGGCACCCATCCTCGTGGTCCCCGCCCAGAGGCAGCCCCGGGCCTGAAAGCCCGACAATTGCTTCCCCAGGCTCTGCTCACGGCCCAGAGGGAAGGACGGGGTCGAAGCCTCGGGCCTTTGCAGACCCCCGGGGATGAGAAGCCAGACTCCTCCTGGGGTGCCCCCACCGCGGGGTACTGGGACGAGCAGCCAGGAGACGGCCGGGCCCCGGGAGACGTAGATGTGGCGTGGCCCAGGGGGACGGCAGGACCCGCAGCGACCTCCCCGCCTGGCCTGGCTCTGCTCTTTTCTGCAACGCGATGCAGCACCAGCCAAGAGCAAAGGGGACAAGGAGGGTCCTTCTCTGGACTTGCAGACGCCCACCGGCAGGCCTCTGAGTCCGCGGGGAGGGGCGGGCAGGGCCGCGGCCCGGATGAACCGCGGCTCGGTCCCTGTCAGCGTGCGGACACACGATGATTTCCTTTCTATTTTTCAAGGCTTGAGTCATCCAGGTCAGCCCTGGCTTGGCACATCCACTTATTGTTCCTGCCAAGGGAGATGGTCGGATGGGAAGGTTGATTTATTTGATTTATTTGAGTACACGTGTGTCAACATCATCCTGGACCCAAAAAGAGGAAAAACAAAGAGTTCAGGAGACAAGCTGGCCGACGTGTGCTGTCCCCGGAGAGATTGCTTTCGTGGCTTTGGGACCAGATGTCAGCCGGTGACACGCCGTGGGGGTCTGGGGCTCAGTCAGGCCTTGGGAGAAGGGGCGGGGGGGGGGGAGCCGTCCACCTTGGGAGAAGGGGCGAGGTGGGCGAGCCCTCCACTGGGGTGGACAGAGACCCTTAGCATAAGCCGCAGCCAGTGCTCTGTCCCCAGGAGCTAACGCGGTGTGAGAGGCAGGCTGGCAGCCCGAGTGACCACTCCACCCTTCTTTCCCGCCCTGCACCATCTGACGACCAGGCCATCTCTGCGGCCACAGAGCCGCTGAGCTTGAAAGAAGAGTTCTCTGGGCCAAAGTCAGGGAGACCTCCCTGCCCCCCCCCCCACACACACACACACACTGGGCAGGGGAAGCCCCCTCCTCTCCTCCAGCCTGACCCGGGCTGGGGCGTCTGGTCCCCCCTCTGCAGGGCCTCCACTGCTCTAAGGAGGCTGACCTGCAAGCAGCCACCGGGAAACCTGGCTCCACGCAAGGCGGGGAAGGAACGAGAGGCGACTCCAGATCAATCAAGTCCAGTGTCGGCGCCGTGAGAACCGAGGGGACTGGCCCTGGGTCTCGGAGCAGGACAAGGTCTAAGAGGGAGTGACGGAGGAGACCCTTCAAACGGAGACCGGTCCATCCATTAGCTTAATCCTTTCCCTGCCAAGTAAGGAGAGAGCATCATTCGTTAGTATTAGTGAGGCCCAGCTGGGGGGAGCCGGCCGCGGTGGCCGCGGTGGCCGCAGGGGCCAGAGGGAGCCGTTTCAGGCCCGGCACGATGAGACTCCAGGGAAAGGTCGCCGCGGCCACGCAGCTGAGGATGGATGGGGAGAGAAGACGGCGGGTCTGGGCTGCCCGAGACTCGGACACGAGGAGGCCCAGCGACTGGGCAGAGGAGGCCGGGCTGCAGATCCTTGGAAGCGAGAGCTCCCTGCGTCTCTCCCTTCGAGCCGTCCCCCGCCAGAGCCCGGCATGGCCAGCTTTCCAGCAGGGCCCGCTCAGTCGAATTTCCTGGTCTCAAGCGCTAACAGTGTCTGGACGGATCGCTGTGGCCTCTCCCGCAGTCTGGCGGGGAAGGCCCAGGCGGCGGCTGCAGGCACTCGAGGATCGAGCTATTTTGGGGAGACAGTGAGGCAGAGCTTCCGTTTCTTCAGACCGGCCAGAATGTGCGGGCTCCGCTGTGGGCGGCTGTTGCTGGTGTCCCTCAGAAAAGGAGCACCCGGGGATTGGAGTGATAGCACAGCGTGGAGGGCGTTGGGCTGGCACGCGGCCGACCCGGGTTCGATTCCCAGCACCCCATATGGTCTCCTGAGCACCGCCAGGGGTGATTCCTGAGTGCAGAGCCAGGAGGAAGCCCGGTGCATTGCTGGGTGTGACCCAAAAAGAAAAAATAAAAAAAAAAGGGAGCAACCGTCTCTCCACAGGACCAGCGGCTTCCTGATTCCCAGGTTGCAGATGAGTCTATGGGAAAAGGCACTCAGAGTGACCAGGGAGGCCTTCAGGGGCTGGGAGACTGTGCAGTCGGCCGCCAGTGGAGCCCCAAGGGTGCCAGGATCCAAGGAGGCAGTCCCGGACGCTCACATTAACTGTCACCCGGTCTCGGCGGTCTCCCTGTGAGGGACCCACCCATCCATCCTCGAAACCTGTTCCTACCACGGTCTGACCTCAGAAGCACCCCCCCACACACACACACAGTGTGGAGCCCCCACCCAATGCGGACCCTCCCCATCTGCAGTAAGATGACAAGAAGACAGTGAGACACTTGTCTCCAAAAGTGACGTCCTGGACACCCCCACCCACCCGCCCAAATATTAGAAAGTGGGTCTGAAGCCCAAGAAACGGGACACCCAGGCTCGTGGAGCTCAGGGAGTATCTCAGAATCCCGTCCCAGGCCAAGAATGAGTCACAAAGAAAGCTTTTAAAATATAAAACCATCAACCTAGATTTCCATTCCAAGGAAGCACATACTTGGCCATGAGGGAATGCTTAAAAAAAAAAAAATCAGGCTTAAGCCACTTGACAGGAAAATAAAACAGCCAAGAAACATTCAAATGTAATGATTTACATCCTCCCCTCCCTCCCAATCTGGGTCAGGGCGTCCACCCAGATCCCGGCCAGCAAACACGTCCTCTCCCGCACCCCTGTGCCCGTGGGCAGTCCCCTGCCCTGGGCCTAGCTGACTCTGCCCCGTGCCCAGTTGCCGGGGGTCGCTTGGCGGGGTTGTTTGGGGGGAATCGGGAGGATTTTTCTTCCATTATTTATGTGTGCGAGCACTGTTCATTTCTCCCAAAGAAATGGAAGCTTGATTGATTTCCCGAACGTAAGGAAGAGATTGTCCTGCAATAAATATTTAAGGCTGACCAGGAAAGGCGGCCCACCGCCATCTGCTAAAACCCAAGCCCAGGAATTTGTTAAGCTTTGCAAGCGGAGGGAATGAATAACCATCGCAGGGAATATTTGCTCAGCGCCTGATGGTTTACAAAGGTTTTCACTTATCTCGTTTGATCTTCCCCCATCGGCCCGGAGAGGTAGACAGGGCAAGGATTAGAAGGATTATTATTATTTTTTTTAATCGCGCCTCTTTCTTTTTCTGTTGTGACAGATAAGGGCTGTTAACAGGCTTCGAGTCCGAGGCGGGAGGGCCGGGGGGCGCGGGCCGGGGAGGGGGCCCTCGTTCATTCATGCAAACCCAGGAGAGAAACAGCCCAGACAGCAGCAGGCCGTGCTGGGGGCGAAGATGCATAAAACGCGGTTCCCGGAGGGGGGCGGGAGGGACCACCGGCCGGGAGGGGCCCACGTGCCGCACGTGCTGGGCCTGGACCCGCCGCGAGGACCGGGCGGGGTTGGGGGCCGCGTGGGGGCGGGGGGGCGATGCCCCCGGCCGGGCGTTTTTCTTGTTTCATGTTCCCCTCGATTCCCCGGGGCTGTCCGGCCCACCGGCCCCGCGGGGCCACCGCTCCCTGCCCGGCCCGGGCCCAGCAGCCCGGCGGGGCGGAACCAAGGCGCGGGGCGCGCGCGCGGACGGACAGGAAGCGGCGGCGCACGCGGAAGCGCCGGGAGCGGCGGGCGCGGACCCCGCCCGGGACGCGTCGGGCCGCGGCGGGGCGGGGGGCGCGGGGGGCGCGGGGGGCGCGGGGGCCATGGCCACCCGGCGCCTGACCGACGCCTTCTTGCTGCTGCGGAACAACTGCATCCAGAGCCGGCAGCTGCTGGCCGAGCAAGTGAGTAGTCACAGCTCCTGCCGCCCTCCGCGCGCACGCAGCCGCGCCGCGGTGAGTCTGCCGGCGCCGTCCGTCCGTCCGTCCGTCCGTCCGCGCGTCCGTGCGTCTGTCCGTCCGCCCGCGCGCCCGTCGCCCGCGGGCCCCGCACCCGCACGCCGCGCCGCCGCCCCCACGCCCAGCAGCCGCCCCAGCCCAGCCGAGGCCCGGGAGGGGGGAGCGGGGCGGGGCGGGGCGGGCTGCCCCCCTCCCCGCCCCCCCTCCCCCTCGCCTCCCCTCCCCTCCCCTCCCCCTCCTCCCGCCCCTCCTCCCCTGCCCCCGCTCCCCCTCCCCTCCCCCTCCCGGGCCTGCCGCCCCCGCAGCCCCCCGTGGCCGCGCTGGGCCCTGAGCCCTGGGGTGGGGGGCTCTGGGGTGGGGGAGGGGGTGCCGGGACTGGGTGCATCGGGGGTTGGGGGGGCTTCTGGCCCACGCGGCCCGCACCGGAAACTGAGCTTTTCCCTCCACACCAACTTTCCCCCCAAGAAAACGCGGCGTGCGCGGGGGCAACTGGCCCCGCACGTCCGGGGCGCGCGCTGGTGCGCGCGCGTGGCACGGTCCAGGCCCGGACGGGGCGCGCGTGCGTTGTGCGTGTGTGCACGCGTGTGCGTGTGCGTGTGAGTGTGCATGTGCGTGCATGGGTGCCTGTGTGTGCCTGTGCGCGTGGGAGAGTGCAGGAGTGTGCGCGCGCGTGTGCGTTCCACGCCGCTCAGCCCGAGCCCAGGCCCAGGCCCAGGCCCAGGCCCAAGCCCAAGCCCGGTTGGAGAAGCTTCTAGAGCTTCTCGGTGGCCGTGCTCCGTTTCCGAGGGGGCCCGGCCCGGCGCCGGCGGGGCCCAGGGCGCCGCGTCCGCCAGACAAAGGCGGGTCCGGCCCCGCGCCCCGCGCCCCGACCGAGTCCCCCGAGCTCGGTCGCGGGCGCCCCGGGAGGTTTCGCACAGGAAACAGAAAGGAGCGCGGGGCGCGCGCGGAGGGAACGGCCGGTGCCAGCGCTAATTTTGAAAAGAACGTGCAGAAACGGGCCCGAGTCGGAGCCGGGCGCGAGCGGCGAGACTCCGGGGCACGCGCGCCCCGGCCGGGTGCAGCGGGATGGAAAACCCGCTTCTTCCCCAAACGCCCAGATTTCAGGCGACCGAGGGGGAAAAAAAAACAAGACACCAGGACGCGCGTTAATTTTTTTTTTTTAATTAAGTTATCCGGGTTTTCTTTGGTTGAAAAACATGGTTAGCTTTTGCATTTTTAATCGTTTAGGACTCCAAACACCCTGAACCGTTGGGTAACTTGATACTTTTTATTATTATTAATCGCTGAGGCAGACGCTCAGGGAAAAAAAAAAACCTGTTGTCTGATGCGGGCAGCTTTTTTCAAAGTGCCTCTCGGACGAACTGAATTTGAAAACGGTTTTTTAAATGAAGGATTAAAAGCTATCAATGAGCAAAGCCAAATTAAAAATCGCTAAAGCATACAATTTGGAAAAATAAAGCCAGAAATGTGTAGATGTATTTAGCCAACTCGGACGATTTCTTGGAAGGGAAGGATTTATAAAACTAAAAACACATTTATGTCAGAACATTAGAGACATTTCCTATCTATTACAACACTTTGAGTATTCCATTCTTTTGTTAGTCTGTATTTGTAATTCTTGCTTATATCATTCTGAGTAATCAGATCACTTAAGATATTCCTGTAGACAACTCAGAGTATCTTAGAAAGTAGATTTTTGTAATTAAGCAAAGATAGCTTGGCTGAATTCGAATTTAAAAATAAAATAAACACTTTCATATTTTAATTGCAGATATTGAAAACACCT
Organism: Sorex fumeus; assembly: GCF_029834395.1. Taxonomy (NCBI): domain Eukaryota; kingdom Metazoa; phylum Chordata; class Mammalia; order Eulipotyphla; family Soricidae; genus Sorex; species Sorex fumeus. The sequence goes on from NW_026606250.1 coordinate 69,804, forward strand.
GGCAAGTCAGACATTTCTGAAATGTGTGGCTTTTGGAAAGAATGTCCAGAAAATTTTGAACATTTCCATTTGAAATTTTAAACATTTCTAAAATGTTGAGGGATGTAGTTCTTTAGGTTTTCAGGGATGTAATCTTGAGATCGGTTACAGTTGCTTCCCGGGAACTTTCTGTAGGCAGAATCCAATGTAGCAAGATGTGACCACCCAGGGCACAATTGTTGCCACTTTTCTGGAAGTTGAGAAGCTGCTTAAAAAAACTTAGGGGGAGAAAACCCATGTCTAACACAATTTTCAAAAACTTCGGTGAATAATTAATGCGATGTTTTTCGCTGCAGATCTAGCTCATAAAAATTTTAAAACCTCATTTCTGACTTGTACATTCCCAAATCATGTAGCAAATCAAATAAAATTGTAACAAAGCGGTTTTGCCGCAGCTGTCACATTTAAATATGGACTGGGCTAGCAGCTGACTGCGGAATGACTTAATGAAGCTAATTACAATTAATTAAATTTGTTAATTTTCTTACAGAATTACTGAAAATGTTTAGTAGTGACACGGGGAGATACTTTTCTGCTACTGTAACCGTGTGAAAGTCTATACTTGGTCCTGTATTTAGTTTTTACACCCACTAAAGAAAATAAATAAGGCAGATTGATACTAGCTGTTCAGTCTTCTTGACTAATACGTGGGGGATATTATACCCTTTTACTCCTTCAAATGTGCTCTTGAAAAATAACAAAAAAACATATTTTTAAATTCTTAAAAACTGAAGAGACCCAATTGCCTGTGATAAGTTAAAAACATGAGTAAGCCAATTTAAAGAGACAAATTGCAGTTATTTATTGCAGCTCAGGTCATTTGAAAGGAAGTAAATGAAACTGGAGAATTTAAACTTAAAAATTCCGAACCAGAAATGTTTTAAGTTCTGCAAAGAAAAAACCTGTAGGAGATTTGGTGTCTTTTTATTTTGTTGTTGTTGTTGTTTTTTTTTTTTTTTTTTGCTCACACACATCTACATCTGAATTTCACATATTTTACATGTGAAATAAATGGATTTTTGTTTCCCTTTGAAACTTGAAATTTCACCTCCTTCTTGACAGGGGGAGAAAACTGGAAAGTGACAGTGGATCGTGTGTGTCTCACACCCTCGGGAGAGCTGGAAAGTGCCGGCAGATAGTGCGAAAGGCACCCCGCGGGCTGCAGCCCCGAGTTCAGAGTTCAGAGCTCCGTTTGCTCCTTTTATTCAGTTCAGGGGTTCTGGAGGTGCCTGGCGGTTGGGTCTGAGTTCTGCGGTGTTCGCATAGACGGGATCGGCACGAGGGCTCAGCTGAAAGGAGTTGCAGGAGGATGTGCAGCTCCAGGCCGGCCCCAGGGGCACCCGCAGCCGTTCAGCCCAGCGTCCGGGTCTCCCCGGGCCCTGCTGCCCGGCCGCGCTGACCCCTCCAGGGGCAGGAGGGGACATCTTGGCGGCTGCCCGTCCTCCCTCGTGCCTGCAGGAGGAGAGTCTCCGGCTCTGGTGGTCCTCTCTGCCCCCCGTGCCCCAGAGGTCCCGTTCCTAGCTCTTTCCCGAGGTCTCTGCCCTGGAAGTGATTTTTTTGTTGTTGTTGTTTTTTCCCCCTGCAGCCTGGTGCCCACGCGCTGCCTCTCTGCCCCGGGTCAGGGCGTGGGCCGATGAATGAACTTTCATTTTTCTGTTTCCAAGGCCAGCACCTAGAATTGACCCAGATTCCACTCAGTTGTGTTCTGGGCCGTGTGAATAGGAGTAAACACCAGTGGGTGAGAACGCAGCTTGGGCACTCGCAGCCAGCCCGGTCCAGGGTCGGCTGGGGGGTCCCCCCAGGCTGTCCCCGGGGTGCCACAGCACGGAATGAAGGGCAGGGTTCTTTGGGGCGCTCAGCGCCAGGGTTCAGGGCTGCTTCTCTGGGGCTGATTCAGGAAGTGCCTTAAATCTCCTGGACATCTCCTGCTCTGCTTGACTCGGGAGGTTGAATGAGGTGATGTGCAGGCCCCGTGGGTTCCGCAGTGCGTCTGTGCACACAAGCTGGCACGCGTGGCCTCTCCAGCCGGAGCCTTGCGGCCTCGGCTGTAATCTGGCCGGCGGTCTGAGGGCGCCAGCGCGGGTCCCCGGGGGCAGCTCTGCCCCGCACTGCAGTAGTGTGGCCGCGGCGGGCCAGGGGCCCCCACTCAAGCCTCCTCAGCCAGCCTGACTCTCAGTCGCCCGAGTAGGTCTGCAGAGTGAAATCATCATTCCCCCCAGGGTGCAGCGTCAGGCAAGGGTGGGAAGCTGGTGGCCTGCCTGCCCCGCCGAAGGATGGATGGGGGCGACTTGGCCAGTGTTTATGGCCTCATCGGTTCTTTGCTTTAAAATAATGCATAATCCATAAATGAAAGCTAAAGTTAATTGGTCTTAAATTAGTTTGGAACTAGCACATTATTTTTAATAAAACAGTGTGTGCTGAAGGGGCGGGGGGGCCTCGGAGATCAACTGTGGCTTGGAGAGGCCCAGGGCCCTGCCACTTGGGCGCCCGCAAGCTAGCTGGGGTGTTGCCCTTCCTCCCGGGGCTGCCCAGCCCCTAGCAGAGGTGACTCCATTGCCACCTCAGGACGCCTGTCAACGAGGGGGTGGGTTTGGTTCTGTTCTTTTGAGGCAGATAAGGCAAGTGAGGTTCAGCAGAGCAGAGGAGATGTGCTATTTGGGGGGGGGGGGCACTGAGGTCAGACTCCAGCAAACCGGGCGGCCAGGCCAGGCCTTGGGCTGTAGGTTCTGGAAAATGAAAAGAAACAGAAGGGGCAGGCGTGTTCCCGTGTGTGTGTGTGTGTGTGTGTGTGTGTGTCTGTCTGTCTGTCTGTGTGATTTTTTTTTCCTTTCTTACAATTGATTAACATTTTTTTTTTGCACTTAGCACTGTGGGCTGTCCACTGCAACTTGCATTCTGAAGGGTTTCAGTTTTCGTCTAGGCCGAATTTGTGGGGAAATCGGCCCCCTGTCTTTAGAATCCAAGTATGAAATCATTGTATATTTCTCTTCAGATGTATTTGCTTTTCTGCCCCTAAAGATTCCATTTAGGCAGCGGGGCTTGCTTGAGAATAAGGCCACTCTGTTGGATAAAAGAGAAGCAAACTTTTATTTTGGCAGTTACGGAAATAAAGTAAATATCACTATAGCATAGACCTGTATTTCCAACTCTCTCTGCTCAACTTTTCCAGACTTCCTGAGTAAACACAGATGGGTTTCCACTTATTTTCCAGTTTTATGTAGAAAGTCCTTTACGCTATAAACTTCACATGCTACTTGAAGTTTTCAATATTTGCTTGATTATATGCCATTGGCAGGTCAGACGCCTCGATTTAGACATTCTAAAGATTTAGAAGGTGACGGTGGTTGGTACCATGTTTTCATTTGGCAGCATTTTCGTTTTTCCTGATGGTGGTTCTAAATGTTTTAGTTCAGTTCTTGAACCAAACGTGCTGGTAATTCGGTGTTTGGGAGTTTGAGAAGCCTGTTATTTTTAAGTAGCAAAGTGGGGGGGGGGGGCTTCTTGCTGTGAAAAGATGACTTGGGGCGGCATGCCTGTCACAGATGATCCCCCCAGGAGGCGGGTGGGGAGAGGTCTGAACCCCTGGGTTTGCCCCCCCACCCCCCAGCCATTTAATTAACGGGCCCGTGTCAGGAAATGAATCTCTCTGTTCTGAGGATTGGATTTCTGTTTGCAAGACAAGAAAATAGAGTCCTCGCAGCCCCAGGATTTCACGAGCCTTGTCTCGCCTCTCGTCAGCTGCCTGTCGCTCTGCTCGTGATGCAGGCGCGGGCCGGGGGGACAGCGGGAGAAGACAGGTGACGGGGGTCCCGGCGTGCTCGGCAGCCGGGCAGATGGAGACCCCGAAGCCAGGGGCTTGGCCTGGCATGTGTCTTCTTAATAAAATCCCTTCCTGCTTTCTGACCGAGCACGTCAGGCTTTAAAGGATGAAAACGCGTCCCTTTTTTTTCCTTTTTCGAGTGAAAGGTAATGAAATCAGGTTTCCATCTGCCACTTTCCGCTCCTATCAGTGGCGCGGCCTCTGCTGCCCGGCGCGGCCCAGCCCCCACGCCGCTCTCACGGGAAACGGTAGAAGCAAGGACTAGGACCCCGGGATTGAAGTTCTGCATAGAGGAATGCTGCTAGTTTGCATTTTTATGGCTGTCGTTGTTTGGGGATATTTTGACCCCGATGGGCCAGTATCATTTGCACTATACATTTTTGAATAAGGAACTTGGAGATTTTTTTTTTTTTTTCTAAATTGACTGCCAAGCATAAATAAATCAACACAGTTGATTATTGGAATTCACCTCTAATTATTTCAGTGATCGATACTGGGAAAAACAAAAAACAAACCGACCCACCTAGTTCTTGAGATTCCCTGTCATTAGTGAACATCTGATCTGGTCGGAAGAGAGAGCCCCTCTGGTCCGAGAGCAGAGCCTTTAGTTTTAAGAGGAAACTTCATCCTGTGACTGCCGGGGCGTCTTCCTTCCCGCGCCCGTGGTTCAAAAATCAGCCCTTTGGGGCTTTAATTTCACACTAGTTATTCTGCAGCGTGAAGGGGCCGTTCGACCCCCACCTGGTGGTACTCGGGGCTCAGAAGCAGCTGCCCCCTCTCTCCGGCCTCGTGGTCGCTTTGGCAGCATTGGGGTTTGGTGGGGAAGGGGCTCGAACTTTCCTGGCACACTGGGAAGCGCGTTTGCGGGGCGCTTCTGATGGGCCCAGGCCGGGGTGTCATCTGTAGACAGTCCCTGTGTGTGCGATGTGTGAGAACTGTCTGGGTACAGCCATAGACCATTTTGGCGGGTTGTTCATTTCCTAGTTTGCAGGGCAGATTTACACGTGTAAAGGTACATTTGTCTGATGCGGTAAAAATAACATTTTAATTTTGCTCTCTTCTGGCAGGGGATTTAGAATGTTGTATGTGATATTTGAGACTTGTGCATCTGACTAATATTTTAGCGAAACTAAAGCAAGTGTATTTTTGTTGTTTCCGTTGTATTTTAATTTTTACTACTATGTAATGTGTGTATCCTATCTCGGTTGCCAAAGCAACGGTCACAGTAAGTAAAAATAAAATAATGATGTGGCTTTTTTTGAAGAATCGGGGGTGAGAGGTTTTTTTTTAAAGTGCCTTGGCTGTTAGGTCTGTAAAATAAATTGAGTTTTTAGTCGATTTTAGAGTGACTTAAAAATGCATTGTTGTTTGTAACTGACCATCCTGTGTCTGTCTGTCTGTCCCTCTCCTTCTTTCTTTTTTTGCTCTCCCAACTGGATGGGGCCGATGGGAACATCTGTCCTCAGGAGCTGGATGAGGTACCGTGCCTGAATGTTTATGCGTGTCCGTCCCTTTGCTGAAGCCTGGGCTCTGCCCGGCTCGCACCCTCGCCCCTTCCAGCCTGTCTCCCGGTCACTGACCCCTGGTCTGTTGGATGCCCCAACACTGAAAACTCCTTCACTCCAGTTTCACGGCCCTGGTGCTCGGAGGTTTAGCGAAGGCTGGAAACGGTTTCCAGCTGTGGGTGGACACGTCCTGGGGGCCTGGTGACCCCCTCGTCTGCAGGAGGGTCCAGGTCTGGGTGGGGGCTGGGGCACCTCCCTGGCCTGGCTGAGGGGTGCTCAGGGGAGCAGGGGCCTGCCGTCCGTGGGGCTGCAGTTCCGCGTGTGGACAGAGGGTGCAGGGGAGCTCTGCAGGGCTGCAGCCCGGCTCTGCGGAGCTTCGAGAAGCCTTGAGTCCGTGACAGCAGCAGCAGCCCCCGAGCGGCCCGGTTCTGTTCCCGGGCAGAGGCCGGGCTGCTGGCGCCGGGCCTGTAGTCGGCGCCTGGCGTGGCCACGGGGATTCGTGGGAAAACACGGAAGCGCCGACAGTGGGCGCATTTCAGGAACAGCCCAGGCGGGCTTCCTGCCTGCACGGGCCCTTTCTAGGGGGAGACTAGTGTCTGGGGAGGCCTGCATGCGCGTGTGTGTGTGTGTGTGTGTGTGTGTGTGTGTGTGTGTGTGGTTCATGCGTATGTGCATGTGTGTGTGTGAGTGCGCGCGCGCGTGTGTGTGTGTGTGTGTGTGCGTGTGCGTGTGTGTGGTGTGTGCACTTGCTTGGCAGTCAAGCCCTGTGGTCCCCAAGAAGGGGAGGAGCGGCCTGCGCTGGCCCCGCCGTCGTCCCTGGCCACAGACCGCGGGGGACGGCGTCTGTTTGAACGCGTGCAGATTTCAGAATGGAGCACACAGTGCTTTCCCGGCCCCCCGGGACTCCCAAGACTCCTCACTGGGGCCCCTGCGGACCGTCCCGGGGGCTGCTCCGAGGTGGAGGTTCCCGAGGAGGCTGGTCAGCGAGGCCCAAGCCGGGGAGTGTCCCCTTCGTAGGGCGGGAGCTGCCCAGGCCTCTGGGCTCCTGGAAGGGACACATGTCATTTCTGAACCGGACCAAGGGCAGAGATAAGGCCTTGACGGACGGAGTCGGCCGCAGGGAGGTGCTGCCGGCCTGGGAGGCCCCTGCTGGCGAGGCCAGGGCAGGCCTGGGCTGCAGACACAGGGGCAAGAGTTCTTAATTCTCCGCAGTGGGATTTTCATAGAGACTTTTTTCCTTGTTTTAGAAAGCACAAGGGGCCGGAGCTATAGCACAACGGGTAGGGTGTTTGCCTTGCACGCGGCCGATCTGGGTTCGATCCCCAGCATCCCCTATGGTCCCCTGAGCACCGCCGGGAGTAATTCTGAGTGCAGAGCCAGGAGCAACCCCCGTGCATCACCGGGTGTGACCCAAAAAACAAAAGCAAAAACAAAAAAATAGAAAGCGTGAAATGATTTCTTTTTCACATTACACACATATGCATTTTTAAAAATCCCTTTATTTTATTTTGTTTTGGTTGTGGGGACCCCCCCCCCTCGGGGCTCAGGGGACCGTGTGTGGTGCTGGGGGTCGTGCCCAGCTTGGCCGGGCGTGGGCTGCCTGCTGTGCTGTCCCGGCCTCCCGGCCCCTCTGGTGGCCAGCCTGTGAGGACGTAGTGGGGACGCTCAGTCGAGGTTCGGCCAGAAGAGGAACCGGGCAGGAGGAGCTGCAGTCTGCAGGACTGTGAAACTGCGTCGCCTGTTCTCACGGGCAAAGAAACACATTTTCAGATGGAGAATGAGGTTTCTGAAGTCAAAGGGTGGTGGTTTGCGCTTCAGACGTAATTTATATTCTTATCTATGCACGTTCCAAATAATGAACTACATCTCCTCTTCCCAAACCTGCCCTGTTTTTTTTTTTTTTTGGTAGTGATCCATTGCGATAAATATTACAAATCTCTGCATTGAAATGAGTGGTTTTCTCTGAGGAGTCCTGCATTCTTCACCAGGATGAGTCATCCGTGTGGGCTGGATCGTGAGGGGCCGGTCAGCCCCCTGCAGAGGCTCTGCCCGCAGCAGCAGCTCTGGAAGCTTCTCTGAGCCAGCTGTGGCGCCTCCTTGCCTGTGGTCTGACCTGGGGTCCCCGTGGGCCCCCGTGTTCGGGCCGGCTCTCGCCAGCCGGCTTCCTCCAGACCCGTGAGCGGGTCGCTCTCCACATTTTTGATTTCTGTGCATTTGTGGAGGGGGACACGTCTGTTGTGTGAAGAAGCAAGTCCTGTTTGAGAGGTCAAAAACACTTCAACTGACTTTTCATGGCGGTTTGGAAGTCTCACTTGCTTCAACTGCCTACTAATCCCATGGGGCCCGAGTAACAGTATAGTACAGTGGATAGTTCGTTTGCCTTGCATGCGGTCGACCTGGGTCCGATCCCCGGCGTCCCATGTGGTCCCCTGAGCACCGCTAGGAGTAATTCCTGAGTGCAAAGCCAGGAGTAACTTCTGAGCATCCCTGGGTGTGACCCAAAATAAGCAAAAACCCCCCAAAAACAGTCTAGCAGGGAGGGCCCTTGCCTTGCACACGGCCGACCCAGGCTCGATCCCTGGCACCACGTATAGACCCCCTGAGCCCCCTGAGGGGTGACCCTGGCTGCAGAGCCACAAGGAAGCCCTGAGCACTGCTGGGTGAGGCCCAGAACACACACAAGCAAAACTGGCGAATTTAGATAAGCCTCGCGTGTCTTTTCTCCGGCCTCTTTGCAAGTGGTCCGAGGGGCAAGTCAGTCAGGAGTTTACAGATCACGCCCTGTTTGGACCGCGTGCACTGCTTACGAATTGCGGGGCAGGTGGGCTGGGGGGTGGGGGCGGGGGGTGGTGAAGAAGGTGTCCGTGCCCCTGGCGAGGGACCTTGGGGGCCAGGGTGGGCTTCGTGCAAGATGCCGGGGGTCAAAGTTCAGCCCGGGCGGCTGCTCCTTGTCAGGCAGCTGTCTGGCCTGGGCCCGGAGCCGGGAGGGGCGGGCGAGGGGCCGACGTGAGCAGCTGCTCCCCTCGGGGCCCGTCTGCCGGACAGGCCTGGCGGGGCGTGGCGGGGGGCTGTGGGGCGTGTTGTTTTCCCTCCGGCTGACTCCGCATTCTGCACGTAGCTTCCCTGGGCCCCTCTGGAGTGATTGGCGGCCTGGCCTGGGAAGGGCCGCCAGCCCGCGTTCCCCCTGTCACCGAGTGGCTCTGACCTTGGGCAGGGCCCTGGGCTCTCCCGTTGCTCCCCACTCAGCCGGGCCCCACGGTGGGTTCCCTGAGCCCTCACCCGGGGTGGGTGCGGAAGCGTAGGACAGATCGCAGGACTCCCAGTAGGGAACGTGGGCACCAAGTCGGGGGGGCCGTGAGTGGGACCGGCCCCTGCTCCTGCCCAGGGCCGGGGAGTGCTGGTGGGGGCAGCCCATTAGCTTCTGGCCCCAAGTGCTGGGCTGGGCTGGGCCTGGTCCCCGGGCGAGGTGTCGGGGGCAGCGGCCGCTGTGTGCCCGCCTGCTTGGTTTGCTCCCAACGTTCTGCTCAGAATTTAGGGCTCATAGAGATTTTTTTCCTACATGTAATATTTGCCCCCCTCTGCGGATTTTTAAGCAATCACTTATTTACTGAATGAAGGATTAAAAAAAAAAACTAGATAAATGCCAGGTTGGGGGAGACCGAAAACAACATAGATTTTTCATCCGGTTCTACGATGGCTTTAGAAGTTTGCAAATGATCACTGTTTTCCGTTATTCCTTTGATCATCACTGGGGTCTTGGGAACAAACGGGCGTTTGTAATCCGGAGCTCTGGGGGCAGCCCCGGAGCCGGGCACTGGAGGCAGGAGAGCCGCTCGGCTGGGCCAGTCCGCCGTGTCCCCCCCAGCCTTAGAGCTCTGTGCGGCAGGCAGTGTGTCATGTGGGTAAGATAAACGGGAGCCAGCGATAGCGTTTCAAGGTCCGTGGCGACGTTGCCGTGGGTCTTGGGCTAAGGACCGGAGGCGGCTGTGCGGGGTGCACCGAGGTGCTGGGGTGCCCGCCAGGTGATGGGCACGTGCCCGTTCCCAGCAGTTCTTTCACACACTTGAGTACACGTTAAGGGTCTCGAGGCTGCTGGCCGAGCAGCCCTGCTACAAAGTATACGAAAGTGTCTGAAAGTCACCCCTCTGCCGGTGAAACTGTATCATCCCAGTGCAGTCCCAGTACGGGCCTCTCCCTCCTTTCAGACTTCATCTGCTCATCCCGGTGGAGCCCCTGCCCTTCCCTGGCCCCCGAGAAGCCTCCCCAAGGCGCTCCTGTTGGCTCTCCCGGTAGCTTCCTCAGGGCAGAGTCGTGGAGCGCGAGAGGCAGACGGGCAGCCCCCTCGTGCCGAGAACACGCTCACCCACAGGCGGCGTCTCCTGCCTGGCCGCCTCTCGGGGCCGCGTTTCGCGGGGGGTCGGCACGTGCTTGTCCGAGCGGACCTTGGGTGATTTTTCTCGTGTCCTTGCAGCTCGCCGATGACCGTATGGCCCTGGTGTCAGGCATTAGCCTGGACCCAGAGGCAGCGATTGGAGTGACGAAACGGTCGCCCCCGAAGTGGGTGGATGGCGTGGACGAAGTAAGTTGAATGTTCGTTTCCTACTCGCTGTTGGGTTTTGCTTTTTAAGAATCGTGACATTAACATTTTAAGGTCATCTTTTGCTATTAAAAAGTGCTCTAAACTTGAATGCATGTTCCTGGAAAGAGGCTGGGCCTGTTTCGTTCACAGTCCACAAGAGGTGTGTGTGTGTGTGTGTGTGTGTGTGTGTGTGTGTGTGTCTGTCTGTCTCTGTGTGTCTGTGTTTGAGGTGTGTTTGTGTCTGTGTGTATCTGTGTCTCTGTGTGAATGCCTGTGGGTGTGGATGTGTGCATGTGTGGGGGGTGTGTCTGCGTGTGTGTCTGTGGGGATATGTCTGGGGGGTGTCGATGTATGTGTGGATGTGTGTGTTTGTGTATTTGTTTCAGTGTGTTTGTTTTCTCTGTGTGTGTTTGTGGTGGGGTGGATATGTGTGGGGAGTGTGGGGTTTGTGTGCGTGTGTGTGTGTATGGATGTATGCATGTGGGGGGATGAGTGTGTGTGTATCTGGGGGATGGATGTGCATGTGGATGTGTGCGTGTCTGTGTCTGTGTGTGTCTGGGGGGAGTAGGTTGTGTGTGTGTGTCTGCATGTGTGTATGTGGATGTGTGTGTCTGTGTGTGTCTGGAGGGGTGTAGGTGTGCTTGTGTGTGTGTGTATCTGTGTCTGGGGGGATGGATGTGCGTATGGATGTGTGCATGTGTGTCTGTATTTGTGTCTGTGTCTGGGGGGGTAGGGGTGTGTGTGTGTGTGTGTGTGTGTGTGTGTGCACTGATGATGTGGGCTTCAGTCATCGCTGCCCCAGTGGCGGGAGAAACAGGCGCCAGGTCGCGGGGCAGTGGGTGTCGCGGGCGGCGTTTCTGGCCCAGGGCAGCTGCCGGTGCCCCGAGCCTCCCGGTCGCACTGAGGGCTCCGTCCCTCCAGATCCAGTATGACATCGGCCGGATCAAGCAGAAGATGAAGGAGCTGGCCAGTCTGCACGACCAGCACGTGAACAGGCCCACGCTGGACGACAGCAGCGAGCAGGAACACGCCATCGAGATCACGACCCAGGAGATCACCCAGGTGAGGGGCCAGCGCCGGTCGCCGCCCCGGGCCCGGCGTGGGTCCGTCCGGAGCCTGCATCGAGGCCGCCACCCGGGGCCGCCGTTCGGTCCGGCACCAGGAGAGCCCGGCTCTCCGCGTCCGGGAAGCCGCCCGTGCTGGGCCCCTCGGGGCTCCGGCCTGGGGTCCGGGTGCTGGGGGTCCCGGAGGCGCGGCCCCTCCCCCACTGGCCCGCCCGTCTCAGCTCTTCCACAGGTGCCAGCGCGCGGTGCAGGCGCTGCCGGGCCGGGCCCGCCGGGGCTGCTCGCCGCAGGAGGAGCGGCTCCTTCGGAACGTGGTCACCTCCCTGGCGCAGGCCCTGCAGGAGCTGTCCACCGGCTTCCGGCACGCGCAGTCGGGCTACCTCAAACGTGAGTCGCCCTGGGGCTCGCCGTGGTGCCCGGCCCCTCCCGGCGACCCCGGCCCACCCTCTGGGCGGCCGGACCTCAGCTGCTCCTGCCCGTTCCCTCGGTGGCGCCTGCCCCTCCGGCCCCGTCGCGGTCCCCAGCACTGGTTCCCCGAAACCCAGGTGCGCGCGCCCTCCCTCGCCCCTCGCCCAGCTGGCACGTTTCTACGTCAGTTTTGTCGCTTACAGAGTTCAGGGCCATGGGGAGCCCCTCGCAGCCGCGGTCCCGGGGAGAAATACGGCTCAGGAACCCCTTGTGGTGGCGGCCGGGCCGAGGGTCTCTGGTCCCCTCGTCCCGCAGCGCCCGCCTGGGCAGGGTGGGCACGCGCGAGCTGGCGCGTGACCGTGCTCCCGGGGTTGCCTGTCTCCAGGACCCCTCTCCCCGCTCCCCTGCCCGGAGAGGGGGTTCTTCCAGAACTCTCCTCTCGGTCGCTGAGCCGCCCCTCTGCACAGGCATGAGGAACCGCGAGGAGTGCTCCCAGCAGTTCTTCGACACGTCGGTGCCACTGATGGATGACGGCGAGGCCGACACGCTGTACGGCCGGGTAGGAGCCGGGGGGTCGCGGGGCCTGCGGGGGAGGGGCGGACCCTGCCTGCCTTCCTCCGGGCAGGAGCCGGGACACACCCCGGGCTGTTCCGGCCCGTCCCCCGGCTTTGGTCTCGGCCCTTGTGTGGCGGCAGGCTGGCCGGGGCCTCTGTCCTCTTGCCCTGCAGTGGCCAGCGGTGTGTCAGGTCCTGTTTGGGCTAGTGGATGTTCCCCCTAGGGAGCAGGAAATGCTGTATGTCACTTCTGTGCTTTGTAGACACCCTCAGCGTCCATTTTCTTCGCATGCGCGCACGCACGCGCGCACGTGTGTGTGTGTGTGTGTGTGTGTGAGAGAGAGAGAGAGACACACACACACACACATACACACAAAGTTCCTATGCTTGGCCCAGGGCATATGTGTGTGTGTGTGTGTGTGTGAGAGAGAGAGAGAGAGAGACACACACACACACACACATACACACAAAGTTCCTATGCTTGGCCCAGGGCATGTGTGTGTGTGTGTGTGTGTGAGAGAGAGAGAGAGAGAGAGACACACACACACATACACACAAAGTTCTTGTGCTTGTCCCAGGGCATGTGTGTGTGTGTGTGTGTGTGTGTGTGTGTGTGTGTGAGAGAGAGAGAGAGAGAGAGACACTGACGCACAGTTCCCGCGCTTGGCCCAGGGCTTCACCGACGATCAGCTGTTGCTGGTGGAGCAGAACACGCTGATGGTGGAGGAGCGGGAGCGGGAGATTCGCCAGATCGTCCAGTCCATCTCGGACCTCAACGAGATCTTCCGGGACCTGGGCGCCATGATCGTGGAGCAGGTGCGCGCGTGGCGGGGGGGCCAGATGAGCCCGACGGCACGGAGGGGAGGGCGTTCGCCTGCGCGCGTGGCGGGCCGGGCTCGTTCTCTTTTTTTCTTTTTGAACTTTGTGATCGGATCACTGGAGAGAGAGGGAGACCCCTGCCAGGCTGTTCGTGACTGACCCGGGTTCCATCCCCGGCTTCCCATAGGGCCCCCGAGCACCCCCAGGAGTGATTCCTAAGTGCGGAGCCAGGATGAACCCCTGAGCATCGCCGGGTGTGACCCCGAAAAAACAAAAGAAAACAGCAAGTAGCCCTCAGAGGGGTTCTCGTGCTTCCTGCTGAGCCCCAGGACGGGCGCCGCACCTGCCGTCCCTGCCCGCGAGGCAGGACCCTGGCGGGAGAGACGCTTCCCTGCGCGTTTGGGCAGGCTGTTAGACAGTGGCAACTGGCACCACTGTCTTTCAAGTAGAATTAAATTGTTTGTTAGTGTTTCAATCTGATTAGGGTGTTTTATTGTCTTGCCAGCAGGGATCTGGGCCCTGGGCCCCATGAAAGCCCCCGCACCCGGGCTGCTGCGTCCCTGGGGGGGGTCTCGTTAGGTTAATCAGGCCCTGGTCTGGGGGCCGCTGCCCGCTCTAATGCGTGTGTCCATTAGGCCTGCGCCTCCAGATCACCGACCTGTCTCTCTTTGAACCAGATGATTAAACAATTAGGAACAAAATCCTCCTCGGGGCGCACGTTTAATTTTAGATGGTGGCTCGGAGCTCCCGTCTCTGCTCTGCCCCACGGAGACCCCGGTGGTGTTGGCAGGCCTGATCAGAACCGGGTCTCACGTCACGGCCCTTTCTTTCCCTACCTGAGCCGCCTCCAATGCCGCTTCCCACTCAGAGCCCCCTCCCCGCCCCCGCCCCCGCCCCCCGCCTCGAAGTCGCGGGATTTTTTATCCGAGGCCCTGCCCGGTTTGAGTGTGGCCCCGAGCGGCCCCGTCTGTCCGTCCGCCTTTCCCACGGGCCTGGCCAACCCGGGGCTCTGCCGTTGAGAGCCCGGTGCTGCCTGCTGACGAGTTCCAGGCCTTCCCGGGTCCCTGAGCGTCGCTGAGTGAAACAGATAATCCCGCGGGGACCGTGCCCGCCATCTGCATATCTCATTTTTGAAGTTCAATTTTCCGAGTCGCGGTTGTTGTCTGTCTCTGTCACTCAGGGCACAGTCCTGGACAGGATCGACTACAACGTCGAGCAGTCGTGTATCAAAACCGAAGACGGCCTGAAACAGCTTCACAAGGTAACCCCCGACCCCAGTGGTGGGGGGTCGAGCCCGTTCTCAGGCCCACCCTCGGCGGGGGGATGGGGCACCGGGGCCGTGGCCGTCTCACCTGGGCCATGATTCCAGACGCACGGCGGAGGGAGGGCACTTTCACAGGGATCGGGGTTTTGTTTCTTGGAGACTGTCTGGTCCTCGCCGAGGCCTCTGCTTGGAGCTGAGCTCGGGCCTCTTCCCGTCACGGCAACTGGCCGAGGAGCTGCTGGGCGAGAATCACTCTGGAGAAGAAAAAACCCTCATTTTCCCTTTGAATTATCACAGTCTACCTGGGCAGTTTCACCGTTTGGTACAAAAGAGTAGTTGGTTGAAGTGCACGTGTGAACACGCTGACTTTTTTGCAAGTAAGAGGTCATTTCAGGAATGTGTTTCTTTCTGTTAAAACACACAAACACACACACACACACACACACACATCTTAGAAGTCATGTGACCGTGCTTGAGCGTGAGGAGGAGACGGTGCCTGGCCCGGGGCTTCTGGAGAGGAATGTCCTGCAGACCTTGCTCTGCTCCCTCTCAGGCGCCTCCTGTCCGCCTCCTCGTATCTTGGGGGCCCGCTGGGTATTTCTGGTCACCGAAGCAGCATTTTTTGGATTCTCTGCTCCGATGTTGTTTCTGGAGCCGGTTTGCTGCTTTCTTGAGCGGAGTGGGGCCACGTCGTCTGGAGGTCCTTAGCCGTGCGTCTCACCAGGTGGCCCCTCGCGCGTGTCCTGGCTGGCCCCTGTCGGGCCCTGAGACTCAGCCCCGGGACTGAACTGCGGCCCCTTCAAGTGGCCGAGCCCCGATCTGACCGCGGTTTCTCATGCCCTCGTGCCCGGGTTGTTAAGGGCGGGTTTAGAAGCTCCAGAAGGGAAGGGGAGCAGGGGGCCCAGAGAGAGAGCACAGCGGGCCGGGCACTCGCCCTGCCTTGGCTCTCGGCGCCACATCTGGTCCCCTGGGCCCCGCCGGGGTCAGGGGGTCTTTCCCGCCTCTGCACCCCGGGACACACTTCCTGCCTTTCATTGTATGGGCGAGTCGGTTTTCTTCCCAGACTCTGGGTGCTCAGCTTCCTTCCCTGGGGGTGGGGAGGGGGGTGGTCTGGCCTGGCCCGGAATCAGCAGGTCCCCAGGCCCGTCCTCCGAGGGAGAGCGCGCGCCCGGAGGCCGTAGGTCAGCAGCTCGGGGCCCGGGCCAGCGCCGGTGAGGGGCCGACGCGGTCTGGGTCTGGAGGACACAGCCTCGCCCCCTCTTTCTGCAGGCGGAACAGTATCAGAAGAAGAACCGCAAGATGCTGGTGATTCTGATCCTGTTTGTCATCGTCGTCGTCCTCATCGTCATCCTCATCGGCGTGAAGTCCCGCTAAGTGGCGTCGGGCCTGTGTCCGCACGAGATGTCCCCGGTGTGGGGCTGGGCTGGGCCGCGCCCGGGCTGCTGGCGAGGGCAGCCCCGGGCCTGGTCTCCGCGTCGGGGGAGCGGGCTGGCCGCGCCCGTGGCTCTCGCGTCCGTGGGTCCCCGTGGGCAGCGGCCAGCTCGGCCGTGGGGCTCTCTGCTCTCTCCGCTGCCCAGGCCTGGGACTCGCAGGACTGCGCGGCGCAGCCCTTTGAGTTCTGTCTTCCGGGTGAAGGGTTTGTTTTGAGCTGGGGAAAGAAGCCGAACGTTTACAGTGGTGCCAGAAACTCCAATAATTTGTGTATATAGACTTTTTTTTTTTTTAGTGGCCCTGTCTGAGGAGGAGCATGTTCAAATGATTTTTGAGGGGAAAAAAAATGAAGCCATCTGGGTTTTGAGAAATTCGGTTCCAGAAAATTATGAATAAAAGGCAAAAAAAAATTTGCCTCTTCATCTTTCTCATACATTTTCCAGTCGAAAACAAACTGAGAAGCCCTTTAAGAATTTATAATCCCTTCCCCATTAACTTAATTTAGATTTTCCATCACTGTTAACGATCAGAGTAACAAAGTGTGAAAAATAAGAAACCATCATTGATGTTAATTAACACATTTAGATGGGCCAGTCAAAACAGCTTCATAAGTTTAAATTAATTGTAAATGGAGCATTCCTCGTCCACAGTGCGTGTGCGTTTCCCCCTGTTAGCTGAGAGGGGGCCGGGCGGGCAGAGCCGCCGGGGGCCGCGGGTCACGGGCGATTAGCACGAGCCCCCAGTCTTCGAGGGCCCCAGCCGAGCCCCCCTGCACGTGCCCGCCCGCCCGTCATCACTAGCGACTGCTGACCCGTCCCAGCCGGACCCCACTCACGAGCTGGGGGTTCACCCAGAGGCCATTCTCAGTGGGCCGCCCCGCTGGGCATGGGAGGGTCTCAGATCAGCCACCAGACGACACTCCGTTTCAGAGATCTCCCACCAGTGCTTTGATTTATCGACTCCCCGGGCCGGGCGGTCGGCTGCCCCCGCACAGACTGTGGCGGCCGAGCCCTCCGCTGTGGAGCGAGGGTCCCCGGCCCAGTCGGGCCTTGCTGTTTAGCCCCTGTTATCAATATGGTGCTGGGTTCTCCCCGGGGGCCCGTGGCTCCCGCGGAGATCCGGGTGGCCTGCCTGGCGGTGGTGCCAGGGTTGGCCGCCACCCGTTGTGCGGCTGGTGGGGTGGCCTGTGTCCGGTCCTCGATGGCTTCTCCGTTGTCCTCACCTCTCGTTTCAGAACGTGGCCACCTTAGCGCGCTTTATTTGGACCAGTCATGTAAAACGTCGCAAAGTGACTTTTCGGTGGTTTCCAGGAACTTACCAGTCGAGCCCAGAGATTCAAGTTGTCGGGGCCGAGTGGGTGGGCTCCGCCCCAGCTGCCACCTGGCCCCGCTCTCTCGTCCTGGCGACCTCCGGCTGGCCCTGGCCCTGGCAAGCGGGATGGCGTTCCCTGGCGGACCGTCACCCGGTGGACGGACGAGAGGACCGGGAAGTCCGGAGGAGCTCAGCGGGCTGGGCCCGGCCTCGCGGGCGTTCACGGAGCTCCAGGGCAGAGCAGCACGGAGACCCCCGAGAGGCCTTGTGAGGTCCAGGGGCAGCTGTTGGGTCCCAGGCCCTGGGCCTGGTGCTCTGCGGGGCCTGGGGTGGGCTGGCGGGGGCAGGGTATGACCTCCATCTCCAGTGGCTCGGGTTGGTCACTGTCCGAGTTGGGGGGTGAATTGTGGGTTTAAGGATCTTGGGGGGCCAAGGGACGCCTGGCCCTCACCGGTGCCCGCGTCCCTGGAGCCCAGGCACCCCCCTGGGGGCTCCTCAAAACACTGTATTTCCTCTGGAACCTTCACTGGGGGAAGATCGATGGGCCGGGAGCGCCTTCCTGGGCAGCTGGCTGGTCCTGCCCCACCCCCCTCCTTTGTTTGAGGCCTGGAGGGGAAGCCGGGCTGGGGCCTCTGGTGGGGGGCTCCCAGGCCCGGCCCCCGTGACGGTGTCCCAGGCTCCCGATCTTTCTCGAATTTGTAACTGAAATCTACTGTCTCTTGTTTTATTAATTTTGGGCCGGAGGGTGCCGGCTTTCCCGTGGCGTGGAGCAGTGTGTCTGTCTCTAATTTAACGGATTCACCCCTTTCTCTGCTAATTGAGGGAGCATTATTGATTTGTTTTGACACAAGTGCTTTCAGTGTGTTATCCTGGCTAATGGCTTCTTAAAGGTAATAAAACCCTTCCAACCTAATTGGTCAGATAAGACTTTTTTCTTGTGTGCTTAAATAAAGCAATTAGTGAAAGCGCTTCCATCCGAAATGACTTTTTGGTGTTGTTGTTGCTGTTGTCCTTTTATAAAACTAATTTACTGTTACTGGAAATTTTTGTACAATAAAACGATCCTGCAGAGGAAAGAGCACCGGCCGGCCTCGTGTGGATGCTTACGGGGGGCGTCTGCCTCCTGCGTGGGTGACGGGGGCGCGGGCTCGCGGCCGTTTGTCTCGTGCCGAGGCTGCGGCCTCTCCATCCATCTCCTGACCCTTCCAGGGGACCATCTGCCTGCTGTCCGCTAGGCAGCAGGGGAAGCAGGGTGGCAGGTGACGCTTCTTCGTAGGAAAATGTCCCGTCCCTACACACCACGAAGCATCGGGGGACCCTTGAATCAGGCCCCGGGGTGTAGTTTCTCGGGGTCTCCGAGGGGTTCCTTTCTGCTCCCCGGAGCTCCTGGGGTCGTGCTGACTGGCCGTTTGCCCTGGAGTGGTCAGCGTCTTCCTCAGCGGCCGGGCGGGGGTGGGCGAAACAGCAGCCTGTTCGGGTCCACGCGCGCCCAGGGTGCCTGGCGGGGCGGGGGCGGGGGGTCTGTGGGAGGCGACTGGCCACAACCAGGCTCTGTGCATCAGGAACGAGGGGCTGCCCTTGGGGTCCCCCCGAGGCTGCGTCCTGAGCCCTGTATCCACGCTGGACTGGGGGCCCCCCCGGGCTCAGTGGACAGAGCCACCCACGCGAAGGGCCATCTCCACGGCCCCGCCGTGTCCGGGTCTGGCCACGCCGAGGGCCGTTGGCGGCTGCTGTCAGGCGTCGGCGGGGGCTCGGGAGAGCCCCTTGCAAGGGGCTCCTGCAGGGCAGCCCCTCCTGGAGCGGGGGCAGGGAGCATGGCCCACTGAGCAGAGCCCTCCCGCCGCCCAGGTGTGACCTGCCTGCGGCTGGACAGGGGCCGTTCCTTCCGAGCGCCCGCGGCACAGAGCAGGCTGCAGGTAGATTGATTTCCCCGGCTGAGCTGCGGAGTCCAGCGTCTCGGCAGTCGCTGCTTCCCCGTCCACGGCCTGGCCACTCCGTGGCGGCCTGTGCCTGACCATCAGCCTTCTTCCTCCAGTCAGACGCGGGGGACACAGACCTGCCCACGTGTCATCCCAAAGGGCAAGGGACCCAGTGCTCAGGGTCAGCGAGAGCCCAGCGGGCAGAGCATTTGCCTTGCACGTGGCTGGTGCCCGGCTCCGTGGATGGTCCCCCAAGCCCACCCGAGTGATGCCTGAGCTCGGAGCCAGGATTTAAGTCCTGAGCACTGCCGGAAGTTGCCCAGAATTGGGGAAAAAAGGAATCTGTTTTGGTTGCATGCAGCCACAGACCTGTGTTTGGTCCCCAACGTTTCGTGTGTCGGTCCCATGAGCCCTCGCGGGAGTGACCCCGGAGCAAGCCCAGAGCACCGCCGGGCGTGCTGCACCCCCAAAACCATTTTGCTTCAGGGTGATGCCCAGTCATTGATTCTTTATCAGGAGTTTCCGTTGCTGGGGCCCAGTAAGCATTTGGCCTCACATGCTGTTTATGTTTTGAACTTATCGCCGTGCATGTGTGTATGTTGAGCTGTACATGGGCCTCAAATTGTTTATGGCTGTATGTCAGCCGTTAAACACTTAATTCCCCTCCAGATCCCTCTGACCACCCAGAGGCCGCCCTCTAACCTTGTGACCTGGTGTTTTGGCTTAGCTGAGCTCTGAGATTGAAGGAAAACAGCCCCCTTCGCGGGGCGCAGCCCAGAGTGAGGGATGGGCTGGGGGCACGTCCGCCACCGGCCCTGCGGGTCTCCACGCCCCCGCCCTGGCCCTCCTGCCGGCAGCTGGGCCTCACGGCAGACGGACGTTCCCCAGTCTAATGGCGGAGACGTGGGCACAATTATCTGGTCAATTGAGGCCAAAGAAAATAATCATTTGCCCAATTGTCCAAATTAGCTCTCTGGACTGTCCTGAAAGCTTGGGAGGGCTGTGTGGGTCTCCTCCCGGCTCCGTAATCCGGCTGAAATGGGCCATTTAAACGAGCCTCCATTCAGCACAATGTGCATTTAAATTGGGCCTAGTTAAAAGAGTCCGCCGGGTTTAGCATTTTCTGTTTGTCAACTATTATTCTAAAATTGCTTTTAGCTAATCATCCAGATTCCACCATTAGTGATCACCATTTCTCCTGTGGACGGCCTAATGGAGGCCGAGGGCCTGGTTGGCATCATTTGGTCTATTTTTCTCTGAGCAAGTGCAGAGGGAATCAAATGCCTTTTCCACGTGGTGTTCCGACTCGGGACCCCCCCAGCAGACGTCCAGGTTTGGGGAAAGGACGGCCCCCTTGCCCCGATGAGGACACTGAGATGCAGTGTCTCTCTGCCGGGGAGACACAGAGCCACTCGAGGGCTTGTTCCGCCCCGGGCTGGGCGCCCATCGGAGCTTTCTAATCTGACCAGGACTATTTCTGCTTATGCCATTTTAATTGTTCACTTCTTTCCATAAAATTAAATGACCTTCTTCAGAAAAGATTTAATGGTCAAGACGCGAGTTGGTAAAAGCTTCCTCAAGGATTTCTCTCTTATTACAAAGATGAGGCCGGAGCGCAGCGAGGAGAGATTTGCCAACAGTGCTATGTCATTATCCCGAGTTCAGTTTTTCGTGTAATTGGTGCGGAGAGATTGCGGTGCAGGGCGCCGCCCGCCTCCGAGCCAGCCGGGGCCGTTCTCCCCAGACGCGGCCCGGGGTGCATGTGTGTCTGTCTGGGGTTGTTCATAGAAGCTTCTCTGTATACATAAAACGCTTACCAAGATGGATAATGTCATTTTAAAGTTGTAAATAATAAAAAATCGTCTTGAGCAAAACTGCTTTTACAATGGCCCGAGAATGTAGCATTTCATTCCCACATACTGCCGTGGCTAGAAATTGATTTTTTTTAAATCCAATGAAGCCTCAAGGTTGGTTATCCATTCAAAAGGTCGGCCGAGTTAAACAATGACAGCACCTTCAGTTCGTGCTAATAATTAAATTTACAAAGCTCTTCACTGCTTCCTCGCCGAGGGAGGCGGGCGTGGGGCCTTCTGCAGCTCAAGTGGGCGGAAATCACGCAAAAGACCACGCACCCCGTCCCGCCGGCCCACACGCGAGGCCGGCCCCCTCCCTCCCTCGCAAACCCCCAACTTCCGGGGCGCCCGCACCCCAGACGAGAGCTCCTGTCTCCCCGCTTCTCCTTTCCTCTGGCCCCAAGAGGACAGGGCAGGGGCTCGGAACTTCTCACTGAAACGGGGCGGGGGGCGGGAAGGGCTGCCCGCGGTGTATATACGACTCGGTTTAATGTGCTGCCGAGTTTATCATGTAACCAACAAGCCATGTTTTTAAAATAGTGCTTTATAGTGCATACTCACTGTGCTCCCAGTGTGTCAAAGAAAAAGACCTCAAAACGTCTCTTTATGGCTCTCCTAGGTCCTGTTTAAGTATTACTGAATTTATGACGATGTGAGGAAAACCACGAAGCTGATTGGAAGGCTTTTTTAGACTGTTTGGGTTATAATGTCACTCCGGTTTTGTAAATCATTGAAGCGATCCTGTTTCAAATCTCATGTATTGAACAGGAGGTGGATCGGGGGGACGGCGGAGCCCGTGTCTGCGCTTGCCGCCCGGAACCGGCGCAACGCGGACCCTTGCAGATTCGGGGGTTGGGGGGCGGTATCCCCCACGTGGCCCATGGGAAAACGGGCAACTCTGTTTTCCCGTCTCCCGGCCGGGCCTCATGCCGCCCAAAGCCTGCCCGCACGCTTGTCTGGGCCCTTTCGAAGACCCCCGTCCAGGTGCTGCGGATAAACCCGCTACGACTTCGCCGCGGCTTCTGGGGAAAGTGGGACTCGGGTTTGGACGACCGGAGCGACACACTCCTCACAAGCCCCACAGAAGAGAAGGGTTTCCTACAAAAGAGCTTTTCTTTTTTCTCTTTTGTTTTTGAACGTTCTTCGTGATTTTTATTTGTGAAACACCAGGAGGTCCAGTTGTAGACGTACAAATTTTTGTGCTTGGGTGTCAGTTATACAATGGTCGAGTCCCCATCCCTCCACCAGGGCCCATCTCCACCTCCGATGCTCCCAGTATCCCTCCCATCCCCCAAAAGAGTCTTTCTGATCATGATTAAGAGGCGGGCCCAGAGGCACACTGGGGGTGATGGCGCTTGCTGGCCCGGCGGCCCCCAGAGGGTCTCCCGGCACCACCAGGAGTGAGTTCTGAGCACTGTTAAGTGCAGCCCCCCAAAGAAAGAAAGATATGGAAATAAATAAATAAACCAGCCATGGTCTGGGTCCACGGGTCCTGGTAAGCGGTGGGGCTGTTTTCTGCCGATGGGCCCCGACAGTGGATGGGTAGGGAGGAGGAAGCTGACCCGTCAGCGTGGCCATGCATACTCTGTCCTCTCACGGATGGTTGGACCTCTGCATGCAGGCCCGCAGTGGCCGGAGAACCTGTACTGGCCATCGAATGAGGTGGTGGGCGTTGTCCCCAAAGGGATCCAAAGCAGTGGGCGGACACGGTCAGCTTGAGTGCCTGTCGTAAAACTGCATTCCACATCCAGACATAATACACACACATAGACGTACATACATGCATACACATGTACACACACACACACACACACACACACACACACACTGGGGCACGTGCCTCTGTTCCAGAAAGGACTCCTAGCCCCCACCCTGAGAGGAACATGTCCAGCAGAGGTGACCCCAGGGTTCTCCTGGGCCTTGGCCAGCTGTGGGGCCTCCTTGGAACCGAACGCTCTCCTACTCCCTTGTTGAAATTCAGGGTCTTGGTTGTGGGTGGTTGGTTGGTTTGGGGGGTCACCCCCAGCTCCGTGCTCAGGACTCACTTTTAGAGGTGCTCAAGAGACCCCTGGGGGTGCTGGGGTGTGAACCCTGGGGTCTGGCAAGGGCAGAGCAAAACTCCCTCCCTGCCCCCACCCACATACTCGGATGAGACTTTATTCTGTTTGGTTTGGGGCCACACCCAGGGGTGCTCAGGGCTTCCTCCTGGCTCTGCCGGGCTCTTGCTCCGGGCCCTACCCACTGGAAGGGCTCCCTGATTTCAGTGTCCGTTAGGAAGGGGCGTCATGCCCTTGCCGTGACCTAAGCAAGTCACCGGCCTGGCCAACCGCCTGGCCATGCAGTTCCCAGGTGTGGGGGGCCAGGAAACGTTTAACCACAGTGTAACTGTGAAGAATCGGCGAATCCGACAGCCGGGCCTGCTGCCGAGTCACCTCAATGTCAGGAAGACAGAAGCCGTTGCTGTGGATTAGAGGGGCAAAGCCCTGGGCAGCCAAACGGAGTGCCTGATCCGTATTTGGACACTGGATTTAAAGAGGAAAAGGCCATGAAGGACATGGCGGGGGGACATCTCAGTGGTGCGGGGGCCGTGCGGGACGTCATCCTGGGCGAGGACAGCGCCGCTTCAGTGTGAGGGCGCTGTGGCAGGGTGGGCTGGATTCCTCGCGCCCTCTGACCTGAAACGTGCCGCCCCCTCCTCTGTGAGCCTGGGGGGTGCCCAGTGCTCCCACCCTAAGTCGTCAGCTTTTCGGGTACACCTTTTAGAGAAGCATGATCCTCACGGCACTGAATTCCCTTTCCACCCCGGGGACTCTGGGTGGCCTCTCCGGTCGGACAGACGTTGTGGACCCAAGACCGCCGCCCCCCCAAGGCACTGCGGTGTGAGTGCCCAGGCCCACTGTGGGTTTTTTTTTTGTTGTTATTTTTTTGCTTTTGGGTCACACCCAGCGACGCACAGGGATTACTTCTGGTTTTGCACCCAGGAATTACTCCTGGCGGTGCTCAGGGGACCCTATGGGATGCCGGGAATCGAACCCAGGTTGGCCGCGTGCAACGCAAACGCCCTCCTTGCTGTGCTATCACTCTTGCGCCTGGCCAGACCCACTGCGGAGGGCGAGGAGGGAGCCAGGCGCGGGGAGGCTCACCCCAGATGCGGCCTTTCGTAGGGAGCACCCACGCTGTCAGGGGACGCCTGTCTCTCGCCGGCTCAGCCCATGCTCGGGCCCTTGTGTGCGCAGCGCCTTTGTCGGTGGCCAGCCGGGAGCCCTTCCCCAAGGGGCCTGGCTGTGGTGACTGCGTGTGTCCCTCCGGCCTGGCGGCTCCCACACCCCTACCTTTGGGCTCCAAAGCCTCGGGGGCCTGCAGCACTTTGGGCCAGGAGAGAGAGAGAGAGAGAGAGAGAGAGAGAGAGAGAGAAGGGCACAAGAATGAAAACGGGGCCACACAGTGCTCCAGGAGCACCCTTTGCTTCCGGAGTCAGAAGGAAATGTGGAGTGGGGGTGGGGAGGGTACCACCGCAGTCCATGCAGGGACAAGCTCCGGGTGCCGTGAACCCAGAAACACCCGCTGCGTCTGCCTAGAGCCCCAAAGGGTCCTTAACAAGTCCTGGAGGCTAGACTCCGATTTTCCTGCTCTGTTTTGTTTTTCTATGTTTGTTTTGGGCTGGAGCGATAGCACAGCGGTAGGGCGTTTGCCTTGCGCACAGCTGGCCTGGCCGAGCCGGGTTCGATTCCTCCGCCCCTCGAGAGAGCCCGGCAAGCTACCGAGAGTATCTCACCCGCACAGCAAAGCCTGGTAACTCCCCGTGGCGTATTCAATACGGCAAACACAGTAACAACAAGTCTCACGATGGAGACGTTACTGGGCCTGCTCCAGCAAGTCGATAAACAACAGGAGGACCGCCGTGACCGGTTTGAGCCACACCCGGGGGTTTTCCAGCCTTCCTCCTGGCTCTGTGTTCCTGAAGGGCTTGGGGGACCCTAGGGGGTGCTGGGGATCGCCCCAGGTTGGCTGTGTGCAGGCAGACGCCGGACCCGCGGGACCATTGCTCTGGCCCCCGGCTTCTGCTCTCTTCCAGAAATTTCTAGTCTTTTCCTTAAATTCTCAAATGAAGTCTAAGCAGCCAGTTGAGTTTGGAATGAGTCTCGGGCACGAGAAACCTAAGTTAGTTCTTGGGTTGCATGAAAGAGCTGGTAAGTTGTTTTCGAATTTCATTTTTTACAGAAGATTAAGCGAAGGTCAATTTTTCATTGACAGTGAAATATAGATTAAGCTGCGGACCGAATCCGTCGTCAAAAATCATCCAAACAGGGCGGCCTGTTACTCCTGGAGGGGGGCGGGAGGCACTTTCCTGGGATATTTCTGTTTCTCTCACGAGTCGCATCTTGAGGAAATTGGCAGACATCTGAAGTGGACGGATTCCTCCGTGTCTGTTTAGTTTGGATTCCTCGATTCAGGGGTGGTTTCAGACCGGAAGCCGAGTATCTGTGTCTGACCAGCAACATCGCGCCTCCTGTGCAACCCGGGTTCATGAAGCAAATCATCTGGCTCCCCTTTCCTGGGCGCTGGGGTGACGCTCGACACGGAAGGGTCCGGAAATGCTCTCCCAAGCCCGTCTGCCCAGTTTTTGCCCCTTTCCCCCCCCCCTCCCCCGGCGGCCCTGCTTCCCAGAATGCACCTTGGATCCTTGCTGGGTTTGGAATGGATTTTCCTGCTGTCTAAAGTCTTCCATGTTGGCCTCAGAGCTACACTCTGGGGCCACGTGTCCTTCTGGCCCCCTCCCAAGTGCCTCTCCCTTCCCGGCTGCCTGGGGAAGTTCTAGGTAGGACATCCTTCCCGCTGCTGCCCCAACAGAGAAGGCCAGTGCCTCAGCCTCTGCTGGGGCCCCAGCTCCACACTGGATCTCTGCACTGGATCCCTACAGTAGATCTCTGCACTGGATCCCCACAGCACATCTACGTGCTGATCTTCACCATAGACCTAGTGGTTCTATTAGTGGATCCCACAGATCCCCACATTGGATCCCCACAGCAGATCTACGTGCTGATCTTCACCGTAGACCTAGTGGATCCCCACAGATCTCCACACTGGACCCCTACAGTAGATCCGTTAGTGGATCCCATGGTAGAGCTCCTCACTGGATCCCCACTGTAGATCTCCACACTGGATCCCCACGCTGGGTCCTGCACTGGCACTGGACTTTTATACCCTTTACAAATGCGTGAAAACATTCGGTGACCACACAAGCTTTCAGGGAAAAAAATAAGATCCAATTAGTCTCAAGTTGTAGGTGGGAAGCCGAGGGCCTGCAAGGAATGCCTTTCCTCACTCGCCACTGCGGCCTTCACAGAGCGCCCAGCCATGTGCAGGCTAGGAGGCAGGGGCCTGGGTGCAGAGGCCAAAACCTGGCAGCACACTGCCCTGTTGGCCGTGCTAGTTTCTAAGGTCGGCACTACGTGTCAAAAGCTAAGGGGCGACAGGCGGCATGCAGGGCCCCCAAAGGGCCCGAGACGGTGGGCGACGGGCAGGACGTGCTCTGACTCTCGCGAGGCCTGGGGGAAGCGTCCTCGAAGGGCCTCGTTCCCGCGCCCACAGCAGCCCCTCGGTTCCGTCTGGCCCGTCCTCGCCCTGTCCCCGGGCGGGCGGGGGTCTCGGGCGGCGGCGCCAGTGGCCCTCTCCGCACGGCTGCGGGGCTGGGCTGGGGGTCGCCCGGCCCCCGCCAGGCGCGGCCTGCACTGTCCTTGGCCTGCCGGGCCGGCCGCAGGGCCGGAGGGCAGCTCCTCGCCCACGCGCGCTCGGCCGGGCGGCGGCCGGGAGACCCCGGCCCGGGGCGCGCCGCACAGAGGCCTCGGGCCGGGCGGGGCGGGGGTCGGGCGGCCGGCGGAGGTGGGGGCGGCGGGGCGGGGGGCGCCGGGCGGGCGCGGGAGCCCGCGGGGGCGGGGCGGGGGCGGGGCGGGGGCGGGGCGGGGCGCGGGGCGGGCGCGGCGGGCGGGCCGGGGGCGGGCCGGGGCGGGCCGGGGGCGGGCCGGGCCGGGCCGGGCCGGGCCTGGCGGGCCGGGCGGGCGGAAGATGGCGAACGTGGGGCTGCGCTTCGCGGCCAGCGCGGGGGACGCCGACCCCGCGGCGCGGCCGCTGCTGCTGCTCGGGCAGCTCCGGCACCTGCAGCGCCTGCCCTGGAGCCGCGTCCGCGGGAAGCTGCAGCCGCGGGTCAGCGAGGAGGTGAGCGCGGCCCGGCCCGGCCCGGCCCGGCCCGACCCGGCCTGACCCGGCCCGGCCCGGCCCGGCCCGCACGCACGCAGCCCACGTGGACGGGCCGCCCCCGGCCCTGCGGTGCCCAGGCCCCATGCACACGGGAAGGCGACTCCCAGCCCTGCAGCGTCCAGGCCCCGACGCAGCCC
Source organism: Sorex fumeus (assembly GCF_029834395.1). NCBI lineage: Eukaryota > Metazoa > Chordata > Mammalia > Eulipotyphla > Soricidae > Sorex > Sorex fumeus. The sequence continues at coordinate 96,765 of NW_026606250.1, forward strand.
ACGGGGACAGACCAGCCCCAGCCCGGGCCCTGCAGTGCCCAGACCCCCACGCACATGGGCAGGCGACTCCCAGACCTGCAGTGTCCAGGCCCCGACGCAGCCCACGTGGACAGGCCGCCCCCAGCCCGGGCCCTGCAGCGTCCAGGCCCCCACGCAGCCCACGGGGACAGGCCAGCCCCAGCCCGGGCCCTGCAGTGCCCAGACCCCCACGCACATGCGCAGGCGACTCCCAGCCCTGCAGTGTCCAGGCCCCCACGCAGCCCACGGGGACAGACCAGCCCCAGCCCGGGCCCTGCAGTGCCCAGACCCCCACGCACATGGGCAGGCGACTCCCAGACCTGCAGTGTCCAGGCCCCCACGCAGCCCACGTGGGCAGGTCGCCCCCAGCCCAGGCCCTGCAGTGTCCAGGCCCCCACACACGTGGACAGGCAACCCCCAGCCCTGCAGTGTCCAGGTCCCCACGTAGCCCACGAGGACAGACCGCCCCCATCCCGGGCCCTGCAGTGTCCAGGCCCCCACACACGTGGATAGGCAACCTGCAGCCCTGCAGTGTCCAGGCCCCCACGCAGCCCACGAGGACAGACCACCCCCATCCCAGGCCCTGCAGTGTCCAGCCCCCACACACGTGGATAGGCAACCCGCAGCCCTGCAGTGTCCAGGCCCCCACGTAGCCCATGAGGATGGGCCACCCCCAGCCCGGGCCCTGCAGTGTCCAGGCCCCCACACACGTGGACAGGCAACTCCCAGCCCTGCAGTGTCCAGGCCCCCATGCAGGTGGGCAGGCTACCAGGCCCCACCCCCACTCCCCCACACTCGGGCCTCACTGTCTGTCTGTCCCCGTGTGCAGCTCTGGCAGACGGCCCTCAGCACGCTCAACCCCAACCCCACTGACAGCTGCCCCCTCTACCTGAACTATGCCACGGTGGCCGCACTGCCTGCCAGGGTCAGCCGTCACAACAGCCCCTCGGCCGCGCACTTCGTCACCAGGCTGGTGCGGACCTGCCTGCCACCTGGGACCCATCGCTGCATCCTGGTGAGTGTCCACGGCGCCCTGGAGCCCGCCTGGCACCACTGCCCATGAGGACTGGCGCCAGCACAGACGCCAGCCGGGAGCCCACCTGGCCCCTCTGCTGTTACCCAGCTCCCGTCCTTGGTCGTTCAGGAAGTGACCTGGTACTTCTGCTGGTACTCAGCTTTAGTCTAGCAGTAGTCCTGGAAGTGGCCTGGTACCGTCACTGGAACTCAGCTCCAGCCTAGCCATAGTCCTAGAAGCCGGCCTCATACCCCTGTCGGCACCCAACTCCAGTCTAGCAATAGTCCCAGGAACTGGCCTGGTACCCCTACTAGTACTCTGTAGTCTATGAATAGTCCTAGGAGCTGGCCTGATACTTTTGCTGGGACTCAACTCCAGCCTAGTCGTAGTCCTACCAACTGGCCTGGTACCTCTTCTGGTCCTCCAGTCTAGGTACAGTCCCAGGAACTGGCCTGGTACCTCTATTAGTGCTCACCCCTAGTCTATTAATATTGCTAGGAACTGACCTGGTACTTCTGCTGGGACTCAGCTCCAGTCCAGCAATGGTCCTAGAAGCCAGCCTCATACCCCTATCTGCACCCAACTCTAGACTAGTAATAATCCTAGGAGCTGGCCTGGTACCTCTTGTGGTACTCTGGTAATTGTCCCAGAAACTGGTCTGGTACCCCCGACAGTGCTCAACTCTGTAGTCTATGAATAGTCCTAGGAGCCGGCCTGGCACTTCTGCTGGCACTCAACTCCCGCCTAGTCGTAGTCCTACCAACTGGCCTGGTACCTCTTCTGGTCCTCCAGTCTAGGTACAGTCCCAGGAACTGGCCTGGTACCTCTATTAGTACTCAACCCTAGTCTATTCATCTTCCTGGGAACTGACCTGGTACTTCTGCTGGGCCTCAGCTCCAGTCCAGCAATGGTCCTTGGAGCCAGTCTGGTACCTCTGATAGTGCTGAGCACCAATCTAGTAATAGATCCGGAAGTCCTGTGGTACCCTTACTGGTACTCACTTTTAGTAACAGTCCTGGGAGCTGGCCTGGTACCTCTACTGGTACTTCCCCCCGATCTACTAATGGTACCAGAAGCCAGCCCTGTACCCTATCGGTGTGCAACTCTAGTCTAGTTCTAGGAACTGGCCTGGCCTCTGCTGGTACTCAGTTCCAATCTAGTAATGGTTCTGAGAAGCGGCCAGTACCTCTCCAGTACTCAACACCAGTCTAGCAACACCCCTGGGAACTAGTCTAGTACCTCAGCTCCAGCCTGGTAATAGTACTGGAAGCCAACCTCGTACCCCTGTTGGTACTCAGCTCTAGTAATAGTGCTAGGAGCTGGCCTGGAAACTGCTAGTACTGAACTCTAGTAATAGTCCTAGGAACTGGTCCGGTACCTCTGCCGGTCCTCAGCTCTCGTCTAGTCATAGTCCTGGGAACCGGCCGGCCCCTCTCTGGTACTCAACACTTACTAGTCCTGGGCTCCGGCCTGGTACCTTCTAATGGTACTCACTCCGGCCTAGTAATTGTCCTAGGAGCCGGCCTGGTACCTCTTCTAGTGCTCAACACCAGACTAGTAACAGTCCTGGTAATGGCCTGGTACCTTTGCTGGTACTCAGGTCCAGTCTAGTAAGAGCCCTGGGGATCGGCGTGGTATCTGCCGGGACTCAGCTCCAGCCTGTACTACACCCTGGCAGTGCTGGTGGCCTGACACCCGCTCTGGTCCTGGGAGCTGCTCTCTGAGGAGGGCACGGAGCCTGCCCCGGCCCGGCTGCACCCTGGCTGCTCTCAGTGCGGCGGCAGCCCCAGGGGCTTGGGAACGGTCTGGCCGGCGCCGTCGGCCAGGTGGCGGCCTTTGCGTGCCCGTGCCCGTCTCGGGGGGTAGAACCCTCCGGCTGCTTGTTTCTCGCTCACCTGGCGGTGGGGGCAGGGCGGGGCCGCGTCCCCCAGCCACCCCGGCACGCCCAGCCCTGTCCTCCGCGCAGATGGCCTGTGAGCGCTCGGACGCCTTCGCCTCGGCCTGCGCCCTGGCCCGCGCCTTCCCGCTCTTCACCCAGCGCTCGGCCGCGGCCCGCCGGGCGGAGAAGAAGACGGTGACGGTGGAGTTCTTCCTGGTGGGGCCCGACGAGGGCCCCGCGGACGCGGCCACGCTGCAGGTAGGCGCCTGTCCTGCCCCGCGTGCGAGAGGGCCCCCGAGTCCTCCCCGCCCGGCAGCTGCCCCTCCCCTGCTCCCCCTGCACCCCTGCCCAGGCGCCGGGCAGCCCCGACCTGAGGAGCAGGGTCCCTCCTCCCTCCCCCGGGCTCAGGGTCTCAGCCCTGTGGTGTGCAGGGCCTTCCTGGAGGCCTTCGGGTCTCCGCCTCACCCGCCCGCCCCCTGGAGGGGCTGGGGCAGCCCCGGTCAAGGGTGTCGCTCACCCTGAAGTCAGATGCCCCGAGGCACCCCAGCCCAGCCCTCCAGCCTGGGAGGGTTCTTCCTCCCGGCCCCGCTGCACCCCGTGGTCACTCCTGGGCGACCTCAGTCCCACCCTGGGTGTCCATCGGTTGCTCCCTGGGTGCCCGTGGCCTTGTGCTTCGCTGCCCTTTGACACGGCGCTGCTGACCTCCCGCTGCCGGCACGGGTCTGGGTGCTGGGCCCCGCCGGGCTGCGCCCAGGGCTTTCCTGCCCTGCCTGGCGTCCAGCCGGGACACGCTGGCACCTGGGGCCCAGTTCCTGCCTCCCTGGGGGGCTGCTGTGTGGCGGGGAGGGGCCTCTCCACCTCCCGGGCACCCCCATCCCCTCCTTGGACACGGCTGAGGGTGCTGACCTCTGCAGGCCCTCGTGGGGACGGGGGCGGCTCCCTCCAGGGGAGCCTGTGGGGGGTGGGGCTGGGCTGACCCTGGACACACGGGGCCGGCCAGCCATGGGCTGTCGCCTCTCCCAGTGCTTGGTCAGTGCCACGGAGGGGGTGCGGCTGGCCGCCCGCATCGTGGACACGCCCTGCAGTGAGATGAACACGGATGCCTTCCTGGAGGTGGGTGGCCGGGCCGGCCGGGGCAGGGTGGGCACACGGCCAGGGGGCCCTTCCCAGACCGGGCAGCCCTGTGGGCCTCGGAGCTGGGGGGCTCCCTCCCTGGGTCCATGGGGGGCTCTGGGGCTGCGTTTCTGGGTGTCGCCCGCCCACAGCGCGCGCGTCCAGGCCTCATCCTCTGGCGGGCGCCGGCTCCGACCTGGCCCCGTGCCAGGGCCGCCCACTGTCTCTCCGCACACGTCCAGGAGATCAAGAAAGTGGGCCAGGACCTGGGCATCGCCCCGACCATCATCCGAGACGAGGAGCTGAGGGCCCGAGGATTCGGAGGTGGGCCCGGCCTGGGGCGTGGCAGGGGCAGGGGTGGGGGTCCGCCGGCACCTTGTCCATCCCCCGCGTGACTCCTCATGACCCAGAGGGCCCAGCCTGTGTCCACGCTCAGGCCCCAGCCGGAAGGAGGCGGGCTCAGACTCCGGTCCCCGGCCTTTGGGTTCTCGTCTCCATGTCCCAGTGCTCGGGGCTCCCTCTCTGGGCAGTGCTCCCCCAGGAGATGCCAGAGGGGTGGAGAGGCCTCCCGCCCTGCATGTCCCAGCTCCAGCTCGCCTCCTCCGGGAAGCCCTCCCCGCCCTCCCCCCACCCAGGGTCTGCGCTGAGAATCTGGGCCCACTGCGGAGGGGTCAGCTCAGAAGCTGATGGCCACAGACCAGGCCCCCACTTAACCCCCGGTTCTGTTCTTGGGCCAGTCTCCGGGCCCAGAGCTGGAGTGAGGGGCTGGTTGGAGGGGGGCCCTGGGATAGGGCGGTGGGGTGGGTGCTGGCCTTGCACCCACCTCGTGTGGTGCCCTGAGTCTGCAGGCGTGATCCCGGGGCACCCTCAAGTATCCACACCCCCCGAAACAAAGTAACGCAGAAAGGAAACGTGTCCTGGTCCCCAGGGCCTGGCTGGCAGTGGAGGGAGAGGCCGGCCCGATGGTGGAGGGAGAAGCTAGCCTGATGGTGGAGGGCAAGGCCGGCCCGATGGTGGAGGCAAGGCCAGGCTGATGGTGGAGGCAGAGGCCAGCCCAGTGGTGGAGGGAGAGGCTAGCCCGATGGTGGAGGGAGAGGCTAGCCTGATGGTGGAGGGAGAGGCTAGCCTGATGGTGGAGGGAGAGGCTAGCCTGATGGTGGAGAGCAAGGCCGGCCCGATGGTATAGGCAGAGGCCAACCCAAAGCTGGAGGGCAAGGCCGGCCCAATGGTGGAGGCAAGGCCAGGCTGATGGTGGAGGCAGAGGCCAGCCCAATTGTGGAGGGAGAGGCCGGCCTGATGGTGGAGGGCAAGACCTGCCTGGTGGTGAAAGCAAGGCCAGCCCGATGGTAGGGTGGAGGGAGAGGCTAGCCTGATGGTGGAGGGCGAGGGCGAGGCCGGCCCGATGGTGGGGGTGGCCAGCTGTAGGGGCTCTGGAGAGGACATTGCTTGGCCTTGCGACCCGCTTGGCTACCGGAGCTGTGACCCCCGCAGGACAGCTGTGACCAGCTCTGTGGCCGCGGGGCCTGGAGAGGGGCCCCAGCCGAGGAGGGGAGGGGGTCTGTGCAGCCCACGGTCTCTCCGTTTCCCCCGGGAGCCGCGGCTGTGGCTTTGCTCTGCGGGACTCGGTTGTGTGCGTGAGCCCGGGGAGCTGACCCTGCCCTGCACTGTCCGCAGGGATCTACGGCGTGGGCAAGGCCGCCCTCCACCCACCCGCGCTGGCCGTCCTCAGCCACACCCCGGACGAGGCCACCCAGACCATCGCCTGGGTGGGCAAAGGGGTCGTGTACGACACGGGCGGGCTCAGCATCAAAGGGAAGGTGAGTGCTGGTGCTGGCAGGGGGAGGCCGGGGTCGGGGGGACGGGGCGGGAGTGGGGGAGGAACGGGGTGGGGGCGTGTCTGTGCCCACCCCTTGAGGCAGACGGGGTGGTGGACGGGCGGCTGCTGGCCTCCCTGTGCCCAGGGCGGTGTCCCTGTCTCCTGGCCATTGAAGTGAGCGGTCAGCAGGTCCCGCTGGAGGGCACTCAGGAAGGGGCCGCCCAAGGCACTGTCCCCGCACCCCTCTGGCCTGGCGGCTTTCCCCACTGGCCCCGCTGGACGACCTCCCCCAATGACCCCGCTGAATAGTTTCTCCACTGGCCCCGTCGGGACGAGCTGCTTCGTGTTGTCAGGGCCCAGGATCCCTGAGAGAAAGCCCCGGCGTGGCTGCTGGGAGCCGGCAGCCCGTAACCCCTCTGGCCCTCGGGTGCTCCGTGAGCCTCACCTGGTTTAAGATGGACGTCTGTTCTGAAAAACGGGCAAAACTCACCCGAGATGAGATTCCCGACCTTGGTGAACTCAGGAAAGCGGGTGGGGCCGGTCCCTTCCCTGCAGATGGCATTGTTTGGCGTCTGGTGTGTGAGCTGCACTGTGCAGTGCTTGGGGCTGACTCCCAGTTCTGTGCTCAGGGATGACTCCCGGCTCTGTGCTCAGGGCTGACTCCCGATTCTGTGTTCAGTGCTCACTCCCGGCTCTGTGCTCAGGGCTGACTCCCGGTTCTGTGTTCAGTGCTCACTCCCGGCTCTGTGCTCAGGGCTCACTCCCGGCTCTGTGCTCAGGGCTCACTCCCGGCTCTGTGCTCAGGGCTCATTCCCGGCTCTGTGCTCAGGGCTGACTCCTGGCAGAGTTCGGAAGACTATCCGGGGTGCCGGGCAAATACCCTCCGTGCTATCCTCTGGTTCCTGCCTACCCTGTGACTGGGGGCCCCTCCAGCTCCCGGGCCCCGAGGGCCCCCGAGCCACAGACCCCCGTGGCCCCCTCACCCAGTGCGAGCACGGCATAGTGGGCTGAAGAATTGCCACTGTGCAGCCCCAGGGAACTTGGTGCCTCAAGTGTGCACTGAGTTTTTTTCTTTTTTTCTTTTTTAAATCTTCCTCCTCTAAACAACAAGATCATTTTCAGGACGAAATCAGGAAATGAAACTAATAATAATGAAGGTTTTTAAAAAACACTGATCGTAAGCATTCTCTCTTATTGAATTCCGTACCTGTTATTATGCCGAGGGAAAAAAACTGAAAAGCAAATAAACATAATAGCGCAAATAAAGCGGAGAGGGCTGCGGTAACACTGACGGCGCTTACGCCCTTCGCAGCAGTGCGTTAATGCCCATCTAAGTTAGTTATTTATTCCTGGAGTTCGGGCTATGCCTGGGGGCTACTGAGGCCTGACTCCTGGCTCTGTGCCCGGGGCCTCCCCTGGTGGGGCTCCGAGGACCGGAGTCATTGCCGGGGATTGAACCTGGGTCGGCCACATGCGAGGTGAGGCCTTTGCCCCCGCCCTGCCTCTCTGACCCCAGCATACATTTTTTTTTTCTTTCTGGGTCACACCCAGCGATGCACAAGGGTTACTCCTGGCTTTGCACTCAGGAATTACTCCTGACAGTGCTCAGGGGACCACATGGGAAGCTGGGAATCGAACCCAGGTCGGTCGTGTGCACGGCAAACGCCCTCCCCGCCGTGCTATGGCTCCAGCCCCACTTTTTTTTTTTTTTAAGCAGAAAAATGTTCTGCTTCATTAAGTTCTGGCTGTCCTCGGGGGCTTTGTGCTGAGCATAATGTGAGCCGCACTTGCTCTGCAGGCAGGAGACAAGGTCCTGGCACTGCACGGTCCCCTCGAAGCACTGCCGTGAGGGACCCCCAGGTCCTGAGCCAGGAGGGTCCCCTGAGCCACAGAGTTTTATCAAATGGAAGCGAGTGGGTGGGGGCCGGCCATGCAGGTGTCAAGGTCCTGGGTTCTGTCCCCGACAACAGTGCCCAGAGAAAGCTTGGGCGGACGCTGTTTGCACACGCCACTAGCGTCAGGTCTGCCGCACGCTCCCCCCGCCCGGGACCCCAGCAGGGGGAGAGTCCACCCGCGCACCTCTGTGCTTGTGGGGGAGCCGGTCCAGCCAGTGCACAGCTGCCCGCGTCCCCTCTGCTGTTGGTGCAAGTGGCCATGGGGGCACCTGGGCCCAGGGCATGGCCTGGCCCACAGAGGTTGGGCCTTGGGACCCTGCACCGGGCGTCTGACCGCTCCCCTGGGGCCTGGGGGACACAGATTGCTTGTTGGTAGCTGTGGTCTTGGAGGAGGGGCCTGATGGCTTCAGAGTCAGAGTCGGGGAGCCCCTGGGAACCCCCAAACTAGCCGTGGAGAACAGGGGGCACATGGTGGGCCCCCATTACACAGGGACTCCGGGACCCAGATTGTGTTTTGCTTCGATTTGGTTTTGTCTGGGGGTCGCACCTGGGTTGCTTCAGGGCCTTCTCCTGGCTCTGCGTGGGGACCCCCCCGGCAGGGCTGGGGGACGGGTCCCGAGGGTGGAGTCTGGGTCTGCGCGCCCCACGCCAGTGCTCCCCGGGTCCTCCCGGCCTGGAGGCAGGAGGGACCCCCGGCGTGGGCTCTCTTGCGCCTGGATGGATTCCGGCCCCCAGGATTCTCTTGGTTTCTCTTTTCCTCTTGAGATTTCCCTCCTGAGCTTTCTTGCCGATGGGGCCAGACGCGACAGCTTATTATCAATAGTGCAGCCGGGTCACTCGCGCGCTGCTTTAATTGTGAAGGAGCTGGTTTCTGTCCAGAAGCACTTCCCATTAACGCTGCGAGCCCCGCCTCCTCCGACCGGGGTTCAAGAAGCCGCTCGGTGCCTTTTCAAACCGGAGCCTGCCCCTCGGTGACCCGTTGTTAATTTAAAATATGAACTTGTCAATTAGAGTTGGGAACCTGTCAGAAGGGAGGCGCGATGCAGCCGCCCCGTGCCGTGTCTGGGAAGTGACATCTCTGAGGCGGACACGGTCGCCTGGGTGCCCGGGCGGGTGGGCTGCAGCCGGGGTCCAGCGGGGACGCTCAGTGGACAATGCCGTGTTGGCCAGAGGGCAGGACAGGGCGGCCGGCCCTTTGGTGTCCAGCGAGGGCGTGGGGCGTGTCTGAGGCTTCGAGTGGCCAGCCCCACCCTGACCGCCAGGAGGGCCGCGGGCGAGGCCCTGGGGGCTGGTGGGAGATGGACTGAGGGTCACAGGCGGTGAGGGTGTGGAGTGAGGGGGTCCCGGGGCTCCCCCGCGAGGGGCTCTGGTCGGCCGAGGCTCCCCTCCGCCCCGTCATCTGGAGCGCAGCCCATGACCCGCCATGTGCTGCCGTGTGATAGTCTGTGTCGCGGCTCACGCGTGTTTCCAGCCGAGATCTCCTCGCGGTGTCAGGGCCCGGCTCACCCGCTGGCCGCCCCACACGCCCCGTCTCCGCTTGCCCGCTGTGGTTTGGGTCTCTGCGTGCAGCGTCGGTGGCCGTGGGGTCAGACCCTGCGTGTGAGGCCCCATCCCTGTCCTTCCACACTCCAGGCCCGGCTTGGCCCGCTCGGGACCCCCCGGCATCCCCTTGTCCCGCCGTCGGCATTTGCCCTGAGCTGCCGACTCACTCCGCTCAGGGCTCTTGCTGCCACAGACCGCAGGCCCCGCCCCTCAGCTGCAGGGCCCCCCCGTGTAGGGACCCCCATGCAGGGACCCCCGTGCAGAGACCCCTGTGTCCAGCCCAGCCTCGCCTGCCACCTGTCTTGCCACAGGGTGGGTACGTGGTCGGCCATGCCGAGCCGTGGCAGTCCATGTGCGTGTCCCGTGGCGTGCGTGTCCCTGTGCTGGGGGTAGGGCCAAGACGTTGGGTCCCTGCCCAGCCGCTCCGGGCTCGGCCAGCGACAATGACCGGCGGCTTCGTCCTGTGGATGTGCGGTGTGGGCCGCCGGTACCGCCGTGCCCGAGTTGGACCATATCGGGGTGCTGGGCACCAAACCCGGGCACCAGCCGCGAGCAGGGAGCCCTCCCACCGTGGCCCGGATCACACCATCCGTGTGGCCTTTGTTTCCGACCCGGTGGGCGGTGTGAGTCATTTGTGTGCGTGGACCCGTCCTGCCGTTCCTGGGGGGATCTCGGCCTCTCACGTGAGCCCACCCCCTCCTGTCCCCCAGACCACGATGCCTGGGATGAAGCGGGACTGCGGGGGCGCGGCGGCCGTGCTGGGCGCCTTCAGGGCCGCCATCAAGCAGGTGAGCCCCGGGGGCCTCGTCCCGTGGCGTGTGTGGGTCCCGGGGTGGGCGCGGGTCTTGGAGCCCTGCAGACGGCGAGCTCCCGGGCGCGGGGTCCTGGGAGACAGCCGTGGTCTGTGCACCCACAGGGCTTCAAAGACAACCTCCACGCCGTGTTCTGCCTGGCCGAGAACTCGGTGGGGCCCAACGCCACACGGCCGGACGACATCCACCTGCTGTACTCCGGAAAGTGAGCCCCCCTCCCCCCATGGGCTCTGTCCCGCAAGAGGCGCCCTGGCCCCGGGCGTGGGGTGCCTGGCTCTCCCGTCTCAGACGAGCTTCCCCCTAGGGGTCACGGTCGCTGGCTGAGACCCCTTCAGCATGGAGGCAGGGTCAGGGCGCAGCGTAGCCGGGACAGCCCTTGGTGCCCCCAGGGCCCAGCTCTACTCCCGCTGCCCATCTGGCCCACGAGGGTCCCGAGGTCCACCCGGGAGAGCGGGTGCAGCTAGCTGCCCTTTGCCCCCTGTCCCTCTGACCCGGGCTCTGCGCCGGCCCCAGGACCGTGGAGATCAATAACACAGACGCCGAGGGCAGGCTGGTGTTGGCCGACGGCGTGTCCTACGCCTGCAAGGACCTGGGCGCGGACATCATCCTGGACATGGCCACGCTGACCGGAGCTCAGGTGGGTCCCGGGAAGGTGCGGGCCCGGGCGGGAGCCTCTTCCCCGGCCCCACGCGGCCCTCCCTTGTGTCTCCCGCGCCCGGCAGGGCATCGCCACGGGCAAGTACCACGCCGCAGTGCTGACCAACCACGCTGAGTGGGAGGCGGCGTGCGTGAAGGCGGGCCGGCAGTGCGGGGACCTGGTGCACCCGCTCGTCTACTGCCCCGAGCTGCACTTCAGCGAGTTCACGTCCGCCGTGGCCGACATGAAGAACTCGGTGGCGGTAGGTGGCACTCGGGTCCCTGCGGGCCGGTCGCGGGGCCCTCGGGGTGGGGGGCTGCCCCAGCTCCTCCCTCGCTCCCGTGAGCCCCCAGGCCAGCCCTGAAGCTCTTGCCGCTGTCGCCCGCGGGGAGCCAAGTGTCACCGAGCGTCACCACCCGCCTCCATCACAGGACCGGGACAACAGCCCCAGCTCCTGTGCCGGCCTCTTCATCGCCTCGCACCTGGGCTTCGACTGGCCTGGGGTCTGGGTCCACCTGGACATCGCGGCGCCTGTCCATGCCGTGAGTGAGGGACCCTCCCCCCCACCCCATCCTCGAGCCCCTGCAGTTTCCAACGCGGACCGTGCTCGTGGAGACGGTGCAGAATGGGGCCCGGGCCCGGGGTGGCCCCTGCTGGGCAGGACAGCGGCTGGACGGCCGTGGGCGGTGACCCCGTGGCACGGCCTGTCCCCCCTCTCCCCCGCGCAGGGCGAGCGGGCCACAGGTTTCGGCGTGGCGCTCCTGCTGGCTCTCTTCGGCCGGGCCTCCGAGGACCCTCTGCTGAACCTGGTGTCCCCCCTGGGCTGTGAGGAGGACGCCGCTGAGGGCGACACCGGGAGGGACTCCAAGCGGCGCCGGCTGGTGTGAGGCTCTTGCCGCTGTCGCCCGCGGGGAGCCAAGTGTCACCCACCCGCCCACGCCCCCGGCGCCCTCGGACCTGCGCTGGGCTCTCGTCTTCCGCCCTGCGGGGCCGGGGCCACCGTACCCATCTGCTCCCCGCTGGGGCCGTGGCGGGGCCTCGGCGTCTCCCTGCATGGGGCACCCACGCTCCCGGCCGCCCCCGCTTCGCCGTCCCTCCCCGACCGCCTCCTCAGGAGTGGCCGCCTGTGAAGCGACGCATTAGTGGCTGAAATAAAACCGCTGCACCTCACCAGGGGTCTCGTCTGTCTCCTCCTTACGCCGGCAAACGGGGACCCCCGGGACTCTAGGGCTGCCCGCGTGTAACTGTCCCAAGACCTCCACCAGCCACAGAGCCGAGCTGTGGTGTTCCGAGGGTCCCGAGCAGGACCCCTGCCCCTCCCCAACGGCAGGCTCCCGCGGAAGCCCTGGGCCCAGACATGAGCTGACCCGAAGGAGAGCCGGGGAGGGAGGTGGGGCGGGGGGCAGGCGCCCCCCAGTCTGGGACTCTCAACGGAGGTTCCAGGACCCACGTCCCCAGGCGGGCCTGACCCGCTGACCACCACCCAGCCCGGTCCCAGGTCCCAGCCCCCGCAATCAAGGCGACCCTCCAGGCGTGAACTCAGTCCATCTGACAAGTATTTATTAACTGCTTGCAGCTTTGGCTGGCCGGAAAGGGCCACCGGCCGCTCAGAGGCTGGGAAAGCTGGGGCCGTGGTGGTCACAGTGGGAGGTCACGGGCTTCACCCGCAGCCAGGGGACGGGAAGGGGAGCCTTGCTGGGTCATTAGCAGCTTAATGGCCCTGAGTCGGCCGCACCGCTTCCGAGGTGCCCCCGGGGCACGGTAGACCTCGGAGGTGCCACACAGCTCCTTCTCGGGCAGCTGGCCCCCTCCACTCCCCCTGCGAGGGGCTGCAGGACTCGGGGTCAGGGAGCAGGGGGCGAACTGAGTGTCCCTTGTGTGGGCACCAAGGCGGCCTCAGGGCCGGGCCACCAGCTGGCCACCAGCTGCAGGCCGGGGCTGGCCCGTGGGGCTGGTGGCAGGGGAGGGGCGGGGGGTTGCGGGTCGGGGTACGGGGGGAGGCGGGCGTCAGGGCTCAGCGGCTGCCTCCCCGGGCTCCCCTGGGGCCCCGGCCTCGGGGGGCGCGGGGCGGCGGGGCGGCGGGGGCGCGGGCTCGGGCGGGTCGCGGGTCCACTTGATCATGGTCTCGGGCGAGCGGTACAGGAAGATGAGCTTGGAGAAGAGCTGCTGTTCCAACTCCAGCTCGCCGAGCTCCCGCACCAGGAAGATGTCGGTGCAGAGGCGGAAGATCCGGTCCACGCAGGGCAGCTCCTCGAACATGATGGAGCGGGAGATGCCCAGGAAGTGCTCCCGGATGAACTTGGCCGCCACCATCACCACGGACACGTAGAGGCCGACGATGCTGAGGGGGGACGTGGGGAGGCGGGGGCGCGGGCGTGAGCGCTGGGAGCCGCTGTCGTCAGCTTCCTGGGGAGACCCCGATCGGCAGGGGGCGGCCCCCCCCCCGCCCCCCACGCCCGGAGACTCACCCGTATCCCGCCAGGAAGCCCATGCTCTGGGGGCTGACTTTGTCGTTGTAGATGACCAGCTCTAGGTCCCGGCTGCAGCCCCGGCCGTGGTCACAGCCCGGCCACCACTCCTGGACCACCCACCACTCCACCGACAGGCTGGCCTCGGGGGCGCCCACGGGCTTCAGCTCCTGCAGCCGCACGGTGATGTTCCGGAAGAAGGCCAGGCGGTCCACGTCCTGGGGCCTCTGGGAGTGAGCTGCGGGCCACCACGGGGTGTGACTCGGGACGGCCGGGGCCACGCGGGCCCCTGGGGGATGCTTAGGGGCGCCCGGGGCTCCTCCCCTCCCCCCTGAGCCCTGCAGACCCCCACGGGCCCGAGAAGCATCTCAGCAAACCATGCCGCTGACCAGTGTCCCCGTCCCGGCCCGGCCTTGGCCACCCCTCCCCCAGGCCGCAGTTGCTGAGTGCGTGCATTCGGGCCGTGCTCCCGGTGAATTGATGTTCCCTTGGCTTGTTTGTTCTTAACAGAAGCTTGTTTGGGCCTGAGACAGCAAAACACACGCTGTGTTCGCCGCGTTCAGCCTCGTCTATTTAGGGTTTCAGGAAATCGGTTGTTTTCCAGACCTTGCCCCAAATGAGCCTCCAACAAGATAATGCCTCTGAAAGCCCTCGGCATAGCACCGGGCCCGGTCCTCCCTTCCCGGCACAGGGTCGGGGGGCAGGCGGGCAGGGGGCCGGCAGCGAGGGGCAGCTTGCTTGCTTACAGACTTGCAGCTGTCTGGCCAGCTTCGCCTCCGTCCCCGCTGTGGTCTTGAGCGCTTTGGGGATCAGTCCCGGAAGCATCCTGTGGTCAGGAGAGCAAAGTGGAAGCCCGGAAGCTCGGACCCCTGGTGTCCACTCGCCCGCTAGCGCAGAGAGCACACGGGTGCCCCTGAGCTGGACGCAGGGGGTCCTACTGGCTCTGAGCAACTGGGTGATTCGGTCCCCCCCCATTTTGTCCACCCCCAGAGGGGCTGGAGGAGGGTCCCTCGACTCCGGCCTGTGCTTTGGGGCGCCAGCCTTTGCGGCTGGGGGCTGAGGCTGGTTCTTCCCCGTGCAAAGTTTGCTGCCCGGCTGTGGGGCTGTGGGGCTGGGTCCCACCCCAGGGTGCGCACAGGCGGGTGTGTGTGTGTGGGGGGGGCACCTACACGGGCTCCTTCCTGGTGTGGGTGAGCATCTGCACCAGCTGGTCCCGCGTCTCGTGGCTGGTGTAATACACCGTGTGCTTGCCCGAGGCTTCCACGTTCTCTACCAGGGACACGTTCCTGCGGGTGGAGAGAAACACGCGGCCGTGGCCCCCGCATCCACCGCCCCCGCTGGCCCGGCCACGGGAGAGAAAGCCAGTGGGCCCCGGAGGGCTGCAACTCCACCCAAGGACAAGAGGAAGAGGAGGAGGAGGAGGAGGAAGGGGAGGGGGAGGGGGAGGACGCAAGAATGAAAGGGAGGAAGGACGGAGCATTTGCGTGGGACCTCGTCTTCTCACGCGACAAACATCAAATGTCTCGAATAAAACTCTGCTCACCAAGGACCAAATTCCCAGGAAGGGCCAAGCCAGAGATGACGCAGACCCGGAAGTATCAAAGGGGAAACATGGTTCTGACCCTGAGCTATAGTGAAGCTGGCGGTTTGCGGTACGGAGGGTCGAACCCAGGCCACTGAGCTCCAGGCACCCCGGCCCCAAAGCGGAACAAATTTTAACAGGAAGAGAAAGTCTTGGAAGAGAAGATAGACCCTCACGAAGAGCAGCTGAGCTCGGAGGTGAGCGGGACCCTCTGGCAAGCGGGTGACACGGGAAGCCCTGAGGGTTCGGCTCACAGAAATGATGAGCTTGAAGCATCTTGAGTCTGACAGATACACCGGGGTTCGCGGCGACGTAGGATTTTTAACTTTGGGGAAAACCGAGGGGTGTACACACATCTCTGTTATCGTGCAGCCTTTCTGTAAATGTGTGAACGGCTCATGGGGGGGGGGGGATCAAATCAAGCTTTTATGACTGAGAAGATATCGGAAATAAAAATGTCACTTTATTGGCTAATAGACGAATGGGGAACGCAGAGGAGTCAGTAAATCTGAAAATAAATCGATAGGAAAATGTTTGCGAAGCGGAGGGAAGATTTAGAAGAGGGTGCCCGTTCTCTCTGGCTAACGGAGCGCTCATGTGAAGGGGTTTGTACCTGTGTCCATCCAGCCTGCCCTGGGCACACGCGGACCCACCTGGCGGGCACACAAGGACCCAGGCTGCCTCGGGCACACGCAGAGCCACCTGGCAGGTCACACGCAGACCAGTCCGCATGCAGGCGAGTGCCACGCTTGCAGAAGTGCGTGGGGTGGGCGCCAACGGGAGCTGCTGTGTCCCTCCAGAAGGGCGAGGCCGTCCTGGGGGACCAGCCGGGCCGGTCTGAAGGTGACTCTGCTGAACTAGCAAGCCAGGAAGTGAAAGACAGTTATTGGACGGTTTCTCTCCCGGGGAAGACCAACAGCTGACCAAAGCCAAACTCCTGCTTCAGGGGGTGGACGGTGGCGCGGGGGCCGGTGGGCCTGACGGAGGCTTCAGTCGGGTCCAGCTGTGGGAGGGCCGGAGAACAGGTGGGGAGGGGCACAGCGGAGAATGATCCATACTGGGGAGGGATTCTGAAGTCCCCGAAGTTCTAGAACATTGTGAAATGGTCATAACGCGAAAAAAAAGGTAAAAGTCCGAAGACAGGAATCCCATAGGATGTCTGAGAGGCAGACTCGGGCCTCGCCGAGGGGAGGAACACTGACTTTCAGAAGTTTGTGAGGACTGGGCTCTGGGCTCTGTCCCAAGGTCCCCAAAATGATGCCCTTCACTTTCTTACATAATGTGTAACAGCCACATCAAAGATAAAAGAGACATTTAGATGGGAAATTCCTACATTAATGAACATAAAAAAATACAGGATATAGTATATGTAAACTTGATCAAAACACTGGGCTGGAGCGAGAGCACAGTGGTAGGGCATTTGCCTTGCGTGTGGCCGGCCCGGCCAAGCCGGGTTCGATTTCTCCACCCTCCCGGAGAGCCGGGCAAGCTACCAAGAGTATCTCACCTGCACAGCAAAGCCTGGCAAGCTCCCCGTGACGTATTCTATAAGCCAAACACAGTAACAACAAGTCTCACGATGGAGACGTTACTGGGCCCGCTCGAGCAAATCGATGAACAATGGGAGGACAGTGCTATCAGAACATAAGGAATTAAGAGGGTTTGAGCAAAGCGTGAATATGTTTTTTTCTCTATTTTCCAGATTTTCTAAGATCAGTACATTTTTATCATAAATATGATGGCAGGGGAGAGGGGATTCTCCTAGGCAGTATTTAACAGGCCTCCCGGGTCACTCCCAGCAATTTTTTTTTTTTTTTTTTTTTGCTTTTTGGGTCACACCGGGTGATGCTCAGGGCTGGAGCGATAGCACAGTGGGGAGGCTGTTTGCCTTGCACGCGGCTGACCTGGGCTCCATCCCTGGCACACCCTGTGGTCCCCCGAGCACCGCCAGGAGTGACTCCTGCGTGCAGAGCCAGAAGTAACCCCTGAGCATCGCCGGGCATGACCCCAAAAAAGCAAAAGAGAAGAAAAAGAAAGTCTAACTTCTGACTGAAGTTCCTAAAAGTATTGATGGAGAGAAAAAGTTGCTAGTCGCTCTTGAGGTACGAGTCGTGAAGAGGAAGCTATAGATATTAAATGTACTAAATTACTGGTTTATAGTCTGTCTAGATGGCACAGATGCTGCGCTTGGAGACCAGTTTATTCAAGAGAACGGTGGTTACCAGCTTGTCATCTTCATCTCTGAAAGTTTCCCTGTCCCCATTTTTTCCCTCTTTTCTGTGGTTTGAGCACTTGTTCTGACACTTTGTTTCTTTTTAAGAATCTACGATGCTGTATTGCTAATCCTAGGCCTTATGTTTTACTACTGAACTCTAGGATTTTTTTTTCTTTCTGGCTTTTGGGTCCCATCCAGCGGTGCTCAGGGAACACCTCGGTTTGGTTCTGGGGGTGCTCGCAGAGTGCTGGGGGCCAGTGGTGCCAGGGCTAAAGCCAGATGCCACACTCCCCACACGGGCTGCTCCCTACCTGCCACTGCTCTAATCAGTGGCCCAAGTGTCCGTGGTTCCCTTATGGATCTTAGGAACCAAGACTTCCAGAAGAACAGTGCCGGAAAAATTTAAAAATTTAACATATTTTTCCATCTTTGAAGCCTTAAGCATAAGAGAAAGAACACATGGAGGGTGCGGGATCCCGGAGGAAAAAAAAAAAAGAAAAAACAGGTTCCAAAAAGAGCCGAGTTCACCCGCAAGTTCCAGATGGAGTAGGTGCCGCATCCCGCCTCCCCCAGATGGAACCCCTGTGACCAGAAGCCTCTACAAACACAGCTCGAGTATGCGGGAACGAGGACTTTTTCTCAACACCGCGACATCTCTCTATATACGAAGTGATCAATGAGAAGTAAACCACCCAATCTTTCTCCCTGAAAGTCAGAGTTAAGTTTGGAGCACGGCCACAGCCCCAGAAACACAAGGACTTAATGCAGAACCCAGCAGCTTAGAGCAGAAAAGTGAAAGGACTATGCGTTAATCCAGGCCATCAAGTCTGCCGGAGGGGAAAGGGTGTTGCCCCATTCGCCCTCTCTTCTCTGGAAAGAAGGATGGCGGCCACATGGGAGCCTTGTGGACAGCAGGTATGAGCCGGGGGTGTGGGGGCGACTAAAACCTCATGGGAAGGGGGGCGTTCCAGTCCGTCCTTCACGCCCTACCGAGGTCACCAGTTGCCCCCCACGAGCGGCTCTCCAGCACAGCCACGGCCCCAGAAGCACAAGGACTTAATGCAGAATCCAGCAGCTTGGAGCAGAAAAGTGAACGGACTATGCGTTGATCCAGCCCATCAAGTCTGCCGGAGGGGAAAGGGTGTTGCCCCATTCGCCCTCTCCTCTCTGGAAAGAAAGATGGCGGCCACATGGGAGCCTTGTGGACAGCAGGTATGAGCCGGGAGTGTGGGGGCGACTAAAACCTCATGGGAAGGGGGTCGTTTCGCTCTGCCCTTCACGCCCTACCGAGGCCACCAGTTGCCCCCCACGAGCGGCTCTCCAGCACGGCCACGACTCCAGAACACAGAAACCAATTTCTTAACTATCTGACTTTCAGTAGAAATACTTCCAGGGTCAATAGGTAAAATAGCAGAAATCCAAAACCAACATTTAATTCTTGAACCCAGCTGTAGAAAGCAAATCACTTCACAATGCTTTTTCAGCATGTCTGATTTGGGGGGGGGGTAAACTCTAAATAATAGTGGTGAATCTTTTATTGAAACAATCTAATCAAAGCGGATAGAGTGTTAACTAGAATTCATCTGCCTCACAGGGACGGGGAGGGGTGGGGGGTGGGGTTTTATTGGGGTTCTTCATGGGAAAAAATAAGTATTGGTAAAGGGAAATGTGTTTGATATTTGCATGACTGAGACATAAACCTGAAAGCTTTGTAACCTTTCCCACAGTGATTCAATAAATAAATTAAAAAAAAAATTTAACATATTTTCCAAATATGTTAAAAGACATAAATTGACAAGTTCGAGAAGCTTAAAGAATGCCAAACGGAATAAAGCACGCCCAGAGACATAGAATCAATTACTGGAAACAAAGATCCTGAAGGTACTAGAAGCATCCAGAAAAAAAATGAGATTTTACCTGGAAGGGAATCATAACTGACGTTTCCGTCACAACAAACACTCTCAGAAGACAGGGAGGCATCTTTTAAACTTGAAACAAAAGAATTGTCAACTCAGAATTCTAAATCTAGCAACAGTATCTTTCAAGAATGAAGACAAAATAAAGACATAATCGGAAAAAGAAATTGAAGAGAATTTATCACCAGCACGTCTGCTTTAAGATAGGAAAAATGCTCTTTATTCATAGCTACTTGAAAAAAACATTCCACTATCGGCAAAGAAGAGGCAACTATCTAGGCAAACACAGTGGGACACTTTCCCTAACTATGTTAAAATATAGGGCTGGAGCGATAGCATAGCAGGTAGGGTATTTGCCTTGCACCCGACCGACCCGGGTTCAATTCCTCCGTCCCTTTCAGAGAGCCCGGCAAGCTACTGAGAGTATCTCGCCCGCATGGCAGAGCCTGGCAAGCTACCTGTGACGTATTCAATATGCCAAACACAGTAACAACAAGTCTCACAATGGAGACATTACTGGTGCCTGCTTGAGCAAATCGATGAACAATGGGAGGACAGTGCTACAGTGTTGTTAAAACATGTGTAACTTTACACAATGGAGTACTGTGTAGCTGTTAGAAAAGATGAAGTCATGAAATTTACATACAAGTGGTACTACATGGAAAGTATCATGTTAAGCGAAATGAGTCAGAAAGAGAGGGATAGACATAGAAAGATTGCATTCATCTGGGGGACATAAAGTAACAAAATAGGAGACTAACACCCAAGAATGACCGAGATTAGTACCAGGAGGTTTGATCCATGGCTTGGAGGCCAGCCACACATGCTAGGGGAAAAGGGAGCTCAGATAGAGAAGGGAGCACCAAATAAAGGGTGTTGGGAGGATCCTCCCAGGATGGGAGAAGCATGCTGAAAGTAGACTCTAGACCAAACATGATTGTCACCCATTGCTTCTTTTGCAAACCACACACCCAATAAGAGAGAAAGAACAAAAGGGAATGCCCTGCCACAGATACAGGGTAGAATAGGGGAGATGGGGGGTGGGAGGGATACTGGGATCCGTGGTGGTGGGAAATGGGCACTGGTGGAGGGATGGGTATTTGATCATTGTATAACTGAAACCCAAGCACAAAAATTTGTAAGTCTACAACTGTACCTCATGGTGTCTCACTAATAAAAACTTTTTAAAAAATGTGTAACTTTATTTTTATTTTTTTTTTTAAAACTTTAATTTATTGAATACGGGAGATCATATGGGGTGCTGGGAATTGAAGCCAGGTCAGCTGCATGCACACAAGTGACCTCCTCTTGCCTTCATATGTGTGATTTTAAAAGGCTCAGGCTGGAGCCACAGTACAGTGGGGAGGGCGTTTGCTGTGCACACAGTCAACCTGGGTTCGATCCCTGGCATCCCATATGGTCCCCTGAGCACCTCCTGGAGTAATTCCTGAGGGTAGAGTCAGGAGTAAGTCCTGAGCTGGATGCGACCCAAACACCAAAATAATAATAGTAATAGTAATAATAATAATAAATGAAATGTTAAAAAATAAAAGGCTAGCAAGGTTGGGGCTCATTGTCTGTAACGGCAACATGATAGACCTGAGGAAGGGACAGAAGGTAAAGATAATTACCTGAGCATTCTCCTCTGTATTACACGTCAGAGGAAAATGTTAACACCAAACAGATTGTAAAGGGTTAGGTATGTATGATTATCTCCAAGGCAACAACTAACAAAACAACAGCTACAAGGCCAGAGAGACAGTATAGTAGGTAGGACACTAGCCTTGCGCTCTGCTGACTCAGGTTCAACTCCTAAGACCATATACTGTCCTCCCCCCAAGCCCTACTAGGAGTGATCCCTGAGCACAGAGCCAGGACTAAGCCCTGAGCATGGCTGACTGTGACCCAAAACCAAAAGTAAGTAAAGGAAATAATAGTCACAGTCCAAAGCCAAATGAAAAAAATTACTAATCTTGTTCAAGCCATTGAAGGCGAAAAGAGAACAAAAGAAAAATTTAAGTGAAAAAAAGGGGGGGCAAAGAGATAGCACAGTGGGGAGGGCGTTCGCCTGGCACGTGGCCAACCCAGATTCGATTCCCAGCAGCCCATATGGTCCCCCGAGCACTCTCAGGAGTAATTCTTGCCTGCAGAGACAGGAGCAACCCCTGAGCATGGCCAGGTGTGGCCTAACACCCACCCCCACTCCCACAAAAATTAAATAAAAATAATAAATTCTAAAAAGTAAAGAAAAGAAACAAATAAGCTACGAGACATGAATTCAGTGGTAGTAATAATTTTGCCTGAAATCCTAATGATCTAAATTGGTCAATTAAAAACACGTTAACTATCTCGGATTGCAAAGAAAAGACCAAATTAAATCCTGTCTAGAGAAAGAGAGAGAGGAAGTGGGCTGGAAACCGGGGACATTGGCGGGGGGGTGTGCACCGGCGAAGGGACGGGCATCGGAACATTACAGGACCGAATCCCAATCGTGAACAACTTTGTAACTGTAATTCAATTTTTAAAGAAAGACGGGGGGGGGGGGGGGAGAGAGGAAAAAAAACTCTATCTATAAAGAATTTGCCTGAAATGTGTGGATTTAATTGTGTAGGGACCAGCAAACCGGCCTCTGGGCCAAGTCGGCTCGTGACTTAGTTCACTTTGTGAAGGGGAGGTCATTAGGAAGAGACAGGATCCACGCGTGATGACGAGGCCTTGAACACGTACCTAGCCTTCATGGGAAATCATTTCATATTTGTGGATTAAAAATAAAAGGATGGGAGGTTGGAGCAATAGCACAGCGGGGAGGGCGTTTGCCTTGCACGCAGCCGACCCAGGTTCGATTCCCAGCATCCCATAGGGTCCCCCGAGCACCGCCAGGAGTAATTCCTGAATGTATCAACCAGGAGTAACTCCTGTGCATCGCCGGGTGTGACCCAAAAAGCAAAAAATAAATAAATAAATAAAATAAAAGGATGGAGAATATATCTCAAGTTAACACTAATCAAAACAAAGCAGGAGTGGCTATATTAATAGCAAAGATGACTTCAGGACAAAGAAAGCTAGCAGGTATAAACAGTCCTGACAAAATAGTTCACCAAAAAGACGTAACCACCCTAAATATGGCCACCTCAGTGGCAGAGTGTCAAATTGTATGGGGGGAAAAAATTGCTGAAAGAAGAAACAGACAAATGAGGAACTATATTTGGAGACTTCACTTCTTTTTCAGTAATCAATAGAATAAAAAGAAAATTGGCAAGGATGTGGACTTGACCTGGCTGTCATTTTTAGACTCTTCCAGCCAACAGTAATTGAATCTTACTCATCTCAAGTGCAAGTAGAACATTTATTTACCAAAATAAATCTTCTTCTAAATCACTAAAATTTTTTTGTCTTAGAGCAATTAATACACTATAGGTTTTCTGATCATGGTAGACTTAAGCTAGACGTTAATGACAATACCCAGAAAATTCACCGCTATTAATAAATTAACACGCCTCTAAATGACCCCTGGGTCAGAGCATCAGATAAATCATCCAAGTATCTGCTCTGGAAACCAGAAAAAGCAAATGCAAACAAGAAAACGGAAGGGAAGGAAGAATAAAAGCACAGAAATCAGTACTGTGGAACACAGAAAAGCAAAGAAAATTCTCGGGAGCTCCCCCAAAGAGAGATCCCCCAAAGAGGAACGCAGATCCATGGGGCTGACTAAATCGTATACTCTAACCATCTCCAATGAGGCAGACTTCAGGCCTAAGGTATTTCAAAGACAAATCTTACCAAACATTTACTGAAATAATACCAATTTAATCCAAAGTCTTCTGGAAAATAGAAGAGATGAAAACATTTTGAGACTAGCATTACCCTGATATCAAAACTAAAAATAACAGGAAAAGAACTTAATATCCTCACGGCTCTGTACACACACAGGCTGGTGGGACCTGAGAAAGAAAACCAGGGGCAGGAGAGAGACTAGGGGGTCACGGAGATTCCCTCCCTCCCACCGCCCCCATTCAATCCCCCGTCCCCCCACCCCAGGGCCCCCCGAGCACCTCCTGAGCGAGTCCCAAGCACAGAGCCAGGAGTAAGCTCTGAGCACTGCTGGGTGTGGCAACCCAAACGAGACAAAGAATAAAGCCGATCCGTGTAACTGGTATTGATTAAAGGGGAAATAATATTAAATGAGAAAAAAGTTCTGGACCAGATTCAATGTTCAGTTGTGATAAAAATTTATCAAATGATGGATGGAAGGGTGCAGGCTTATTAACCTGCTAAAGAGGGCCTACAAAGGACGCGCTCTCCAGCATCAGATAGGACCGTGCTAGCCTGAGCGTCTCCCCCCAGATCAGGAACCAGGGCGAGGGGATCCATTTATCACTTCACTTAGCATTCCACCGGCAGTGCAGGAGAACAAGTAGGAAGCATCGGCAAAGGGAAAATGGAACATTAGTCACAGGCTTGTCTACACGGAGAAAAATTAAATCCACTCGCCTCTACAAAGTAGGACCTAGTCTGCGAACGTAGTTTAGTAAAGGCACGGGCTAGACGTGAGTATTTATATGAAATAAAATATTTTGTTTCTGTTAGTAGTGAACATCTGAAATATAATTTAAAAAAATTAGGATCATCCCTGTGTTCCGAGGATTATTCACAGTAATTAGGGATCAGCAAATGTAAACAACTGTAAAAATGTTCCCCAAATCATAAAAAATTTCAAAATAATAATAAAAATATCGTTCAGTCCATCAGCTAAACATAGTAGCTGTAAGAGTAATACCAGAGTTTACAAATGCACGATGTCTGCGGTGCTCAGATGACCAAGTGGGTGCCAGGGACCAGCCAGGCTGACCCCAGGCCAGCCCATGCTGCTATTGCTCTGGTCCCCACGAAGGAAAACCTTGACAGAACCAAAGATTTTTTTTAAAAACCCACAATCTTGATTCTTGGGGTTTTTTTTTTTGGTGCATTTCCTCTCTGCATATGATAGTAAAATTAGATCAAAAGATCAATAAACATTTTAAACTTCCAAAACCATTATGAATCACCTTCTCTATTGGCATTTCCAGAACTTCTTATCAGAATATGTTTTCTTTTGTGTAAATATAGAACATGCAACAAGGTTAAGTTATAAAACGTCTTTATGTTTCGAAAGCTTAAAAATGGACAGCAGTTTTCATTGGGTTTGGGTTTGGGTTTGGGTTTGGTGTGGGGACCACCCCTGAGTGCTCAGCGCTGGCTCCTGGGTCTGAGCTCTGGGACCACCCCTGGGCGTCTCAGGGCTGAGCCAGGGACCAAACCCGGGTCGGCCACATGCAAGGCAAGTGCCCGACTGCTGTACGATTGCTCCAGCTCCTGTCCGGAGGTTTTATTTTCCCTGTAAATGCCGTGAGATTAAATTAGAAACTGATACAGGGGCCAAAGGGACAGTACATCAGAGAAGGCACTGGCCTTATGCAGCCCACCTCGGTTCAGTTCACCCCAGAGGGCCTTTGGCCACCACTAGGAGTGATCCTTGAGCACAGCCAGACCGGCCAACAACCCAAAAAGAGAGAAAGAAAAAAAAGACAAGCCAATAAAGAAGATATATAGAAAAGCTCCCAAATATTAGGAAATGAAGCAACACGTTTAAATAACACGCGGATAAAAGATGGAATTACACACAAAGCAAACACTTCGAATTGAGTAATAATGAAAATTCAACATAAAATTTGTGAGGTGCTGTTGAGGCAGGGCTTACAGGGATATTTATAGATTTTAATTTGTATTGAAACAGAGAAAAGCTTAAAAATCAATGCTATAATTTACCACTTAAGAAACTAGTAAAAGAAGAGCAAATTAAGGCCAAGAGGATAGGAGAGAGAGAGAGAGAGAGAGAGAGAGAAAGCACAAGATGGAGGGAGAGAGGGAAGGAGAGGGAGAGAAAGAGGGAGAGAGAAGGAAAGAGAGAGGGAGAGAGAGGGAGAAAGAGAGAGGGAGAGAAAGAGAGGGAGAGCAGTGGGGCCAGGACCATAATACAGCAAGTAAGCGCTGCCCTGAACACGGCCAACCTGGGTTCGATCACTGGCACCCCATCTGGGTCCCCCATTCCTGCAAGCCCGGAGGAGGCCTGAGCACCAAAGGGTGTGGCTCCAAGACAAAACAAAAGAAAAGATAAAACTAGAAACACTGAAATGAGGCACAAGCAAGAGATAAGATGGCCTGCAGTCCTGAGCCCATGCTCCATGCTTCCTGCCTTCAGGAATGCAAATTATTCCTGGGCCAGTTTGAATTTCAGACATTCCTCTTCCTACTCCTCTCCAGCGTTGGTTCCTGACACCTTGAGAGTTTCCTTGCTCACAAAGAGTGATGAACACACACACACACTCACACACGCATGCACACACACAGACATGCACAGACACACATGCACACATATGCACACGCGTGCACATGCGCGCACACACACACACACACACACACACACACACACACACACACACACACTCCATCACTAAGAGGAAATAGAGAAGGTATCCTAACAGCAAAAACAGAAGATCAGAGCTGCTCTAGTTAACTAAATAGAACTGAATTTAATAGCAAGAAATATTACTGGATTAAAAAGAACCACTTCGCAATGAGAAAGGGGCCAAGTCATCAAGGGGACCAAATCAAGCCATATTTATACACCAGATAATACAGCTTTGAAACACAGGAAGTGAAGCCTGGCATAGTTCAAGGGAGAAATAGACAAATCCAGTTAATTGCTATCTCCAACGGTTATTTTCAAATAACCTTTCTTTCAATGATAGGCAACATACGTAGCAAGAAAAAAAATATATAAATTAGTTAAATAATAATATTCATTAACAATAGTAGAATACACATTATTTTCAGGGAAAAACACTTGTCAAGATAGCTGATGTGGAGGGCTTTAGAACAACTAATTATAAGAGACTGTAACTATACACATAATATTCTTTGACCACAATGGAATTAAATTAGAAATCCATGGAAAAAAAGGAAATTGCATATATTTGAAATTAAAGAGTGTACTTTTAAGTAATACATGAATTAAAGAGGAAATCACAATAGAAACGAGAGAGAATCTTTGGACGGAATGAAATTGAAACCTAATTAGAACTCTTGGGGTGTAGCTGATGCTCACTGGAAAATTTCAAGCCTTAAATGCTTATATTAGAAAAGTGAAAACAAACAGATGATCCCAAAACTCCCACAGTAACAGATGGAGAATAAAGGGCCAAGGTGTGAGGGATTGTACAGCGGGGAGCGTGCTGGCCACCCAGGTTAGAGGTCAGCACTAGACACAGTCCTCCCCACCCCTTCCCCAGACTGATCCCTGAGCACTGAGCCAGGAGTAAGCCCTGAGTACTGCTGAGTACAGGCCCAACCAAAACCAAACCGAAGCTAAATCAATCCAAAGTACCAGGGGAATCAAAAGGTTAGAAAACTCAGTAAAATTGGGTCCGAAGACAAACCAGAACTTAGTAAGAGGTGTGTAACTAGAGCAGTTCCACCCTTTCGTTGTTAGTATACCTGTTCTATTTCCTCCTGGTTACGGAGTGTGTGTGTGTGTGTGTGTGTGTGTGTGTGTGTGTGTGTGTGTGTGTGTGTGTGTGTTACAAGGAAACTCTCAAGGTGTCAGGAGCAAACACTGGAGAGGAAGAGGAAGAGGAAGAGGAACGTCTGAAATTCAAACTGGTCCAGGAATAATTTGCAAAATATAATTTTAATGCGTTGGATTATAGTGCAATTATACTGTCACTGTCCTCCAGTTCATCGATTCGCTCGAGTGGGCCCAGTAACATCTCCATTGTGAGACTTGTTACTGTGTTTGGCATATCGAATACGTCACGGGGAGCTTGCCAGGCTCTGCCGTGCGGGCGAGATACTCTCGGTAGCTTGCCGGGCTCTCCGAGAGGGGCGGAGGAATCGAACTCGGGTCGGCCATGTTGCTGCTTGCAAGGCAAATGCCCTACTGCTGTGCTATCGCTCCAGCCCATGCAGTTATAATTTGCAAAAAAAATAATTTGCACAATAGTAGTAACACAGGAGGGCTCTTGCCTTGCACGTGGCCAACCTGGGGTCTATCCCTGGCTCCACGTAGGGTCTCCGAGCACCGCCAGGAGTGATCTCTGAGCGCAGGGACAGAAGAAAGCCCTGAGCACGGGTGGGGATGGCCCAAGAGGAAACAAACAAAAATCAGTAAAATCGAAAGCTTATTTCTTGAGAATATCAGTAATCATAGAGGTTTCTGGTCAAATTAACCAAGGGAATAGACACGAAGGACCGATATCAGAATTAGATTCCATCAAGTTCCCAGAGACAAGGGCATCAGGCAAACATTTCATCAATACATTTAGCGATGAGATGAGACAAACAAGTTCCTTCGAAGACGAACCGGAACTTCCTCGGTAAGAAGCGAGTGACCTAATAGCCCCGATAACTACAAAGGAAATTGAATTGAACTTTGAAATCTCAGAAAGACAATAACAGGTCCACATAGCTTAGCTGATGAATTCTATCCAACGCTTAAGGATAAAAGAACATCAAATCCATGCCAACGCCCCCGGGAAACAAAAAGCGCGATTCCAAACTCATTTCACGAAGGAGCATCCCTCTGAGAGGAAAGGCAAATAAACAACCAGACAGCGAAGCCGCACCCGCACGGGCAGAGCCTCGGTACCACTCTCGGTCCCCCAGCACCCCGGCAATGATCCCTGAGCTCCGCCGGGTGCGGCCCGACCCGCTCCCCGCCCCCACGAAGAAAAAACCCAAAAGGAAGAACAGAAAGCCGCAGAGCAATCTTCCCCCTAAGCAGATGCAAAATTACTCAAATTACTTGTAAATTGAATCAAATTATATATACATATTCATAGATTTGTCTTCATATACCCACAGATGAGTGTAGAGAGAGATATCTGTAATATCTCACAACAAAGTGAGATTTATTGTATGAATTCAGGCAGGCCTAATGTTATAAAATAAATCAATGTAATTTGTATCTACACACCATAGAAAAAAAACATTGATCATCTCAAGTACAGGAAAGGCCCATGACAAAATTCAATATCCACGGACAGTAAAGACCCTCAGCAAGCTAGGGATGGGGGTGGGCCACTACAAAAATCTTCAGCTAAATAATTTATGGTAAGTGATGGATGCTTTCTGAGATTAAGAACAAGGCGACGAGACCCCATCCCACCACTCCTGCTCACCATCGCACTGGAAGTCGTAGCTGCTGTAATAATTCAAGAAAAAGAAATTAAAGGCATATAGATGGGAAAGAATAAATGAGACTATCTCTCTTTGCAGATGACATGGCAGCCTACATATAAAATCCAAAGGCATCTATAAAAAAAGACAAGCAAAAACAATTCTTCGACGCGATAAATTATTTGAGAAGTGTCGCAAGCAATCCCATTTGGATAACTAACACCATGGTGGGAACCAGAATTAAAACACAACGCTGAGCTGGGGGCTTCCTGCCTGGACTCTGACCTAGAAAGACGTGCGAAGATGAACAAATTGAAAATTCCACAGGTCTTAGATCCGCAAGAGAAATAAGGTTACAGGGCAAAGCTGGGATTCCAGCCGGAAGGGGTGAATAGGCAAACAGAATCACAGCTTAGCAACGGAGAAACCTAGAATTCATATAAGCGCCAACACAAACTTCTGTGGTAAAACCAGTATTGATGTCGGAAAAACAGAACTATAATTCACAAACTTGGGGAGCCTTGGTATGGAAACAGATTGAAAGAAAAACAACGAAACCCCAAATGTTCAAAGGGGCCTGATCAATCATCCAGGTCCTCTTCAACCTCCTCATCCTTTTCTTTTTCTTTTCTTTTTTGGGGGGGCTCACACTTGGCGATGCACAGGGATTACTCCTGGCTCTGCACTCAGGAATCACTCCTGGCGGTGCTCAGGGACCATATGGGATGCTGGGAATCGAACCCTGGTCGGCCATGTGCAAGGCAAACACCCTACCTGCTGTATCTGCTCCTGGGAAAAAAAAAACCCGAGTGCCACCTGAGAACAGATGACTGGCTAAAGAAACTTTGGTACATCTACACAATGAAATACTATACAGCTGTTAGAAAAGAAGAAGTCATGAAATTTGCATACAGGCGGATCAACATAGAAAGTATCGGGTTAAGTGAAATGAGTCAGAAAGAAGGGGACAGGTATAGAAAGATTGTAATCATTTGTGGAATACAAAGTAACAGAATGGGAGACTAACCCCCAGGAATAGGAGACATTATTACCAGGAGGATTACTCCACGGTTTAGAAACCAGCCTCACATGCTAGGGGGAAAGGCAGCTCAGATAGAGAAGGGACCACCAAGTAAAGGGTACTCGGAGGGCCCGCTCGGAATGGGAGACGCACGCTGAAAGTAGACTATAGACCAAACATGATGGCCACTTAGTAGCCGTATTGCAAACCACAACACCCAAAAGGAGAGAGAGAGCGAAGGAGGCGGGGTGGGGTGGGGGGATGGGGTGGGGGTGATGGGAGGGATACTGGGACCATTAGTGGTGGAAAATGGGCACTGGTGGAGGGATGGATACTGGACCATTCTATGATTGAAACTCAAGCATGGAAGTTTGTAACCGCCTCACAGTGATGTAGATCACGAAGCCACAGGGAATCAGAAATGGTTACACCCTGGATAATAGGATATTTGGAGAAAGTGAGAACTATGAAGAGAACGAAAAGATCATTGGGGGGAGGGGGCTGGAGCAATAGCACAGCGGGGAGGGCGGTTGCCTTGCACGCAGCCCACCCGGATTCGATCCCCAGCATCCCATATGGTCCCCCGAACACCGCCAGGATTGGTGCCCAAGGTTCGATTCCCAGCATCCCATATGGTCCCCTGAGCACTGACAGGGATAATTCCTGAGTGCAGAGCCAGGAGTAACCCCTGAGCACTGCTGGGTGTGACCCAAAAAGCAAAAAAAAAAAATCATTTTTTAAAGTTTTTTTGCTAGAAGTTTGCGAGCGGCAGGGGCGTCACAGGGAGGCCATCAGGAGTTTAGTTCTGTGAGACTGTCCTGTGTTGCTGTCACGGTGGCTGTGTCATAAACTGGTTTGAACCTGCATCATATGCAAGACTGTAAGTCAACCCACTATTGGTTCAGGTAAAAGGACTAATGCCACATCTGCCGTGGGCAGAGACGCAGCCCAGCCCGGCCTGCACGCCGAGGTAACGGTCGCGCCTAGGGGTGCGGGCGGTCAGAGGCAGAGACCGGGCGTGCAGCGGGAGTCCACACGCGCTGGCATTCGTTCAGGAAAACGGAAACATACTTCACACAAAAATCCATACGCAGATGTTCGTGGCAGCTTTATTTGTAAAAGGGAGCCCTGCAGATGGACCTCACGGGGGGAATGGTAAACTGTGGCCATGTGAGACGGCGCTACTCAGAAACGGTGCAGGGGAGAGACGGCCGCACGCAGCGAGCTGGACGGATGGGGAGCGGGTCGGGCTGAGTGGACTCCATCAAAATGCAAAAAAAAAAAGAAAAAAGGACAGCGTTGTTTTTCAAACAACCCGAGAGGAAGAGGAAAAGACGAACTATAGCGTGAGAGGAAGTATTTCCCGAACATTGTTGACAGAGGACGTTTATCCACAATTTACAGAGACGTCTTAGGACTCTTCCATGAGAAGACAAACAACGAATTAAAAATGGCCCAGCGAGCACCGGCGGGGGGACGTATGGACACAGCACCCGGGGCATCGCAGGTTTCTTCCGAGAAGGAAACGCACCTATACCCACCGAGGAATTGATCTGAAGGATCTGAAACGCTCATTTGAAACCGTGGCCGTGGCCCTGTGTTCGCGG
Organism: Sorex fumeus; assembly: GCF_029834395.1. Taxonomy (NCBI): domain Eukaryota; kingdom Metazoa; phylum Chordata; class Mammalia; order Eulipotyphla; family Soricidae; genus Sorex; species Sorex fumeus. The sequence goes on from NW_026606250.1 coordinate 127,514, forward strand.
CACTTTTCGTGGCCATCGCCAAAACATGAACTCAGGCTCAGTGCTCACGAGTGGGCAACTGGACCGCCATCCGCGATTCTTTTTTTTTTTTTTTTGCCTTTTGGGTCACACCCGGCAATGCTCAGGGGTTCCTCCTGGCTCTGTACTCAGGAATTAACTCCTGGCAGTGCTCGAGGGACCCTATGGGATGCTGGGAATCGAACCCGGGTTGGCCGCGTGTAAGGAAAACGCCCTACTCGCCGCTCTGCTATCACTCCAGCCCCTGGACTGCGATTCTGAGGTCCGGATATCCAGTGGGTGCAGCTCAGCTGGCAAAAAGGGGGAAGTGGAGCCTTCGTGACTCAGTGGGACAGAACTGAGGTGGCCAGGCCAAGTGACATCCGTTGGGCGCGGACGCACAGTATCGATGACCTGAGCAAGCCACGGGGTCACTCTCTGAAGGCTCTGAAAACGACGGTGGCTAGCAGGGCGAAAGGGGGAGGGGCGAGGGGTGTTTCAGGGTGCAGATCACAGCACGACGGTGGCGGTGGATGGGCCAGCCCTTGATCGTCTACACACAGAGCTGAGTACTGAAGTGCTGCGGTATTAGACGGGAATGGCAAATTCCATTTTTTTTAATTAAAACTTTTTTTGTTGTTTGGGTTTGGGGCCACACTCAACGGTGCTCAGGGGTCACCCCTGGCGATGCTCAGGGGACGGTATGGGACACCCGGGATGGAAGCCGGTTGCCGTGTCAGGCAAACACTCTACCCACTGGATTATTCTTCCAGCCCATTAAAAAAATGTTTTAAATATAAAAGGCTTGAAGATTTTTAAGACGTGTCGCTAAAGAAAATACACAAAGGAAACAAATACATAAAAAGATGCGCGGAATTACTTTTCAGTAGTAAACGCAAACTAAGACTGCATTAAAAATAGCTCAGAGTGTTTAAACTGACCATAGAGTGTAAGGAAAATACAGAACAATTGCGCTCTTGTGAGTTCAGCTGATGAGAGCATAAAATGTTACGATTACTTTGGAGAACAGTTTAATAATTTATTGACTTATATTCATATCACTTATTGATAATGGGGAGTAGCGGAAAACAACTCAATGCTTAACTCCCTGTAAATGAAGAAATAAAGTTCGGCACTTCTTTTGGGCATAACTGCCATTCGGCCATAAAAGGGAGCAAAATTGTGAAACATAAAATGGTCTGGATGCACCTCAAAATCAGTGTTCTGAGAGAAAGAAGTCAGTGCAGGGAGTATGTTAAGTGAATATATGTCTCAGACACATAGTACATTAACTGTAAATCCATATGAATTATATATTTATATGGATTACCTTTATGGAAATCTGTAGTGGGCACGAAATCTCTAGTGGGCACCAGAGCCAGGCAGTGGTTCTGTGGGGAGGGTGGAAGGCGGCGGGGGGTGGGGGGGTGACAATGAGACACACGTCCATTTTTGTGGGTGATAGAAATACGCGTTGTCCTCACTGGGGACAGTCTCGGGAACGTCTGTGTGTGTGAGCACTCACCAACCCGCACAGTTTAAAAGGTGCAGCTTATGACAGGCCTGTGATACCTCAATGGTCTCTTTTAAAATCCCTCGAGAAATGATCAAGAAAATTCTGAAGGAGAGGAGACACAAATTACAGTGTCAGAAATGAAAAAAGGTATATTCTTATGGATAAAAAAATGACAATATTCCGAGACTATAGCAATCACTTCAACTACTTACGGGAAGTGGACAAATCTGAAAAATCCACTTACCGGAACTGCTTCCACTTGAAACGACACTCTGAAATGTCCAGTCTCTTTTCGAAATAGAGGTTCTGTTTTTCAACCCTACTCGCAGAGAAATTTCAGGCTGGAGTGCTTTTTATTACACGAGAACTATCAAAGCACCCAGGAAGGACGAATTCATCTTCTCTAGAAACTCAGAAAACCGAGAAGAAAATGCACGTCAAGTCGCCTCAGGCCACAGTGGGACCCTGACGCCAAACCTGACAGGGCGTCACGAGTAAACTGAGATCAACTTGGCTGTTGTTTGCTTGCTGGGTGCCACACCCATGAGCTTGGAAGCTGCCACCATGTCTACACCCAAGGCCAGAATCACTCCCAGAGGCCTCAGGAGACCGCCCCGTGCTGGGGGTCAAACCAGGTGTGGCCACACCTGAGGCAAACCTAAGTGGGTACAATCTCTCTAGTCCCAGGACCAACATTTCTCTTCCTTTCTCTTTTGGGGGGAGGGTGGTGCAGGTTTTTTTTTCACATTTGGGGTCACACCCGGCGATGCACAGGGGTTACTCCTGGTTCATGCACTCAGGAATGACTCCTGGCCATGCTCGGGGGGCCATATGGGATGCTGGGAATCGAACCCGGGTCGGCCCGCGTGCAAGGCAAACACCCTCCCCGCTGTGCTATCGCTGGAGCGTTTGCCTTGCACGCGGCCAACATGGCCGACCCGAGTTCGATTCCTCCGCCCCTCTCGGAGAGCCCGGCAAGCTACCGAGAGTATTTGATATGCCAGACACAGTAACAACAAAGTCTCCAATGGAGACGTTACTGGGCCCGCTCGAGCAAATCGACGAACAATGGGAGGACAGTGACAGTGACAGTGACAGTGACAGTGACAGGGTGGTGCAGTGGGGGAGGCAGGGCCACACCTGGCAGTGCTCAGGGGCTATTCCTGCTCTGAGTTCAGGAGGGACCCCAGGTAGCATCTGGGGTACCGTATGGGGTGTTGGAGATTTTAACCGTGGTTGACAGGATGCGAGTGAGGGCCTTCAATCCTGTATTAGCTCCCGGTTGAGTCTCTACTTTCTAACGACATAGAGTCTGACCGTCTATAAAATAAGAACACATCCTAAGAACAGGGGTTTCTCTAAGAAATGCAAACATGATAGTAAAGTGCTCAAATATCAGTTATTATAATTCCATTAGCAGAGAAAATGAGCAAAACTGTATGATTATTTCAAAAGATACAAAAATGCGACCGTCAAAATTCAGGGTTCATTCAATGGCCAAAGTTTCCAGCCATAAACACAGACAAGAGGAGAACTTTTTCATTTGATCTAGATGTATCTAGAATTCCTACTTACCATATTGCTGAGACACTGAGGCTAAGGTTGAGACCAATCAATGTCTGTCCTGGCACACCAAGCACTGTGCAGACTTAGTGCCCTCAGCGAGGAAATGAAGCCAAAGGCCTGGGAACAGGCCGACCCACGTACTTAGAGGGGCCACATTTGCTTATGTGAAATACTTTATAAAAGCACATGAAAATGCCTGGAGGAGTAATAGTAATTAGGCCACAATTACGTATCCCTGGAGTCCAGTCCCACACCTGGCCGTGTAGAAGCCAGTTGGATGCCATTGAGCGTCAGTTATTCAGATAGGCCTGTGTTCTCTCATGATTTGATAAGAATGTTCTGTGTTCATATACATATGAGATCAGGTTTCCATAGAATACATCCTTCATGATTAAGTGCATGGAGTTCAGTCTTACGCCTCACTGTATCACTGTATCACTGTCCTCCCGTTGTTCATCGATTTACTCTAACGGACCCAGTAACGTCTCCATTGTGAGACTTGTTGTTACTGTGTTTGGCATCTCGAATATGTCACGGGGAGCTTGCCAGGCTCTGCTGTGCGGGCGAGATACTCTCGGTAGCCTGCCGGGCTCTCCGAGAGGGGCGGAGGAATCGAACCCGGCTCTGCCGGGCCGGCTGTGCGCCAGGCAAACGCCCTACCGCTGTGCTATCGCTCCAGCCCAGTGGATATTATATACACGCTTGTGTATAAAACTCCAGGGCCAGAACCAGCGCATGAGTCTATGATCTGCCTGGGAATTCAGACGTACAAATGAACTTGTAATGGAAACGGAAAGTCTGCGAGCGTTTGTATACAAATGTATGTCGCTCTCTGATTAGGTAGGGATGAATTCAGTTGTATGAAAATGTACAGAGGAAGATTGTGGACCTAAGTGTGGTTGTCAAACGCAGTTCTTACTTGCTCATTACTGCTCTCTGAGTGCAGTTTCCAGAACGAATGTGGCCCGTGGCTGTGAATGCCTTGTGTGAGTCAGTTCTACAAACGGGCACGGATTCTAAGAGCCCCCCTGTCAGCTCAGCCTAGGGTCCAGAAGGATGACACAGCTGGTAAGGTGCATGCCTTGCACGGGGTCGGTCCACTGAGCCCCACCAGAAGTGACCCCCGAACACAGATCCAGGAAACACAGATCCTCAGCACAGCACAGGAAAAAAGCAGCTCAGCCTAGAGAGGCACAGTTCATCTTTCCTATAACCATGTACAACCGCCAACTTCAAACCACGGAGCGCAGAGCTGACCCTCACCCGTAAGCTTCTGCCATATGAGCCTTTCCCCAGAGATACCCAACACACACCCGCCTGCACGGACGTCACCTGTCATCACGGGTGAATCAGTTTTGCTATAGAGATGAGTAGATGTTCTTTGCTTATGTGTGTGAAGTTCCCCTGTGGAAATCCGCCCGGCTGACCCTGTGGAAAGCTCCTGTTTGCCGGGGGGGGGGGGGGGGGGGGAGTGTCTCTACACGAGGAGGCGTCAGCCCTAAGCTCACTCTCCTGACTGTCTGTGTGTGCAGCGCGGCTGGCGGGGCCAGCTGACGGCGGGAGGCTGTGCGTGTGCACTTTGGCTGGATGTTTGTGCTGTCTGGGCCTGGGTGCGGCCTCAGTGAGGGCTTCTAGCGCAGGGATGCATTTGTGTGATGGCGACACCGGGCTTATCTTCCCACGCACACCGTTTGTCTCCCGACTGTCCAATGGTGCCAGGTCACTGTGCTCGGAATGACCGTGTGGCTCTAAGCAGGTGTGACGGAAGTCACTTGTGCCTGTGAACGCTTAGGGGGTGACTGTGCACACAAGGAGTTCATCTACATGCACACGCTCCGCGACGAGGGACCCTCGGGTAGGAGGGGCGAGATCTGAGGTGGGGCAGCCGGAGCTAAGAAGAGGCCAGTTGTGCAAAGGGGCACGCGGTGCGATTGACACGTGTGGGATACAGAGCCACAGAGGAGCGGGTGTCTGGGGCCACGCGGGGAAGGACTCCGTCCGCAGAACACGCGGAGAGGGCGTGACGCGCGTGGCGGGGAGTTCCGTCGCTGTCCAGTGACTAAATATTCTCTCGTGAATCCGTATTGTGGAGTTCATCTTTCCAATTAGTGTAAAGAGAAGATGTGTGGCAGTTTAGGGGACCTGAGCTGCATGTGGCGGCCCGGGGTTCGATCCTTGGGCGTGGCATATACGGTCCCCTGAGCACTGCGGGGAGGGTTCCGAAGCACAAAGCCAGGACAAAGCCCTGAGCACTGCCAGAAGTAGTCCCAGAGCCAAATATCATTATAATATATAATAATAATTATAATAATAATTATTATTATAAAAAAGGAAAAGGCAACATGCAGGAAATTCAGTTTCACTCTGCGCATTTTCCGATCTGAAAGGTGAACGTAAAATTTACATGTGCAAGTGCAGGAATAGCCTTTGTGTTGAAACAATTCCATTGTTTAAAAGATTGCTTAGTCTATTATACATGTGAGTGAAATTCACTTGAATATATTTTGCATTTCAATGATTACAATCTTTGAAAACATTTGTATAAATGAATGAATGGATTCTTATTACCATATTTCAATTTTATTTACACAAGTGGGTTAATATTCTCTGATGTGTGTGAAATTGAGTTTTGCCAATTTGCATATATTTGATGATTCTAAAAGTATAAACTTCTCTTGCAAAAAAAAAAGGATTATTTTTTGTGAATTTCCATTGTACAATTATACAAATGAGCACGAAATCTATTATTATGTGGGTGTGTGTTTCAATTATACCAATATTTATTCTAAAATTATATATTAAGTTCAGTTGTACAGATGAATACCAACTCTTTGATTAAATGTGCATGAAATTCATTTGTACTACTGGGTATATATTCTATGATTGTGTATGGGATTCAGCTTATATAAATGAGTCATTTTCGTGTGTGTGAATGAGAAATCTTATTGCCTGTGGCAGAGGGTTACTGACACTCTTCTCTGGTGGAGGAGAAACTGTAATAACTTAACCCTCGAACAGACATTCTTGGAAACACATTTGTACCTCAATAAATGAATAATTCACATATACAAATAAATGTGTCCGCATACTATGACTTTTCATTACGTTCCTTTGTCCAAATTATTGTGATCATTTTCACAAAATGTAGTTTTTAGCGGAGGCAATCTGCGTCTTTATGGATTTCGTTTCATGTTTGGTGCACGGACTCTCATGCAAATGGAATTCAATTATCGGAAGCAGTATACTTTTTGATATTAAGTTTGTGAGATCCATTTTCCAAGTGGCCTATGGCTTGGTAAGTCTGATTTTGTTTGTTAGTTTAGTTGCATAAGTGAGCGATTAATCCTACATGACACGTCTAGGAACATTAGCTGTGTGTGTGATCGCCTATATACGAAATTCACTTACAAATAAGTACATACTGTGTCACCGCGTGCTTGTAAATGGGAGCTGTACAAACAGGTAGAAATGAGAGCATAATGTCTGTCCGGCCTTCATTTGTGTGGTGTGATTATTTGTGTAGGAAATGTAGTCGTGCAAACGGGAACGTAGTCTAAGTGAGGTGTGTATGAAATATAGCTGGGTTTTTGCTGGGCTTTGCTGGGGAGACGTACCGAGCACTGGTCCGGGGGCCCAAGAACCACCCCGAGGGTCCTGAGGCCAGACAGTTGTGTGGAGGCTGAGGACCAGCCCCTGGTACTCCGGGGTCCATGTGGTACCAGGCCTCAACTCCGCATCTCTGGGCCTCGCAGGTGTGTGCCTTCCCCCTTGAGTTATCCCTAAGGCCCCCGGAACAGCCGGACAAAGCAGTGTGTGTTCGGAGAGTGAGTGTGTATGAAGTCGGTGCTTTTCAGCCTTTTTTACATGATTAACTGGCACTTTGCGGAAAGCTGGAACATTCTGTACCAATAGGGCACATTCAGTATTTGTTTTGTTTTGTTTTATTTTGTTTCGTTTGCTTTTCGGGTCACCCCTGGCGATGCACAGGGATTACTCCTGGCTCTGCACACAGGAATTACCCCTGGCGGTGCTCAGGGGACCATATGGGATGCTGGGAATCGAACCCGGGTTGGCCGCGTGCAAGGCAACCGCCCCACCCATTGTGCTATCGCTCCAGCCAGCCCCACATTCAGTGTTTGTATGCGCTATTGTTTATCTTATAAACTAGTGCTTCTGGTGGTGGGGACGGGGAGGCCCAGGGGATTCTTGGCCCCTGGGCTGGCAGTGCAGTGCGGTGCACCGGCCTGTGTCACTGAGCTGCCAGGATCCCTTGAGTCCCCCTGCCCCGACTCCCGGTGGTGTTGGGAACCTCCCCAGCTCTACGCAGTGACGCTCAGGGCCATGCGGTCCTGGGCTTGAACTGGGGTCGCGATATGCAAGGCGTGTGTTCACGCGGGTCCCTCTTTCCAGCTCCAGCTGAGTTCATTTGAAAATTATCATGTTGGGGCTGGAGCGATGGCACAACGGGTTGGGCGTTTGTCTTGCACGCAGCCAACCCGGGTTCGATTCCCAGCATCCGGTATGGTCCCCTGAGCACCGCCAGGAGTAATTCCTGAGTGCAGAGTCAGGAGTAACCTCCGAGCATCGCTGGGTGTGACCCAAAAACAAATAAACAAAGAAAAAAAGAAAATGACCATACATGCTGTGTCATTGTAAACAAACATGTCTGTGTGATGTTTGTGAAGTTCAACTATACACATGAGTAATAACCCATGATCACATGTGCATAAGATTCAATTGCACAAATAGTGCGCATTCAGCTATACAAATCGGTCTTCGTATACGGAGTGTCGCTAGAGTGTTTTTCTTTGGGGGTTGGTGGGCCACGTCCACTGCTACTTGGGTGGATTAAGGAGAGCAGGTGCGGTTCAGTTGTGCAATGAGTGACTGTGTGTCCCCGTAACGCGTGCTTGTGAAAATCTGTTTTACAAATGGGTGTGCAGCTTCTGATTATCTTCGTATGAAATTCAGTTGTATGAATAAGTGCATACCCTGTGATTTCATGTCTATGAAGCTCAGTTCTGATTGAATGCATCTATGTATACCCATACACAAGGTTCCTTTCAGCCCCTCCTAAGCACAGCCAAGGAAGATTTGTGTGTGACATTCGGTAGTACAGATGAGCCTACAGTTGGCAAAGCATGAAGCTCAGGTGTACGGGTCTGAAGGTGGACGCACGACACTCCCGTGACTTCACTGAGCACACATTCTGTGGCTCCCGGAAGTGATTCTGGTCACACAAACTAGTCCATCACCACGATTAGCCTCTGTGATCCTCAGCTTCATAAATGAGTTCATAATCTTGATTTCATGTGTCTGAGGTTCAGTTTATAAATGTATGGACAGTCTATGATTACATATGTACAAAGTGCATGGGTACAAATGACCTCATCACCAATGCATCTGTACATTTCATTATAAATAGGCTCATATTCTTTGATTGCCTGTGTATGAAATTTAGTCGTACAAAGTAGCTCACATCTAACTCCGTTTAAAATGAGTGCATGGTGTGTTATTACAAGCAGATGATGTGGTTAGAGTATACATATGAGTCAAGGGGCTATTATTCCACGTGTATGGTGAAAGTCAGCTATCGAAACTGGTAGATATCACATCATGTTATATGTCTGTGAATTTCAGTTCTACAAACAAGTGCATAGTTTATTACTGCATGAGTTTGAGATTTAGTTGTAGAACTAAGTGCATGACCTAGAATCATAAGTATCTTTGGTAGAGTTCTACAGTGAGTACGTACTAGATGACAAGTATGACATTTTTGTACAAGGAAACGCATCATCTATAATTATGCGTGTATGAAATTCAGTGTTTAATAAGCCTTATGATCATATGTATGAAATTCATGGTATGCTGTGCATGCATGTTGCTAAGTCACACAGAGAGGCATGTTCCTTATTAACTACACGGAATGAGATTCCGTTAATACACTAGCAAATATTCCAACGTGTTTGAATTTCCACTCAATGTCAAAGTTTTCATGGTATGATAATGTTCAAAGTCAGATTACTAGCAAATGAAAATTTTATGCATGCTTGTATATGGGATTCAGTGGTATAAATGAGCACAATGCCCATGACATTCGTATGAAGCTCATTGTGCAAATCAGTTAAATGTCCATAATTGTGTATATGCTCAGGTCATTTGTACAAATGAGTGCATAGTGTACAATTATGTGTTTATGAATTTGTATAAATGGATTCATTTTCCATAATTACTTATATACGAAACACAGTTTTACAAATGTTGCATAGTCTATGAATAGGTGTGCTTGAAATTTAGTAGAAAAATCGGTGCTTATTTCTGGTTCCTTATTAAATAGTTCACTTGGACAAACGAGTGCATATTTTATGATTTCTGTACTTAAGACTAGTTTTATATGCAAATATCTATCTATAAGCACCTGTTATAAAATTTGGTGATACTAACAAGAGCGTGTTCTGTGTTTGCCGACAGATGAAATACCCTAAAAATGTGTGGGTTGTGTTTGATTTTGTGATGATGAATTTCAGCTATACAGTGAATAATCTGTGATTATCTTTATATGGACTTTTGTTGTTCAAATGAACATGAATCTAAGCTTATATGGATAAGAATCCTAGTTGTGTATGTACGAGTCTATGTTAGGGTTACATGGTTATGAAGTTCAGTCATACAAATGAGTGTGTATCCTGGTTACTTGAATGCAAAATGTCCTGCAAATAAGACCATATTCGATAACCATGTACATGTGAAGTTTAGTTGTACGTATGGGTACAACTCATATTTCTTATAGGAGTTTATTTTACAAATGTGCACATATTCCATGGTACATGTGCAGAATTTCAGATGTTCAATTGATCACACAATCTTTGATCACGTACATTAATGTTTGATGTACACAGGAGTTCATAGTCTCTGAATGTGTGTAGACAGAATTCAGTTTTGCGAATGATCACTATCTGTGATTGCTGCTGTATGAAGCTTGTTCCTATGAATGAGTGCACATGTTATGATTTCATACATGTTGAGTTCAGTTGTACAAATAACTACATAGTCTCTACATGCACATGAAGTTTCTTTCTCCAAACGACTATGTAATACTTGCATTTGAAGTTCAAAGGTGCAGCCTCACTAGTTTACTTTTTTGTTTGTTTGGGGGCCACACCCAAGGGTACTCTGGCCTTCCTCCTGGTTCAGTGCTCAGGGATCACTTCTGGCAGTGCTTGGAGGACCATATAGGATTGGTCACGTGCAAAGGCCAGTGCTGTAACCAGGACCATCTCTTTGACCCTGCGTCTTACTAGTTCAAGTTCAGCTCACCAATTAGTGCTGAGTGCGTGAATATATTTGCAAGTGTGTCAGACTGTGAGGCTCTGTTTTACAGATGTGTGCACAGGCTGTGACAGTGTGGCCGTGAACTGCATTTCTAGAAACGAGGGACTGGTCTAGGGTTACGTGTACATTAAGTCGCAAGGATTCTTGGATATGCAGTCAATGTACGAACAAGCAGACGGCCAGTGACTGCCAACATTATAAAATTCACATACAGTGAGTATTGATTTGTGGTGACAAAATTAAAATCATACTGCAATATGTAAAAGTTGGCAGGGCGTGGCTGACTCGCTGGGACAGTAAGAATGTGTTCTCTTGCCTGAAATGGTCGTTGCCCTTATTCAGAAATCACCAGATTGCGTTTTTCTCCCTGAACTTGGGTCTAGAGCACAGGGAGTTAGAGCAGGTCTAAACTATAGGTAAAAATTTTGCCTTAACTCAAGCGTTATACGGCTGGAGCAGACCCTCTGCTTGCAGGGGTCAAGCTCGATTCTGGCACTGAGTCTCCTGCGAGCCCCGGCTGCGCCTCCGACCCTCACCCCAAGTTTCCAAGATGGACATGTTGTTGTTCAACCTGTAATTGACGTCATCACAGCCTCACGGACCCCCCCTAATATTCCAGATTTATATCTGGAACATTGGTCATGAAACAAATGAGATCATGAAGCGAAACGATAAACAAGTCTCAACATAATGCCAACTTATTTCTGCAACAAATAATCATTTTCTCTTAGAACGCGCATTTCTGAAGCATGTTCCTCATAACCATGTAATTACGAATAAAAGACCAAACGCCTCACAACACACAACACGGACACTGCCTCTGACACAGCAGACACCCCTGACCGTGCCTGGCACACAGCCACCGGGAACCACGGGCGGCGGGAGGGGGCTCCTCGCGGGCGGTCACCCTCCGCCCCTGCCTCTGACCACGGCTGCGCCCCTCAGCTGACAGAAACTCACTAAACTCCGACGCCCACAGACACTTCTCTCAGCGCTCACGGCACACTATGAAATTTACAGCAAAAAAAAGCCCGGAAAATGCAATCACGGGGAAAGAGGGGCAGACAAGGAGCAAATTCAAAGTAGAATTGTTTTGTGAAGAGAGAAGAGAAAGGAAGCAAAGAAGGAAGGAAGGGAGGAAGGGAGGGAGGGAGGGAGGGAGGGAGGGAGGGAGGGAGGGAGGGAGGGAGGAAGGAGGGAGGGAGGGAGGGAGGGAGGAAGGAAGGAGGGAGGGAGGGAGGGAGGGAAGGAGGAAGGGAGAGAGGGAGGAAAAGAAGGAAGAAAGGAAGGGAGGAAAGAGGGAGGGAGGGAGGGAGGGAGGGGAGGGAGGGAGGGAGGGAGGGAAGAAGGGAGGGAGGGAGGGAGGGAAGAAGGAAGGAAGGAAGGAAGGAAGGGAGGGAGGGAGGGGGGAAGGAGGAAGGGAGGGAGGGAGGAAGGAAGGAGGGAGGGAGGGAGGGAGGGAGAGAGGGAAGGAGGAAGGGAGGAAGGAAGGAAGGAAGGAAGGAGGGAAGGAAGGAAGGAAGGAGGGAGGGAGGGAGGGAAGAAGGGAGGGAGGGAGAGAGGGAGGGAGGGAGGGAGGGAGGGGGGAAGGAGGAAGGGAGGGAGGGAGGGAGGGAGGGAGGGAGGGAAGAAGGAAAGAAGGAAGGAAGGAAGGAAGGAAGGAAGGAGGGAGGGAGGGAGGGAGGGAGGGAGGGAGGGAGGGAAGAAGGAAGGAAGGAAGGAGGGAGGGAGGGAGGGAGGGAGGGAGGGAAGGAAGGAGAGGGGGAAGAAGGTGAGGAGGAAGGAAGGAAGGAGGGAGGGAGGGTGGAAGGGAGAGAGAGGGAAGGAAGGAAGGAAGGAAGGAAGGAAGGAAGGAAGGAAGGAAGGAGGGAGGGAGGGAGGGAGGGAAGGAGGAAGGGAGAGAGGGAGGAAAAGAAGGAAGAAAGGAAGGGAGGAAGGGAGGGAGGGAGGGAGGGAGGGAGGGAGGGAAGGATGGAAGGAAGGAGGGGGGAAGAAGGTGAGGAGGAAGGAAGGAAGGAGGGAAGGGGAAGGAAGGAGAAGGAAGGAAGGAAGGGAAGGAAGGGAGGGAGGGAGGGAGGGAGGGAGGGAGGGAGGGAAGGAAGGAGGGGGGAAGAAGGTGAGGAGGAAGGAAGGAAGGAGGGAAGGGGAAGGAAGGAGAAGGAAGGAAGGAAGGAAGGAAGGAGGGAGGGAAGGGAGGAATGGAGGAGGGGAGGGAAGGAGGGAGGGTGGACGCAGTAGCTGATGCCTACGTGGTCCTCCTTTGAGGTCGCCATCATTATCACCTTTGCTCTTTTTCTGCCCGCGTTGCAGGCCCGGGGCTTAGTCCTGGTTCGCGCTCGGGCAGGGCTCGGACCGTCCCCCTACTGGGCCCCAAGCGGGGCGGCCCGCGCCTCCCCCGCACACGAGCTCTCCTGCCGCACCCCTGCAACCCATGCTCGGCCCTCCTACGGCCACTGGCGGGGCCCTCACCTCTTCACGGTCCAGGAGGTGGTGAAGTAGATGATGCTGGTGTTGGCCAGCTCCCTGATCATGGCCGCCCGGTTGGCCGGGCTGATGCTCCACAGCAGGCTGGCGTGGCTCTTGATCTTGACCAGGACGATGTCCTCCGGCCTGTAGTTGGCCAGGAACTGCATGGCTGACTGGGCGAGGCGGGGCGGCCGGGGTCAGGGTGGGGTGCCCCTCCGGCCTCACGGCCCGCCCCTGCCTCCTGCCCCGTGCCCTGAAGGCCAGTGTCCTGCTGCCCCCCCCCCCCCCCCCCGCCTGAGATTTGGGCAAGCCCAGCGGCTGCCACTGCAGGGGCCGGGGAGAGGCCGGGGGGTTGGGGGCATGCTCACGGCACAGCATGAACTGCAGGGGCCAGGGGAGGATCCAGGAGCCAGGGCACAGGCTCACAAGGTACTGCAGGGGCTTGGGAGCCGGGGGGACGGGTTCACTGGCTACTGCAGGGACCTGGGGGAGGGCACGCTCACCATGTACTGCAGGGGCCCAGGAACCGGGGGATGGGCTCACCGGGTACTGCAGGGGCCCGGGTCTGGGGGACGGGCTCACCGGGTACTGCAAGGACCTGGGTGGGTGGCGGGGGGGTGGGGGAGACATGCTCACCGGGTACTTCAGGGGCCCGGGTCTGGGGCGCACGCTCACCGAGTGCAGCGCGTACTGCTGGGTGAGCTGGTCGTAGGCGGCTTCCGAGAAGGGAATGAGGTTCTGCTGCTGGGAGCTCATGGTGAACAGGGTCTGGAGGAAGAGGCCGCGGTCAGGGCAGCGGTGAGAGCCCAGCGCAGGGCCCTGAGGGAGCCTCGGGACCCGGCCACGCCAGGCAGCCCCCCACAGGCAGGCCACTGAGCCAGGCGCCCCTGGGAGCCGGCCGCGGGAGGCGGGTGGGGTGGGTGGGTGCGGGGGGCGGGCGGGCGGCAGAGGGAACTAGCCGGGATGGTCGCTCCACAGCCACCTCATAGCCGTTGATGGCGATCTTGATGGACACGTCCAGGGGCTGGTTGGTGACGCCGCCCACCGTCTTCAGCAGGGACATGAAGACCAGCGGGAACCACATGAGGAAGACCAAGGCGAAGGTGATCACGCCCCCGACTCCGTACTTCACCACCTTCTTCTTCTTCCGGCCGGGGGGCTGCGGGTATTTCTGCAGGACGACGGGGTCGGGCGGGTCAGGGCCGGGTAGGGGGAGGGGAAGGCCAGGGAGGGAACCCGCCCCACCCGCCTCTGCTTGGGCGCCCGGGCCGGGCGGGGCCCACCTTCTCCGACTCCTGCCAGCACTTCATGATGAAGATGTTGGCGTAAATGTCCTCCAGGCAGATCCAGTTGGACAGGCTCAGGGCCGTGTCCGTCCACATCCAGCCGATGACCGCCCTCAGCTCCAGGAGGAAGGGGATAAAGCGGAAACTGGGGGGGAGGAGGGATGGACACTGGGACACTGGTCCCAGGACACTGGACGCAGCCCTGCCCTGCCGTGCCCACAGCCCTGCGGATGTCCATCCTGACCGGCCCACCCCCTGGCACTGGGCCTGGTAGGAAGACCCTGACCGTAAGCGAATGGGCACCCGGGGCTGGGTGAGCCAGTGGTCAGGACACTGTGGGGACTAGTGGGGGGGGGCGGTCACTGTCTGGGGAGGGGTGAGAGGCAGCTGGACACTGCCGGGGCAGCGGCCGTGGGGGGTCCTGGAGAGGGAGGATGGGCCCAAGGCTGGAGGGACACCCGCAGCATGGAGCGACTCTCCCCCGCGAGGGACCCAGGGCCCTGCCCCTGCCCAGAGTGGAGGCCCTGTGGGCTCCCCGGAGGAGGCGGCAGGGGAAGGGAAGGGCCCAGGACGCAGGAGGACGACCTGCAGAGACCCCGAGGCGCATCGGGAAGGACGTGGCCACAGTTGCCCCTCTGGGGACGCGCCCCCGTGCCGGGGAGCCGGGCCCTCTCACCCCTTGAACAGCATGAGGTTGACGAGGTTGAAGCCCTTGGTGAGGAAGTTGCCGAGGATGCGGGTGGGGTAGCCGCACTTGATCTGGTAGGCGGAGAGGGCGAAGTAGACACACTTCACCAGGTACCACACCTGCGCCACCCAGTTCAGGCTGAACCTCCTGCAAAGGCCCGGCCGGGGCGTGGGCGGGGGGCCTCGGGGACCCCCGCTCACGGGCTCACGGACGCCGAGCAGGGGA
Organism: Sorex fumeus; assembly: GCF_029834395.1. Lineage (NCBI taxonomy): Eukaryota > Metazoa > Chordata > Mammalia > Eulipotyphla > Soricidae > Sorex > Sorex fumeus. Next base: position 142,590 of record NW_026606250.1, read on the forward strand.
GGCTGGGGGTGGGGTGGGGAGGAGGGTCGGGGCCCTTCCCGGGGGGCCGAGGGGGCACCTGGATCCCCTTCACTTCCCGAGAAAGGCGCATCTGAGCCGCCTCCGAGACGCCGGGCGGTCAGTGGGGGCTCCCCCTCTCTCCAGGGGTGCGTCCAGGGGTGCAGGCGGCTCCCCACCATTCCCCTGGGGCACCCGGGGGCTCCTCTCAGGGACGGGACGAGCCCACCAGCCAGGCGGGGCAGCGGGCGCCCGCCCCCTCGGGCTCAGGGAGCTGGTACCTCTCGGTGACGCCCGGCAGGATGAAGAAGACCCAGAAGTGGGTGCCCACGACGAGGATGACCTGGAACAGGCACTTGCCGAACAGGGTCTTCTGCAGGTAGAGGGCGCGGTCCACCACCATCGTGCCGAACTGGATGAGCACCATGGCCAGGAAGGCCTCGGGCACCTTCTCCTCTGACAGCGACTCCGCCAGGTCGGCCGCCGACATTTTTTTCTACCGGGCCAGGAAGGGAGGGGGGGATGTGCCCCGCGCCAGGTAACCCCCAGCCTCCGCGTCCCCCAGCACCAACCCCCAGTGTCCCTCAGGGCCCTCCCTCAGCACCCGAACCTCGGGGCCCAGTTCCTGTCGCCCTCCTGCCTCGGACGGGCCCCTGAGTCCTGTTCTAGCATCTCCCACCCAAGAAAAGCTGCCCAGGCCCCGGCTCTGGGCCCACCCTGGCGCCCTCCAACCCAAGCTGCAGCCGGCGGCTCTGGGCCTGCATCTGCCCTGCCGTGGCAGACGCCGTCTGCCTCTTGAGCGTGGACAGTCCCGGAACATGGCTGGCCACATGGCCCCATCCAGGCCCAGAGCTGAGGGCACACCACCCTGTGCCAGGGCGTCCTGGGTTTGAGGGCCCAGACCTCGGTGGGCCCTTGTGGGTCAGGGGACCCTGGACAGAGGCAATGGCCCCTCTGTGAAGGCTCAGTCCACCTGTGCCCAGCAGGAGAGGACAGAGCCGCTCCGATGGGCCAGGTCCACCAGGAAGGAGCAGTGGTCACTCCTTAAACCCCTGGCGCGGGGCAGGTGGCCACTCAGCTATCCGAAAGGCCAGGAGGGGCCCGAGCGATAGTATGATGGGAAGGGCGCCAGCCTTGCACGTTACCAGCCCAGATTTGATCCCTGACCTCGCACAGGGTCCCCTGAGCCCCGCCAGGTCACCCCATCCCCCTTGAGCACCCCTGGGAGTGACCCCCAAACCAAAAAAAACAATAGAGGAAATGAAAGAAAAAAGGAAGCTTGGGCGAGCCAGCCAGCCTCTCAGTGAGGACTCAGGTGTCCCAGGGCTGGGGGGTCGGTGTCCAGGGCCCCGCCGGGCTGCGCCGGGCAGCAGTGGCCTTACCCCGAAGGCCTCGTAGCCCAGGAGGACGATGGCGAAGTTGAGCGCTTCCACCAGGAAGGTGATGGCGTAGACGTCACACCTGGAGCTGGCCAGCGGGTGCGTGAGGTTGAAGAAGAACTGGCGGATGGGCCGGTACACCTGCAGGGCCCTGCGGAACGACGGGGGTCGGACCCACCAGCAGACGGGGTTGTGGGGGGACCCCTCCAGCTCCGCCCAGAAGGCTCCTGGCCACCCCCCAGCCCCAGGGCTCCATCCAGAGGCCAGTGGGAGGCCACGATTTGCCCAGGGTGGCCGCTCGGTGGGGGAACCTTCCCCGCCCCAGAGCCCCGGAGCCCCGGACCAGAGGAGGGTGCAGGTCCGAGGGGACGGGGAGAGGCAGGGGTGAGAGGCCGCGGGGACTTTCCCGGTCGGAGCAGTACCAGGAGGACGGGGCGCCCGGGAAGGGGAGGTTGAGCGGGGCCGGGGCAAGACCGGGCGGAGTGAGGGTGTCTGGAGGCCGCGCCCGTGCCCGTCACCTTCGTGTGAGCGTCTTCTTGAGGATGATCAGGATCTTCTTCAGCATCTTCCGACTGAGCTTCTGGCGCAGGGGGAACTTCCTGAGCCGCTGGCACAAGCTTCTGGGCTTCCGCTCTTGGGGGGGTTCTGGGACGGTGGGGACAGAGGGGACGTGGGGACGAGGCACAGAGCAGCCCTCGCCCCGCTCCAGAGGGGCCAGGAGGGACTGGCCAGCAGGTGGGCTCTGCCCGGCACTGCAGCCCAGGGCGAGCCTGGTGGGTGGGTGCCTGCGGGTGGACGAGACCCTGACCGCGGGCCCTCCCTGCCCGGCTGGGCCCTCCCGCAGCCCCTTGCAGACTCACCTTGGGCTGAGGCCAGGGGGCACCTACCTGTGCTCGAGGCTCCAGGCTGTCCCTTTCGCCTCCAGAAAGCCCAGCGGGGGGCAGCCGGGGGCAGCCCCTGGGCGCCGGGGCCCTGCAGCGCCTGCCGCGAGAGCTGGTCCCCCGCGGACGCCCCTTTGCCGCCCTTTCGACCTGGCCGCCGGCCCTTTCTCTTCGTCTTGCCGGACGCCTTGCCCGGCGGCTTCTGGTCCCACAGCCCCAGGCCCTGATGGGGAGGCAGAGGGGAGGCGGGTGGGAGGGGGCTCACCGGGCGCTGCCCTGGGCAGGGGGCTGTGGGCAGAACCCGGGGCCAGGCGCCTCCTCCCCGGGCCCACCCAGAGCCCAGGTGGGTGGCGGGCGGGGCCTGCGCCTTCGCGGTGCAGAGGGGTGTGCGGTGGGGGGGACACGCGGAGTCGTGTGCATGCGACCAGGGTGCCCGCGTGTGGGGTCCGCGGCGCACGTGCGGCCGCACCTTCATGGTGGCGCGGTGGAAGAAGAGCACCAGCAGCTGCAGCAGGTCGCAGAGCGCGTAGCCGTCCTTCTTCTCGATGCCCACGATGTTGGGCAGAGAGTAGGGCTTCTCCCGGCTGATGCCCGCGTACCGCTTGGTGGTCCAGGGCAGGAAGCCGAACTGCGACAGGTACTTGACCAAGACCGTGACCTGCGGCAGACGGAGGGGGCTGCCTGCGCGGGGGTCTGCGGGCGGAGCCGGACGGCGATCCCTCCCTCACGCCTGCTGCCTCCCCTGCGGGCCCAACACACACACACACACATATAGAGACACAGACACACACATACACACATAGATATACACATATACACACAGACACACAGACACACATAGATATACAAACACACACAAATACACACACAGACACACACAGACACACATAGATATGCATACACACAAACACACACATAGACACACATACACACAGACACACATACACACACATAGACACACATTCAAACATCACGGTCGCACGGTCACGGTCCTCCCGTTGTTCATCGATTTGCTGGAGCAGGCCCAGTAACGTCTCCATTGGAGATTTTGTTGTTACTGTGTCTGGCATATCGAATACTCTCGGTAGCTTGCCGGGCTCTCCGAGAGGGGCGGAGGAATCGAACTCGGGTCGGCCATGTTGGCCGCTTGTAAGGCGAACGCCCTACCGCTGTGCTATCGATCCAGCCCACATACACACATACACACAGATATACATACACACATAAATAGACACACACACAGACACACAGACACATACACACACATAGACACACATAGATACACAGACACACATAGATATACACACAGACACACAGACACCACACATAGATACACATAGACACACATACACACAGATACACATACACACACATACACGCATGCACACCCACAGAGACACACACACATACACACACCCATACACAGAGACACATACATAGATACACACATATTCATACCTACACACATACACACATAAACACATACGTACATATACACACATACAGACATAGATACACATACACCACGTACACACATGTACATATACACAGATGCACACATACACGTGTGTGTACACACATACACACATAGATACACACATGCACATACATACACAGGCATACATACATGCACGTAAGCACATATACACACTCGCGTGCGTGCACACACGCGGCCAACATGAAGGTGTCCCCACGCCCGCTCTCTTTCCGGGCTGAACACCTCCGCCGTGCTGTCGTGTGGTGAGAGGAAGTTCGTGGACGTCCCGTCCTGCAGGCAGGGGACGGTCACCCCCACACACCCCAGGGCCCGCGCCAGCAGACAGGTGCTGGGCTCCGGGGCTGCTGCCGTCCGACCCAGGGGACCGGGCTCTGGCAGCTGGGGACAGGGGTGAGTGCCCGTGCCCTGAGGGACAGCCAGAGTCCGGTGGGGGCAGCGTGGTTGGCCACCAGCACGAGGCCCTTCCAGCCTGGCCACCGTGTGTGGCACGAGGGAGTCCTCTCCCCAGAGTCGGGTCAGGCCTCGTGGCCCCCCGCGCTCAGCCCCCGCACTCCTGAGGGGCAGCGGCCGGGGCCACCCCCACTCGGATGCCGGTGGAGGAAGGACGCTGGCCAGGCTGGTGTCGGGCTTCTGCAGGGCTCCACGGAGCCTTTGCTCCACCCTGGTCTCGGCACGGGGCCTGGCCCGAGGCAGAGCCCAGTGTAGAGCCCATGGGGGAGGCCATGACCCCGTTGGGGTGATGCCAGCAACTTCAGCGTTTAAATGAAGGAGAGAAAGAAACGCGTCACCACCGGCCCGGAAATGCGCCTGTGTGTGCAGCGCGGCCTGGGGGCCCCACAGGGGCCTCTGGGAGCTAACTAACGAGCCTTCGGGGCTTGGGGTGGGGGGTCCGGGCCGTTCCGAGCTTCCTGCCCCCTCTCGATGGGCCTAGCGCTGGCCCCCCGCCGTGCTGGCGCCTGACCGGGCAGGCACTGGGTGTGGGGGGGTGGGGCACGGGGACCGTTGCTGGGCGCTGCCCCCTGCCCCGCCCGCCTACCTCCGTGTAGTAGACGGCCAGCATCCAGAACCTCCTGGAAGGCCTGGGGTTGGAGAGCATGGCCCACAGGAAGGACAGGATGGGCAGGACCATGGAGAGGATGGAGGCGGAGAGCGTGTGGTTGAGGATGATGACGAAATAGCACAGCAGCTCCGTCTTGGACTCCAGGAACTGGTAGAGCGCAAAGGCCAGGCGGACCAGGCGCGGCAGGCGCCGGAGGAAACGGTCCGAGTGCTCCAGCTCCAGGTCCCGCTCGGTCCTGGGGGGGGGGGGGTGGGGGCAGAGCCGCAGGGGTCGGGGGAGACCAGGCCGGCCGACCCTCGCTCTCGCCCAGAGCCCCTCGGCGTCCCCGGTGGAGACCCCTCGGCCGCGTGTGCAGTTCCATGGGACTCGCAGGTGGTCCCTCGCCCGCCACCAGGTTTGGTCAAGGAGCCACTTGCTTTGCCTCTGAGAGAGTCGGGCGGGCATGACTGACCGTCCAGCTCAGCCGCCGGGGAGAGGCAGGAGGGGGGCCAGAGCGATAGCACCGCGGGGAGGGGCTTTGCCTTGCACGCGGCTGACCCGGGTTCGATCCCCGGCATCCCATAGGGTCCCTGAGCACCGCCAGGAGTGATTCCTGAGTGCGGAGCCAGGAGTGAACCCTGAGCATCACCGGGTGTGACTCAGAAAGCAGAAAAACAAAAATAAGAGGCAGGAGGCTGCGGCCCAAGGGACACAGGCCAGCAGGACGTGGGCTCAGTCCCTGCCGCGGGCTCTTGGCGCTCTGGTCGGGACCCTCCTGCCTGGCACTCCCGGGTCAGACGCTGCCGCCGTCCCCCCCTGCAGGGCCCAGGCTCAGCTGGGCACAGGGTGGCCTGGGACCAGCTCTGAGTCTGCCCTCTGCCCCCAGGAGGCAGCCCTGCCCCCACAGCCCCCTTGGGGAAACTGGAAGGCGTCACACCCGGGTCCTGGAAGGCCCAGCGGGCAACTGGGCAAGCAAGTGGCTGCCGTCCACGCCCCCAACCCCGGCCCCCTCCAGCCAGGCTGACCGTCCGGCACCAGCACACACGCCCCAGGACCACGTGGGACTCTTTACCTGCGCGTCTCGGGGGGCAGAGGGGACCCCGGGGGCCGGGCACTCCCCGCTCCGCCCTTCAGTGGATCCTCGAGCTCCTCCGTGGGGGGGTGTCCACCCGCCTCTTCCGGGGCCAGCGTGTCCAGCGGCTGGGCATCTGCCGGGAGCGGGGCGGGGCTCTCGGGCCCCTCCGGGCCGCCCAGGGGTGTTGCCGGCCGGAGGAGCTCCGGAGCCAGGGCCGCACAGAGCCCCGCGGGCCCGTCCGACATGGTCCTCTTCCCCTGCGGGGACACGGGGCTCTCGGTCCTCTCCGGGGGGCGGGTCCGGGGAGGGCGGGGGCGTGGGCAGCGGGGGCCAGGGCGCGGCCCAGGCGGGCGGCAGGCAAGGATGCCGGAGGAAGTGGAGGGCGGGGGGGGGGGGGCGGGGACGCGCTTGCCTGCCTGACCGCGCGCCACCAGGCTGACCGCTGCTCCCTGAAGGCCACGGCCACGTTGGCGTGGTTCCGGCACATGCCGAGTAGCGTCTCCGTGACGTCGTCCAGCAGCACCTTGCCCAGCACCCAGGAGAACTGGGCCATGTAGAGCAGCCTCTGGGGCAGGCTCCCTGCGGGGACAGCGCGGGCCCTCGGAGGCCACTCGGCCGCCCCTGCCCGGCCACTCGCCTCCAAGGGACGCACGGGAGCCCGGGGAGGTGTGGACGTGTGGGGGGAGAGACGCGGGGGGCGGGGGAGAGCGTGCAGGCACGGGGGAGCGTGAGTGTGTGTGAGTGTGTGTGAGTGTGTGTCTAAAGAGTGTTAGCACAGGTGTGTGTCAATGTGTGAATGTGTGTGTCAGTATGTGTGAATGCGTGAGTGTGCGCGCGCGTGAGTGTGTGTGTGCACGCACGTGTGTCTGTGTGTGTCCGTGTGTGTCCATGTGTGTCCGTGTGTGTGTCTGTGTGTGAGCATCTCAGGTGAGGTCCGCTCTCCTGCTCGGACTCTGCCGTCCATGGCCCTGCCTGTCCGCAGCCCTGGGTCCGAGAGGGGCCTCCCCTGGTCTCCGCATGCCTCCCCAGAAAGGCGGGACTCTCCTCAGGGCCCTGGCAGCAGACACAGCCCTAGTGGAGGGCGGTGGCATGGGGGGGCAGCTCTGCCAGGAGCACTGGGTTCCAGCACTCCGCGGGCAGGGCTCGGCCTTCTCCCAGCTCCTGCCGGCACCATGCGGGCTGGGCCGCGTACCTGGTTCGTCTGAGTCCTCGTCTCCGGCCTCCGTGTCCTCCGGCTCGTGGGGGGCTGGGCTCTCGGCTCCTGGGAAGGTAACGGTGGCTGCAAGTGCTGTCTGCTCCTCACACTGCCTGCCCTCAGCACCACCGTCATCCCCTTCGTGGCTGGGACGCGGGGGCCGGGGCAGGGCCGTGGGCCAGCCGCAGACTCATTCCCATCCCCAAAGTGCCGCCGCCAGGAAGCGGCTTGGACATGGGCCTCGGGCCTCTGAGTCGGGCCTTCAGCGAAGAGCCTGTGTCCAGGCCAGGGGACCCTCGCTCCCTCCTTGCCGCAGATTAACCCCCTGAATCTGTGCCCGCCCCAACTCCCCGCCACCATCCTCTCGCCGCGAGTGGCCTGACCGCAGCCCGCGGGTGGCGCCGAGTGGCAGTGCCGGGGCCGGTACCTCCTGGGCCGCCAAACAGGGCCACTTCCGCCTCCCGGTCCGCCCGGTCCATGCAGCCTTCATCCTTCCGCCGCATCCTCAGGGCGGAGCGGGAGCTGTTGGTCCAGGCGTCGTGGGCCAGCTGCGGGGACAGGGCGTGGCTGGGGTGGCCAGGCGCTCCCCCGACACGCACGGCTCGCACCCCTCAGCGGACCGTGAAGGTCAGGCCTGAGGAGGCTGACCAGCGCCGACAGCTGACGGACGGCCGCCCATCGCTTGGCCACCTGCAAGCCCGCTGCCGCCCCCCGAGAGGCAGGCCGGGGTCCCTAGAGAGACGGCCCCATTCCAGCCCAGAGGGACCTGGCCTCTCTCCGCCCCCACCCAGGCGCTGGCACCCGGGACGTGCTGGGGGAGGGGCCTCCCCGTGAGCCAGTGCCAGCCCGGCCGCGGTACCTGGAAAGCCGTCTTGGGCTTGGGCCGCTGCTCCTGCGTCTCCACGTCACTCCCCTCTGCCGCCTCCTCTTCCTCACTGTCCGTCTCAAAGAGGCTGTAGCTGCCGTCCTGGACCACTAGGAGGGGGTCCCCGGAGAGCGTCACCCTGACCGTCACCCCCGGGCATCATCCCAAGTGTCACCCCTGAGCATCACCTCCAAGTGTCACCCCCTAAGGTCATCCCTGAGTGTAATCCTGAGCGTCACCCCCGGGCGTCATCCCCGAGCATCACCCAGAGCATCACCCCCGGGCGTCATCCCCGAGCGTCACCCAGAGCATCACCCCCGGGCGTCATCCCCGAGCGTCACCCCGAGCATCGCCCCGGACCATCATCCCAAGCGTCACCTCCGAGTGTCACCCCCTAAGGTCACTCCCAAGTGTAACCCCAAGCGTCACCCCAGGCATCATCCCAAGCATCACCCCGAGCGTCACCCCCGAGCGTCACACCAGTCGTCACCCTGAGTGTCACCCCCAACCTCATCCCAAGCACCACCTCGAGCATCACCCCCGAGCGTCACCCCTGAGTGTCACCCCAAGCGTTACCTCCGAGTGTCACCCCCTAATGTCACCCCCAAGCGTAACCCCGAGCATCACCCCAACCATTACCCCGAGTGTCACCCCGGACATCACCTCCAACCGTCACCCTGTAAGTCACCCCCAAGTGTCACCCCGAGTGTCACCCCTGAGAGTCACCCCGAGCATCACCCCCAAGTGTCACCCCCAAGTGTCATCCCCGAGCGTCTCCCCTAAGTGTCACCCCAAGCATCACCCTGAGCATCACCCCGAGCGTCACCCCAAGTGTCACCCCGAGCGTCACCCCGAGCATCCCCTCTCAGGGCGGTGGTTCGGTGCTGGGCACACCCCCGCGGCCTCCCCTTCCCCACCTGGCCAGCGCTGGGCCCTGCCCGTCCATCAGCCTGTGCCCCACCCCCACGTGCTGCACGCACAGAGCCCTCGGGTCCTTCCAGAAGGGACGGGTGTGCCCTGGCGGTGGGGTCTCCTGAGGCCCTCTCCGGGGGCATGACCAAGGCTCCCTTCAGTGGCCTCCGGCCAAGAGGGGCAGCACTTCTGCCCGGCCTGATTTGGGGGCGCAATGCTGAGTCTGCCGACAGGCGCCCCGACTCACTGGACGGATGCTTCACCCACGGCTGCCACCACTTCTTCTCCTCCTCGCCGTCCTCCGTGGCCTCTGGACAGAGAGGGGCGAGGAGGAGGCGCCACGTTCAGGCCCCGCCCGGCTGTGCCGGGACTCGGCAGGTCAGCCCCCGACTGACCCTGTCTGAGATCCTCCGTCCCTGAGCGCCTGTCCAGGGAGGGGAGGCCGCGGGCCGGTCCAGAGCTCACGGACACTCGGGCTTCCGGGGCCACCCGGGCAGCTCGAACGGGCCCACGCGTGAGCGCAGGTCCCTGTCCTGCAGAGCACCAGGATTCAGCCACTGGCTGCGGGGGACGACGCGTTCCCATGGGGGCGGTGACGCCCGCCTCGCACTCCACAGACTGCAGACCCCGAGCACGGCTTCCCGGGAATGAATCTGGCTGGCACTTGGCTCCTGTGTGTGGAGCCAAGGCGGGTCCCCCCGCCTCCCCCGGGCTCGTGGCGGCCACAGACCCTGTTTCTAGCCTTGCCTGCTCCTGCGAGTCACGTTCTCGGAGGAAACTCGGTGCCGGGTTTGCGCTGGGGGTCTGGGCCCCTCTCCCCGGGGGGAGACAGAAAGGCCGCCCCATCCCACCCGGGGGCACAAAGGCATTTTCCTTTTGGCTCCTGGGTGGCAGGGTGGGGGCTGATGGCAGAAGGACCCACTGGATGTCCCTGTTGCCGGGTCCCTGGGGACAGGCCACTCCGGCCCGGCCAGGCTCACCTCCCTGGGCCCCCTCCTGGGGCCGGCAGCTCCCGCCGGGGGCTTCGGCTGCCGGAATCCTGCCTGCCTGCTGCTCCTCGATTTTCTTTTGCTTGGCTTTGATCTTGTCCATCCTGGCGGGTTCAGACACACGGGGAAGTCACTTCCGCTCCCACTGCCCCACGGCCTCTGCCGTTTCACTGGGTTGCGCGTGGACCCCACCCCCACCCGACACAGGGACTGCGGGGCTGTGCCCCCCCACCCCGCCCCCGCTCACCCACACTGCCCCGTGGCCCCTGAAAGCGGACTCAGAGTCCGGCCCTCTGCCCGGCTTGGGGCCATTTTGCTGGGTGACCCCAATATTGCCCCTAAAGCACATTGAAGGAGGAAGAAACGTCTCCTCTGGGTCACCCCAACATTTCCTGGATGGCGCCCGGGGGGTGCCTGGCAGTGGCTGAACAGTGCGGGCGGCTGCTGGAACTAGCCGGACCCAGCGGCCGCCTGGAGCCTGTGGCCTGTCCCGGGGCTACGGCAGGTGAGGGGTCCCCCCGGGCACGCGGCCCCACACTCAGCCCGTCTGTGCTCCCGAGGGAACAGGGTCCATCCGGCCTCTGTCCGCATCCACGCATGGACCTGGGTAGGCAGCCCGTTGCCCCAGCTGCCCGAGCCCCCCCAATGGCAGGCAAACGGGGCCTCTCGCACGGGGAACTGGGCCGGGAAAGGCCGGAACTGGCCCCCGGGAGAAAGGACCCAGGAAGGCCTCCAGGATGGACCCCTGGTAGGTCGGGGAGGACCCCGGGAAGGCCCTGGAAGGCCGGGGAGGGCCCCGGAAGGTCAGGGAGGGCCCGGGGAGGCCGGGGAGGGCGGGCAGGCGCTCACTGCTTGTTGACGACCAGCAGGGACTTCCTCTCCTCCTCCTCCGAGCGCGCCCACGCCGTGCTCACAAACAGCTCCAGCATCTGTGCACCGCTGGGGACGAAAGTGGCCGCCGCCGAGGGGCCCACACTGGGCGTTCAGGGGTCGCCCGGGGCCCCGATGGGATGTCCCTCCCGGGATGCCAAGGAAACCTTCTCCCTGTCGCCTGGGCAGCTGTGGGGAGCTGTGGGGCGGGACCCTGGGGGCCGGCGGCCCTCGGAGCCCACTCGGGCCCTCACCCAGGGGGCGTGTGTGCCCCCCCTCCTCTGAGTCCCCCAGCCTGCAACCCTGGGCAGCGCCCCCAGGCATGAGTCCAGTGTGGGGGTCGCACCCGGGGGCGGGCGCGGGGAGACGCCCCGACGGGGCCGGGCGCGGTACCTGGGCGCGATGGCTTTGCAGACCAGCAGGTCGGCCACCACGTACAGGTGGTAGTAGCTGAGGAAGACGCGGCGCTGCACCAGCAGGAAGGAGAAGCAGAGCACGTCCCAGAAGATGCCCGCCTCCCGCTCGGGGGGCTCACAGGGCTCGTCCTCGGGGAGCACTGCGGGCAGGGGCGGCGCTGCTGGTCTGGGGCCCGGGGCCCCCACACGAAGCGTCCCTCTCCCCTCTCGCACGCCAGGGCCGCGGCCCTTCCATCCCCCTGGACCCCGGACCCCCCGGGCCCCAGGCCCCGTGCCCAGGGCTGCACCCCACACCCCTCCTGGGCCGAGCCTCCCCCACCCGTCACTCACTCGGCGGGGCTGGGACGGGCCCCGGCCCCCCTCGCTCCAAGGGGGCTGGGGCAGCTACGTCTCCCTCCCCCCGAGTTTCGGAGCCTGAGGCCTCGGGAGGAGTCTTGGCCCTTCCCCCCCCCCCCCACTTCTCCTTTGGTCCGGGACCCACCCCCTCCCAGCCTGGTCAAACATGTCATGTCTGGCCCCAGGAATGTCGCCCTAAGAATGTCCCAGGCCTGAGAGCTACACGGCAGGGAGGGCCTGGCCGGTCCTGCTAAGAGTGACCCTGACCCAGGGCGGGAGTGACCCCTGAGCGGCCTCCCAAGACAAAGCAAATGAACACGAACAGGGCTTCCCCGGCCAAGGGGCCACGGGGGGTGGGAGGAGGGCGCGGGGACCGGGGGTCCTGCCGCCGGCGGCTGGTGGGGGATTCCCCGGGGGGACGGACCAAGTCGTGACGAGAGGCGGCCGGGGCTCCTCCCTCCGCATTTTTGGCCTTTGGCTCCCAATTCGCCAGGGGGGTCCCGTCCCCGGCTGCGGGGGGCTGGGGGGCCCTGGGGCTCACCTATCTGGTAGCCGGTCACTGTGCAGAAGAGGCCAAAGCTGTGCACCAGCCAGCAGTGAGAGACCAGCAAAGTGTCCAGGTAGGCGCACGACCCCACCTGCGGTGGGAGAGGCCGATGGGCGCCCGCTTCCTGTCTGCTGCTTCCCACACCCCACTTCCTATCTGTACCCCACTTCCTGCCTGCACCCCGCACCCCACTTCCTGCCTGCACCCCACTTCCTGCCTGCACCCCACTTCCTGCCTGCACCCCACTTCCCGTCCGCTCCCCGCACCCCACTTCCTGCCTGCACCCCACTTCCCGTCCGCTCCCCGCACCCCACTTCCTGACTGCACCCCACTTCCTGTCTGCACCCCACACCCCACTTCCTGTCTGCACCCCACTTCCTGTCTGCTCCCCACACCCCACTTCCTGACTGCACCCCACTTCCCGCCTGCACCCCACTTCCCGTCCGCTCCCCGCACCCCCCGTCCTGCCCGCGCCCGCTTCCCGCCCGGCCGTTCCCTACCGACATGAGCGTCTTCGCCGCCACCACGACCACGGAGTAGCCGACGAGGCGGTCCCAGGGCCGCAGGATGACCTTCACGGGCCTGAGGAGGAGGCGGCTGCCGTGCAGCATGAAGTAGCCGAAGCCCACCAGGTAGCCGGCGCCCAGGACGTTGACCCGCGCGGTCCCCGTGAAGAACAGCAGGCAGAGCACGAACCAGAAGTGGTACCGGAAGAGGGCCACCTTGGCCATGTCCAGGTAGGACCTGGGGGACACAGGGCGCCCTCCCGGGGAAGCCGCCGGGGCCTGCGCTCGCGCGAGGCTTCCCTACTCACGGGGGGCTCGCGAGCAGCGGGACCCCTGCCCGGGCGGGAGCCCCTGGCTGGAGTCGCCCCTCGGAGCCAGGTGAGCCCAGGACCGAGACCCGCCAGAGCTGCCCGCACCCTCCGGAACCTGGCCTTGCTGATGTGCCGGGGGGGGGGGGGTGTGGGGGGTGCGTCTCGGTGCCTGTTCCCCGAGGGCCCCCTGGGAACCCCGAGGCACCGAGCTCAGGGGGCCCCTTTGGCAGGCTCTGCCGGCCGGTCCTGACAGTGTCCCGGGGTTGCGCTTCCATCTGGGGCACACCCAGGGGTGCTCCGGGCTGGCTCCCGACTGTATTTGAGGGTCACCCCCTGGGCTACACCACTTCACCGGCTCGGCGGGTGAGGCAGAGCTCATCCCTGGGGAAGAAACTGGGGGCTCCGGGGAGGGGGAGTGACGGGGAGAAAAGGAAAGTTCTGGGGGACGCGTGTCCTGCCAGTGGGCTGAGGGGGTCGCGTGTCCGTCTGTCCTTCACGCCTCTCTCTCAGTACGCGAGAAGCCAGAATCGCTTCCCCGCAGGAAGTGGTCCCGGGCCCAGACGGGGCGCGGCGGGCGCTCGCTCCTACCTACCGGCAGAAGATGAAGTTGGGGACCGGGCTGAGCTGGGCGATGTCTTCCGGCTGCAGGTCGCGGCTGATCTCCACGTTGTCACCCGCCTGCATCCGCATCCACGCCTGGTTCTCGTCCACGAATATCTGCCACTGCAGGGAGGCCGTGAGCAGGAGCAGGAAGTCGTCTGCAGGGACACGAGAGGGCAAGCTTGCGGCCTTCGGTCCCCGACACACACGCACACACACACGTGCACACACACATACACACACGCGTGCACACACACACACATGCACACACGCTTTCGGTCCCCAACACACGCACGCACACACACGTGCACACACACATGCACGCCCACACACGTGCATACACAGTGCACACACAACACACGCACACGTGCACACACGTGCACACATGCACACACCCAGGAGCACCATGCTAGTGTCCTCTCATGCCCTGGGGTCCGTCCCTCACGCACAGGAATGACAGAAGCCCCCAGGAGACCTGAAGGTTGCCTGAGCCCCGGGACCCCCCTATCAGCTCAGAGGGACCCCCGGCCGGGCCTCTGGTGTTGAACCCGGGTACTCTCGGCACCAGACAGAGCGGTCAAGAAAAAGAATTCCACACGGGACCGAGTTCAGGGAAAGGGTGAGCAGCGTCGACCGTGCCGAGGACAAAGGGCAGGCAGGTCCCTTGGAACGTGTGGCTGTCCCCGCACTGCTGACGACGCTCGTCCCTCGCGCCCGCTGCTTCGGCGAGGAGTCAGAAGTCTCCGGCCAAGAAGCAGGGCAGCCCCCCGGGAGAACGCGGAGGGGAGGGGGAGCACTCGGCCTGTTGGACGCGGAAGTGCTGACTTCCCAAATCCAAATTTTGGAAGGTCTCGGAGACATTTGGAAATCTTATTTGCAAACCAGCCATCCACATTTTATTTAGTGTCGCACTAAATCTCCGGCTTTTAAATCATCCGCCGAGAGTCCCGCTCCCCCACCCCATCAGAATAATGCTCCGGAATTAAAATTCCCTCTGATGCAAGCATTTTTTAATTAGATGGGGGCCTTGGAACCTGGCAACTATATTTCTTCGCCGAGCACCGTCCGGATCTCCCCAGAAGATGAGATGGAGAGCGGGAAACAGGTTGGCCAAGAGCGGGGCCCGGAGGACACTGGGCAGGGCCCAAGTCCTCAATTGCTGCTGGCTGGGACGTTCCCGAAGCCAAGAGGCCCTCGGCCCCCTCGGCACTCACAGAGTAACAAATTGGCATCGGGCTTCTTGGCAAAGTCCGGGAGAAACAGCCACTTAATGAGATTTGAATGCATTTCTGTGCTTGCGCTTCTCCACGGGTAATCTGTAAAAGGAAGGGGCAGCTTTCTTTCTGTCTTCATTATTTTCCAAAGATCATTGAGTCTATGTTCTATTAATGCCGCTTCCAAATTATATGGGATGACTAAGAGATGGGACGCGGATCCAGGGTCAAGAGAAAGACGTTGGAAGAGAAGACGGGGGAGGCGGCTGTCCCTCGGGTGACCCTCGCGCGGGTTGGGCCGGCCGGGGGGGAGGGGCAGTGGGTTCCTGTCCTGCAGGCCGTGGGCCACAGCCACACTGGGGAGGGGTTGAGGGGTCAGCTGCGGGAGGGGGCCTGGGACGGGAGGAGCCCCATCCTTGAGGAGGGGTGGGGAGAGGAGGAAGAGGACGGGAAGGAGACGGCCGACGGGGGGGAAGAAGTGGGGGTCTTCCTGAGGCAGGTGGGCGCCAGGGCAGCGGGGAGCCAGGCGGCAGAGGGAGGCTTGGTCTGGGGCTTGTTTTGTTTTCGTTTGGGGACCACCCCCAGCGGTGCTCAGGGCTCAGCCCTGGCTCTGGCGTCGGGACCCCTTCCTGGCGAGGACCTCCGGGAGTGCTGGACCGAACTCGGGTCAGCAGCACGCCAGGCAAGCGCCCTCCCCACCGTCCTACCACGCCGGCCCCGAGAGGGCTTCAGGTTTGACGGGATCAACGGCCCCCGGAGCCTGGCGTGACCCGCGGGGTGGCGGTGAGGAAAGGAGGCAGCGCCGGGCACCCACGCAGGGACGTGGGGTGCGGGTGGGGGCCTGGGGGTCCCCCTGCCGCCCGCTCCCATCTTTGATCCCCCCACTTCCTGTGACAGCCAGCGGGGCTGCCTCTGGGTCGGAACCAGGTGGTCCAGGGGCCTCTGGCCAAGGCGCCCCAGCACGACCCCCCGCCCCCGGCCCATAGCACCTGCCCGGCCGGGAGAGCGGCTTGGCCGGGGACGCCCACCTGTGCAGAAGGCGGGCGGCACCCCGAGGCACAGGAGGTACTGGAAGATGGACTGGCCCACCAGGAAGCCGCAGTAGCGCGGCCACACCTCGGCGATGGCCTTGCGTCGGCGCAGGCTGAGGAGGTACAGCAGCCACAGGCTGTGGACCAGCGCGTAGAAGTCCATGCGCTGCCCGATGGTGTGCAGGACCATCACGAAGCTCAGCTGTGGGTGGCACAGACACCGGGCGGGCGCGTGAGCCCGGGACCCGGCTCCTCCCTGGGCTTCTGCCGGCGCCGGAAATCGTCACGCACCGGCAACGCAAGAGCACACACACACACGGATAAACAACAGGCACCGATCTGCCGGCCCGTCCACGGAGGGACCAAGCCGGGTCCCCAGAGGGGAGGGGGCAGGGGGCAGAGACAGGGCGGGGCGGGGGGCTCCAGGACCAGCCCCTCTCCTCCAAAGAAAGCAGACGGAGCAAAGCGAGCGCTTCCCTGCGCCCCTCCGAAACAGGAAGACGGAGGCACTGCCGTGGCCACTGCCCGGGCGGGCCAGAACCGGGACACGGAGAGGGGACACGAAAAGGGGACTCGGAAGGGGCCACAGGGCGGGGACAGGAGCCGCCCGTCTGTGTTCCCCAGCCACTGCGTTGCAGGGAGGCGAGAGGAAGGACACAGGGCCCGGCCCGGCCCCAGATCCAACTACCTTTTCTTCTAGTTTCGGTCAGTGAGGGGGATCTGGGACGGACGGGGCGGCCAGGGGCGCCAAGGGCCTGGCTCTCACGGTGTCGGGCAGGGACGAGGGTGGCAGAGGCTGGCTGCGGGCAGCAGGCGCGGGGAGGGGCCCCGGGGCCGTTCCCCTTCTCCCGCTGCGGGCGCGAGGCCCAGCGCGACTGTCACCTCCAGCCCGAACTTGTAGAAGCTGTAGTTGACGAAATAGCGCAGGGCCCCGAGGACGCCCTCGTCCAGCTGCGCGCGCGTCACGCCCTCGATGATGGTGCTGGTGCGGGGTTCCGGGAGCTGGTGCTGCAGCCGGTGGTACTTCTGGTGCCGGGTCACCGTCACCTCCAGGGTCATGAGGGCCAAGATGCAGAGCTGGCCCTGGGGGAGCCAAGGGGAGGGTTGGGCTCAGGCCAGCGTCCCCCCGCCCCATGACCCCCGGCTTCCACGAACACGGGGCTCAGCAGAGCGGCATCAAGGCCGCGCGCGGGGGGCGGACGACGCCCCTCACGCCCCCCGAACGTTCCCTTCCAGCACTTCTATCCATCTGACATGCTCGCCACAAATCCCGGCTATCGATTTTCCGATTGATCGAGGCGGAGAACGCTTCATACAGTTACGACTCGACAAGCGGGGAATAAAGAGCCGAGGATAATGAGTTCATTTACTTGGCTTGATTCTATTACGTGCACGCTCGGGGCTGTCACTGTGCCTTCAAGGACACTCTCCCTGCAGCCCCGGCCCTGAACGCCGGCGGCTGGCGCAGAAATCCATCTTGACGCTCGGGGGTGAATGTCCAGCCCGTCCGTGGCGGGCGTCTCTCTCGCTCTCTCTCTTGTCTCACGCCGGGGCCGCGCCAGGGCCCCTTCCAGCACCGTGATGGATGGGGAGCGCAGCCCTTCGATCCCGGGGCGGGGGTGGGGGCTCAGAGACGGAAGTCGCTCGTCACGAATCCTCTGGAGCTGTCCCCATCGATCACTTGACACGGTGACGGGAAGGGCCGTCTTGTTAGGTCCTACTTAGCTACGGGCCTCTCCGGTGCGTTCACTGGTGGGGGGGGGAGCGGCGTCCCCCCCTCCCCTGCAGATGGCCACAAGTCCCCCCACAACCCCCATGCCCGGTTCCCACACGCTTGAGTCCCCTTCCATTCCACGCGTCCCCGTCCCTGAGCCTCCAGGGCAGGGCCTGGCGTTGGGGGACCCCGCGGGGCCCTTCACACCCTCACAGTCGCTCAGCCGGCCAGTGGAGAGCAGAGTGCGGATCCCAGAGATGCCCAGAGCCAGGCAGCAACACTCGGGGATCCCTGGGG
Source organism: Sorex fumeus (assembly GCF_029834395.1). Lineage (NCBI taxonomy): Eukaryota > Metazoa > Chordata > Mammalia > Eulipotyphla > Soricidae > Sorex > Sorex fumeus. The sequence continues at coordinate 160,262 of NW_026606250.1, forward strand.
GTCTCCACCCAGCAGACCCGCTGCCTTCCTGGGCCCCCCACGGCCTGCACTGGGCTGCCCGTCCCCTGGGCTCAGGTCCCTGTGGGCCTGAGGGAGACTCAGGGGCAGACGTGGGGCCGCTGGGCGAGAGACCCTGGCCGGGCGCCCTGGGACCAAACACTCGGAGCTCCAGGGTGGGCCCTGGCTGGGCTCTCCACGTGGGTGGCAAGCGGTCACTCTCACGTGGACAGCTCAGCCTTTGAGGGCTGTGCAGCTCCTCTGGGCTCGGGTGAGGCCCCCGCTCTGCCAGGCGGGGGTGGGGGAGGGCGCGGTCTGGACGAGGGGTCTCAGGACCCCACCTGGTGCCCAGAGCCGGGTCTCGGCAGGGCCCTGCGCCCGGCCTGCCCGCGACGCTCACCCACCTTGAGGCAGGGCAGCACGGCCGCGTCACACTTCCGCAGGGCCCCCAGCCACTCGGCGGGGTCCACGAGCTGGCCGGAAAGGACGGACTCCCGGGCAGGCGGGCGCGTGGCGTTCCCCTGCCAGGCCTGTGGGGACAGGGGCAATGCCAGGGCCAGCCCAGGGCCGCCTCAGTTTCCCCATGTGTGAGAGTCAGGAAGGGGCTCAGCACTGGGTCTGCCAAACGCGTCCCGGGGGGGGGGTCTCTGGCCCCATCACACGTCCCCCCACGGGCTGGGGTGGGGACCAAGGCCCTGAGCCCTGAATTTCACCGTCGCCCGCCTCTATGCCTAGCCAGGGTGTCCCAGAGCCCCCCGTAGGAGGCATCAGGAGTGCCCCACACCCACCCGCCCCTGGGACCCCCTCCCTCCTCCTCCCCCTATAGCTGTAGCCCGTGACCGTCCCTGAGGGTCCCTGGCGCAGGGTCCAGCGCGGAAGAGCCCTGCCCAGTGCTTGTGGAACAGAGTAAGGGAGGGTCGGGGGGTCACCTTCGTGTCCCCCCACCTGGGCCTCAGGGTCCCCCCCGAAGTGGCCCGGGGGCTGGGCGCGGGCCGGGCCTCACCTGCGTGCAGTTGGAGGAGTAGGAAGCGGGCACGACACTCTTGAGCTGGTAAAGCATCTTGCAGATGACGATGACGCAGGCCCAGACGGTGGAGAAGTGTGAGGCGTGGGGCCGCAGCGAGGAGTAGGGCACGGCCACCACCCAGGACACGAAGAACAGCGAGTTCATCAGGGACACCTGCGGGAAGGCGTCCGTGGGCCCCCGCCCCCGACCCGGGCACAGCGCCCGGCCCGGGATGGGGGTCCCCCGAGCCGCCGCCCGCCGCCGCGGCCACTGACCTCCTGCAGCGTGAACCAGATGACCGCGGGGCAGACGAGCTTGATGACGTGAATTTCCAGAATACGCCACAGAAACACTTGAGTGTCATTAAGTATTTCTAGAAGCTTCAGGACGCCGGCGGCCAGCTTGTCGACCACCGCGTCCCAATCATGCGCTTCCGCCTCTGTGGGGGAGAGGGGGCGTCGGGGCCGGAGGGGCGAGCGGCCAGGGGGCTGATTGGCCCTTCGGGATGGCGGTTCCCAGCCCCGCCCACCGGGCTCAGCCAGGCCCCCGCTGACTGCCCCTCCCTGCCCGCCCAGGGCTGGGGCCTGTCCCCGAGGGGCCACGCAGCACACGCCCCAGGCTCTGGGCCACACTCCCAGCTGTGCCCCCTAGCCGGGGCCGGGCCCGGGGCCCGTGTTCTGCATCAGAGGCCCCCAGAACTATTTTTCAGTCCAAAGGCGTTTTCAGAAACGCGCCTCCTCGCAGCGGAGGGCAAGAGGTGCCCAGCACGGCTGAGCTGACCGTTTCCGCGTCCCCCGGCTCTGGGTAGGAGACGCTGGTCTAGCGCGTGGCCGTGGCCGAGACTGAGGTTGCAGGCAGCGTCATGCCCAGCGGGAGCCTCAGCACAGGGACCTGGAGTGCAGGCGGGTGGGGCGGGACGCAGGCCAGGCCCCCCCCCCCACCATGAGTGCACTCGGACCTGGGTCTGGCCTCTGAGGGGTGGCCGGCGCAAGCAGGGACCGTCTGCTCCACGGTCAGACCCACCCGGAACCCTGCGCTTCCGACACTCTGACAGCAGGACCTGCGACCTGGAGGTGCAGAGGCACCAGGGCCCGCCCGGCCCTGGGAGCCTCGTGGAAACCCCCCCCACCCAAGGTCCAGCTCATGTGTGTGGGTCCCCCCCCACCCCCACCATGGGACGGTGCCGGCCATGGCCGCCTCTGCAGCTGCCCCAGCCCAGCCCTGTGCTAAGGTCAGGAAAGCTCCTGGGGGCCGAGAGCGTGAGATTGGCAAACCCAGGCCTCACCGGACCCCCAGCTCACTGCCCCCCATGTTCCGGGAGGCTGGGGGGGAGGGACACCTTCTCCTGCCCCGCCCACACCTTCATCCAGAGGCTGCTTCTCTGGCTCCTGCATCTCCGGCTCCTGCTTCTCTGGCTCCTGCTTCTCTAGCTCCTGTGTCTCTGGCTTCTGCTTCTCTAGCTGCTTCTCTGGCTCCTGCGTCTCCGGCTTCTGCTTCTCTAGTTGCTTCTCTGGCTCCTGCGTCTCCGGCTTCTGCTTCTCTAGTTGCTTCTCTGGCTCCTGCGTCTCCGGCTTCTGCTTCTCTAGCTGCTTCTCTGGCTCCTGCATCTCCGGCTTCTGCTTCTCTAGTTGCTTCTCTGGCTCCTGCGTCTCCGGCTTCTGCTTCTCTAGCTGCTTCTCTGGCTCCTGCATCTCCGGCTTCTGCTTCTCTAGCTGCTTCTCTGGCTCCTGCATCTCCGGTTCCTGCTTCTCCGGCTCTGCGGCCTTCTCCAGTGCCCCGTCGCTGGGCTCCACACTCTCAACCTCTGGTGGCTGTTTCTCCGGCTCTGGGACGTCCACCTTCGGCTGACCCAGCTCCGTGCTGCCCTTGGACGGCCCTTCGCCCTCCGTGACGCAGCTCGCCTGCTCTGCAGCACCCTGGGGGGCCTCCGTGGTCCCCATGGGTCCAGCCCTAAAACCAAAGGCATCGAGACAGAGATCCCAGGCCCCAGCCACTCCGCTCCGTGCGGGGGCCACGCGCGGGTCTCGCACATGCACTAGAGTCCTGCCCACGTCCCAAAGCCCCCGAGGGGCACAGGGCCGAGCTGAGGGGCACAGCCAGGCACCTGCGTTGCCAGGACCCCCGTGGCTTGCTGGGAGGGGGCGTCAAAGCAAACCAGCAAACTGGGTGCGGGTGCTGCCCACATGGCCGAGTCCAGAGCTGGGTTGGAGCATGGAGGGTCCTGCCACGCGCTTACCTCTTAGGGAGCTTGCGGAGGAGAGCCTTGAGCCTGGGGAGGGGGGGAGGGAGGGGGAGAGAGAGACATGGCAGAGAGAGACAGCAGAGAGACAGAAGAGAGAGAGACAGCAGAGAGACACAGACAGGAGAGAGGGAGGGAGGGAGAGAGAGTGGGAGAGAGAGACAGCAGAGGGATAGCAGAGAGACATAGACAGGAGGGGGGAGAGGGAGAGATGGAGAGGGAGAGAGAGGGAGAGAGTGAGCTCTTCCGCTGTCCAGAAAAGTCCCACTTTCCCCTTTGACCCCTTATCATGGGGGCCACATGCGGAACATCCAGGGAGGGGCCTCGTCCTCACCGCGACCCTCGGAGAGCGGGGACGGGTCATGAGGGGGGTGCGGGGCAGGGGCTGACCGTGGGGGGGGGGTAGCCCCACCCTGCACGCCGCGGCCCCCCGTGGGACTCACATGTCTGCCATCAGCTGCACGTGGACCTCGGGGCCGCTGTGGGGAGACAGGATACGGGACTCGGGGCCGGGACAGACCAGGCAGCCGGTCTCCGGCCCTCCCGGCTCACGGCCTACCTGTGCGGGTCGCCCTCCGCGTCCGGGGGCCCGGCGGTCAGGCTGGTGGCGGCCAGGAAGGCCTCGTTGAAGTAGTGCAGCTGCAGGATGCAGGCCAGCAGGAAGGTGGCCGGCAGCAGGATCTTGGCAAACAGCTCCACGGTGGCGAAGCGCTCCAGGCCCACGTCCCGCAGCCTGGGGGCACGAGGGGCTCCCTGGTCCCCCGCAGCCAAGCCCGGGGGCAGGGCCTCGGGGAGGGCAGGGGGCAGCTCGGGGCCCTGGGGGCGGGGGCGGGGGTGCGGGGCTCGGGATGTTCACGCCCCGACTTGAGGCTGAGAGCGCGGCGTGGGCCAGGGCACCCTGGGGAGCAGGACCGAGGCCCCCATGCAGGAGAGGGCAGGGGCTGCCTGTGGGCGGGCAGGATGGGCCCCCCCCGCCCAGAGGGTCCACAGAACCCCCCCAAGAAGGCACCGTCCACGCCCCCAGGCTGGGCGGCCCCCCCAGGCCCCCCAGGCGGAGAGGCGGGTCTCACCCCTCCTCCGAGAGCCCCAGCGTGTGGTTGAAGAAGCCGGCCACGCTGCGGAACTGGTAGGTGTAGATGGCGATGAGCACCAGCATGGAGTAGAAGACCATGGCCATCCAGAAGTACTTGAGGATCCGCCGCCACCAGTCGTAGTGGATCTGCGGGCGGTGGGCTCTGAGGACCCCCGGGTCAAGACCCCCAGGGCAGTGGGGGGCAGGGCTGGCCCTGGATGGAGCTGCTGGCCCGCTGGGTCGGCGGGAGGCGGAGGCCTGGGGTGGCCACCGTTCAAGGCCAGTGTCCCACGCCCCTATCCCATAGCTGCTGGCCTCCTCCCGGCCCGGGGTGGTCAGGGGCATGAGAGGGGAGGGCGTCCACGTGGGGGGGGGGGCAGGCCCGGTCAGCTCACCTGGAACAGGGCCACCCAGGACAGGAAGAGGAAGATGTAGATGATCTTGTACACGGCCACCTTGCCGTCGAAGCTGACCACGAAGAACATGGCGGCGCAGACCAGGATCCAGTACTTGACCAGGAGGCCCTTCACCCAGGAGCCCAGGAGGCCGGCCAGGGCGCCGTCATGACCCGCCTCATGCTCTGGGTGGACGGGGGCGGGAGGGGCGTCAGGCCAGGCCCTGGGGCTCGCCCCGACCCACCCGCTGCTCTGCCGGCCGGAGAATTCCAGAAGCAGGGCAGGGCTGGTGGAGAAGGACCCGGGGACACCGGACCCTCTCTGGGCCCAGGGAACAGGGACCCCGAGGCCAGGGCAGGCCTGCAGCAAGGGCTTGAGGGCTCCCGGGGCTCCCGGAGGGCCTTGGGCAGGTGGCCCTTCCCGGCGGGAGGACCCTCACCGCTCTCCTCCCCCTTCGCTTCTTCCTGCCAGGGTTCTGCCTTGGTCTCCGCCAGCAGCCGCCGTTCCAGGACCTGCTGCCGGAGCAGCAGCCAGAAGAGAAACGCGTAGAGACTCTGCAAGAGGAGGCAGAGACGGGGAGCACGGAGACTCGGGGGAGCACAGTGACTCGGGGGAGCACGGAGACTCGGGGGAGCACGGAGACTCGGGGGAGCACAGCGACTCGGGGGAGCACGGAGACGGGGGAGCACGAAGGCATAGGGGAGCACAGAGACTGGGGAGCACGGAGACTCGGGGAAGCCTGGAAATGGGGAAGCACAAATTCTGGGGGGAGCACGGTGAGTCAGGGGCAGCATGGAGGCTTGGGTGGAGCATGGAGACTGGGGAGCACGGAGACTGGGGAGCACAGAGAATTGGGGGGCACGGTGAGTCGGGGGAGCACGGAGACTTGGGTGGAGCACGGAGACTGGGAAGACTCGAGGGAAGTGGGGCCCCAAGGGGGACGCGAGGCTGTGCGGCGCCTCCCGCAGGGCTCTCGGTGGGGCCCAGGGCTCGTCTCCCCCTGCCCCCACCCGGGCAGGGCCTGACCTTGGCGCCCAGGTGCAGGCAGGGCTGCGGGTAGAGCTTGAGGTCCAGGTCGGCCAGGAGCCAGTCGGGCACGCCCGGGAACAGCTCCTGCTCCGTCAGCCGCAGCCCCACCGCGAAGTTGAGCAGCACCAGGAGGTTGGCGTAGCCCACCAGGCAGGGCGCGCTGCGCAGGGCCAGGCTCCGGTGGTCCCGGGCCATCCAGATGGTGCAGGACCAGAGCAGCAGGACGAAGCCCAGCCAGCTGGCGTGCGTGATGCTCCACACCTGCGGCGGCGGCCAGGGCCAGCTTCCAGAACCTTCTCCAGGGATCCCCCCCATTCCCTACGCAGAGCTCAGGGACCAACTTCCAGAACCTTCTCCAGGAGACTCCCACAACCTAGGGACCAGTTCCAGAACCTTCTCCAGGGACCCCCCCCCCCCCATGCCCTATGCAGAACCCAGGGACCAGCTTCCAGAACCTTCTCCAGGGATCCCCCCACCCCCTACGCAGAGCTCAGGGACCAACTTCCAGAACCTTCTCCAGGGATCCCCCCCCCATTCCCTATGCAGAGCCCAGGGACCAGCTTCCAGAACCTTCTTCAGGAGACTCTCCCACAACCCAGGGATCAGCTTCCAGAACCTTCTCCAGGGACACGCCCCCCCAAGCCCTATGCAGAACCCAGGGACCAGCTTCCAGAACCTTCTCCAGGAGACTCCCACAACCCAGGGATCAGCTTCCAGAACCTTCTCCAGGGACACGCCCCCCCAAGCCCTATGCAGAACCCAGGGACCAGCTTCCAGAACCTTCTCCAGGAGACTCTCCCACAGCCCAGGGACTAGCTTCCAGAACTTTCTCCAGGGACCTCCCCCCATATACACCCCTATGCACAGCCTGGGGACCAGCTTCCAGAACCTTCTTCAGGAGACTCTCCCACAGCCCAGAAACCAACTTCCAGAACCTTCCCGGGAGACACCCCCACTGCACAGCCCCCAAACCAGCTTCCGGAACTTTCTCCGGGCCGGGTCCCACTGCACACCTGGGGGCCAGCGTCAGGAAGCTTCTCTGGACCCTCCCCACCCGCCCGCGGGGGACGCACCATCATGGTGATGAGGGCCGGCACGTAGCTGTGTCGCATGAGCAGCTGCGCCAGCACCGCCATCCCGCTGGGCTTCGAGGCCGCCGTGCCCGCCTCCGAGGGGGTGCCCGTGGGCGCTGCGAGCGGCGGGCGCGGGAGGTCACGGCGGCCGGGCGGGGGCCCCGGCACCGAGGCTCAGCCACGAGGGGCAGCCCCCGGCCTCCGGACCCTCGGACCCCGGCCCGGACCCCGGCCCGGCCCCCAGACACCAGCCCAACCCTCCAACCCTCGGCCCGGCCCTCCCGGACCCCAGCCCGGCCCCTCGCCCCGGCCCCAGCCTTGCCTGAGTCCGTCCTGGAGTCAGAGAGCACCAGGCGCCAGCACTCTGGATCCAGCCGTCCGTCCGGCAGTGGCCCTTCCCGGGACCCCGAGAGGGGCCGGCTGAGCGGGAAGCTGCGGGAGCCCTTTTCTGGGACACGGGAGGGACAGTGAGGTCTGGGCGGGGCCGGCGCCGCTCTGGGCTCGGCTCTGACCGGGCTGCGGGGTGGGGGGGGGGGGCGCTTCCATCCAGGGCCCGCTGGCCGGGACAGCACCACAGTGCCTGGCCCTGCTCCCGGGGTCCGGCTGGGCCTGCGCAGACCTGGCAGTGACCAGCCGAGTGCCTCCCCGGGGCCAGGCCTGGCCGTCCTCGGCTCAGCGCTCGGGGTGCCGCTGACCCCTTGGGGCGCCATGCCCAGAGCCCAGCTCGGCCCCCAGAAGCCACCCTCGCTTGTGGCCTGCCTGGAGCCGCGGGGTTTGGGGGTCCCGAGTGGCCGACTCCCTGCGTCTCCTCAGGGGTGGGAGGACCCTGCCTGAGGGGGTGCGGCCCTGGGGTCCCCAGTCTCAGCCCACCTGAGAAGGTTTTCCTCTTCTGCAGCAGCAGTGCCGGCCCGTCCAGGCCCGAGCGCGGCCTCCGGGGCTCCTGGTCACGCAGCAGGGGCAGGTCCTGCCAGCTGCCCCCCGGGCCCGGGGTCACCTGCAGAGCACACAGGCTGCAGGCCGGACAGGGGCCCCGGAACACGGCCAGTGGACAGGCCGTCCGGGCCTTCCCACCGACCGTGGACGAAAGCCCCGAGAACCCGAGGCCGGAGCGGAGACCCCCGAGCCTGTCCCCTGGGGGAGGCCACTGCCCACAGGCGTGGGGACACACGCACACGGGCGCAAGGCCGGCAGGGCCAGGGCAGGCCGCAGTGCTCAGGCCACAGTGCTCAGGAGGCGGCCCTGGGCACGGCAGAGCCCGGAAGGAGGACGGCCTGTGTGCAGGCGGAAGGGGGGAGCAGGCCCGGGAGACTGGACGGGGACCGAGGGGGGAAGGCGGAGCCCGACTGTCCCCAAGGCAGACTCGGCTGCAGGGGCAGATTCTGGGGTGCGGGGGAGACCCGGGTGTGGCCCCATGGTGCCCTGTGCCCACTCCCCTACGGTGAGGTCAGCAGCTCAGGGTGGCCCACGGAGGGGTGTGACCCGGCGGGCAGCCCCGTCCCACTGGCCTTGTCCTCCGCGTCTGCCCAGGGAAGGTGGGCGCGGCACGAAGCCGGGGAGGGTGCCCGGCGGAATCTGACCTGGTCCTCCTCACTGCCGGACGTCCACAGCACGGACTGCAGCTCCCCGTCCTCCCCTCTACTCGGCGACCTCGTGGGCAGCAACTCCATCTCGGCCCGCTGTGGGGAAGCAGCTTCTGGAACCTTCCAGCGGGGGCCTCTGACGGGCCTCCAGGAGCCCAGGGGCCCAGGGCTGCTTGCGTCCCCCGAACCCCGAACCCCCAGGGCTCCGGACACTCCCCCGTCCCGCTGTGCCCCCTCTGCGCCCTGAGCTGCGCAGACACTCGGCCTTGGGTGCTCGCGGCTGTGGGCGCCGCCCGTCGGCGCTTAGGCCCTGACACGCGGCAAACACAGGCCACGCAAGCTCGTGCCCGACAGCCACGGCCCACGGCCCCACAGCCTGGCTGCTTTGCACACTTTCGTTTTCATGAAGTGAAACGAAACACCTGCTTCGACAACGGGACCCTCGACCCTGGTGCTCGGTGCTCACACATGGCGAGTGGGGGCCGCAGGGCGGGGGCCGAGGGCTCTGCGGGGCCGTATCCCACGGGCCTGGCCGGGACCTGGGAGGGCCGGACGGTCTCACCACCCCTGTCCCCGGCCCCGGTCCAGCCCACGCTCCCCCACACAGCCGGTTCCACGCCCCACGGCCTGGGGACCCCAGGCTCGCGGGGGGTGGGGGGGCTCTTGGGCGTCCTCGGGGAGGGGCGTCTGGGGACGCTCACCTCTGGCGTGGGCCTCCACTGCGGCCCCAGGAGCACCAGCGTGTAGTAGGACAGCAGCAGGACCAGGGGGCTGAGCAGCTCTGGCCAGCTGAGGCCCGCGTGCAGCTGGAGACGCCCGGCCTCCGAGCGGTTGGTGTGGATCAGGGCCGTCATGCCCAGGAGCCTGGGGAGGGACGGAGGGAGAGAGAGGGAGAGAGGGAGGGAGGGAGGGAGAGAGGGAAAGAAAGGAGAAAGAGGGAGAGAGAGGGGGTGAGAGAGATGGAGAGAGGGAGGGAGAGAGGGAGGGAGAGAGGGAGAGAGGGAGGGAGAGAAGGAGAGAGAGAAGGAGAAAGAGAGGAAAAGAAAGAGGGAGAGAGAGAGAGATGGAGAGAGAGAGAGGGAGGGAGGGAGAGGAGAGAACACAGCCAGTCCCCGGGGCCCCTGCACCCCTCACCTTGGCCTACGCTGCCCACCCAGCCCTTGGGGCCACGTGAGACACACTTGTAGGGGTCCCCCCACCCGGCGGATGTCGAGGGGGCGCACCAGGCCGTGTGGTCCTGCCGTCAGCCCAGGAGCAGGACAGGCCCCAAGCGAGGCCCTGCTGGGAGTCCCCCCCAGACGGGCACCCTGCCACCCCCTCCCCCGCCCCCCCCCGGCGCCCACCTGGCATAGATGTCGGCGGGGGGCACGAGGTCCTGGAAGAAGGGCAGCTGGTAGAGGTAGAGGTTGGCCAGGTGGCCGGCGGTGAAGATGGCCATGAAGACGCAGAGCGTGCTGAAGACGGGCGTGCTGACCACCCGGCGGCAGGCCCAGCAGGACCCCAGGCCCAGGAAGGCCCCGAAGTACACGGCCGAGGTGATGGAGGGCGAGACCATGCCTGGGGTGGGGGTGGGGCGCCCGTGAGCGCCCAGCGGCCCCTGCGCCCGCCCCACCCCCCGACCCCGCCGTCCCCCACCTCGGTACCTGCCAGGCCTAGGAAGACGGTCACCAGCACTTTCCCCAGGGTGGGCAGGATGGGCTGGATGGCGGCCGCCAGGCTCAGGGCCATCGCCGCCACCTTCACCAGGATGTTCTTGCTGGGCACCGGGGCCTCCTTGGCGCTGCCCCCGGAGCACCTGCTGGCCGCGTCGGCGTGGGCGCCGTCCTGCCCCTCCCCCTCCCCCTCCTCCTCCACCTCCTCCTCCTCCTCCGACGTTGTTGTGAAATCCGTGTCCTGCAGGGCAGGCGTGCGTGAGCCAGACCCACCCGCCGGGCGTCCCTGGGGATGTTGGACTCGCCACCACCCTCAGCTCTGGTCACTCACCTCCAGCGTGTCGTCCTCCTCGGTCTCCTCCTCGTCCCCGAGGGCCGCGGAGGCCGCCGCCGTCTTGGGGGGCTTCACCAGCTTGTGGCACAGCCGGGAGATGACCGAGCCGGCCAGCAGCACCCCGATGTCCGGGGCCAGGAGACGCACGATGTTCCCCGCGTCCACTCGGCTGAACCTGGGGCGGGGGGGCGGCGTCATGAGGGGCGTCTGCCCGGCCCCTGCCGTCCCCACCAAGGCCCCCTAAGAGCAGCTCAAGTGCCCGCCCGGCCGCACCCCTGCACTCCGTCCCCTCCTGCGTGACATGCAGGGTGGAGGGTCACTCGCCAGGACACCGCTGACCTTGTCACCTGCCCACTCTGCCTCCTGGGTTGCAGTAGCATCAGGACGGGACAGCAGGACCCTCGGTCGGGTGCGGAGAGGCCCCTGCCCTGACGCCCTGCCCACCCGCCCCCCCCTCCCGGAAGCACGGCCGGCCCCTCGCTGCCCCTCACCTGATGATCCCCAGGTGGCCCAGGACGTCCTCCCAGGTCCCTGCGGGAGAGACGGGAGGAGGGACTCAGGCTCCCGCCCGGCAGACAGCCGGGCAAGTGGGCAGCAGACAGTGGGCAGCGGGGCCCAGCTGGCCCAGCACCCGGGCCAGGGGATCTGGGCTCCGAGCGACCGTCCAGACCGCCGCAGGGGGCCGCAGCCCCTCGGGTTCTGCTCCCAGGGCAGGCGGGCGGAGAGCAAGGAGGGAGAAGCCAAACACCAGGGGGCCACCTCTCACGCGGCCCCTTGGTCCCCCCGAGCACTGCCAGGAGGATTCCTGCGTGCGGAGCCGGGAGTCAGCCCTGAGCAGCGCCGGGTGTGGCCCCCAAACAAAAATTAAATAAAAAAAAAAAAGTCACAAGGGTCTGGGAGAGCAGGGGCAGAGGTGTCGCTCCGAGGACCACGGGACCCCCAGCCCACAGGGGCACCACCCCTCCCACGCCACAGGCCGAGTCCACGGGACCTCACACGTGCCGCCCACCCGGGCAGGGGGCAGCGGGCGGGAGACAGCCCAGGCCAGCCCTGGGCTCTGGGGCCCCGGGAGGGGGTCTGGGCGGGCTTGGCACACATGTTGGCAGCGGGACGTGGGGGTCCCAGGCTGAAGGGGCGTTGGGGCCCCTCTCACGGCCCGCAGACCCCTGGGTCCGCCTCCGCTCAGTTCTGGGGCTCGGGGGAGCTCTCGAGACCTTGCCGACAAGTGGGGGTCTCCGGAAACGGGGGTCCAGCCAGCCGTGCGGGGCTGTGGCGGCCTGGGGACCCCTCGGGGGTGGGAGGCGGCCCAGCCGCCGGGGTGTGGCCTGCTGCCAGGGAGCCATTCCGGGAAACTCCAGCTCGGTTCCCATAAGTCATCCGCACGCGTCAAGAAATACATCCTCACACATCCTCCTCCTTTGGATGCTTCCCCAACCATTCAGGACCGAAAAGCCCCTCGGAGCGGCAGCCCCGAAGGCCGGGGCCCCTCCCGCCCTCCACACCCAGGTGCCCCCTGAGTTGGGGGGGCCCACCGAGGGCGGTTCGGGCGTGGGGGGCGCCCGCCTTACCGCCAGGGGGCTGGAGGCTGAAGGCCAGCTGCAGGACCCCCTGCAGCACGAGGAAGAAGAGGCTCGTGATCCACACGGAGCGGAGGAGGTATCGGGTGCACCCTGCGGGGTGAAAGGTCAGGGGGCAGAGGCCACGGCAGCTCTCACCTGGATGAGCTCGCGGGACGCGTGCCAAGTGGAGGCGGCTCTCTGGGCCGTTGCAGGAAAGAATTGACCTGGGGCCTGTTCTCCAGTCCGCCCCGACCCCCGGCCCCTGACCTCAGGCTGCCTCGGAGAGGGTCCCCCCCCATCTGCTGGGTCCTTCCCGGGTTCGGGTGGGAGTCGGGGCACCCTGGGGGCCATGGGCGGCTCCCCAGTGAACGGGCAGAGCAGCAACAGACCCTGGAGGACACGGCTGGGCCCTGCAGTGGGATTTGGTGTCACCCCCAGGCCCCCAGACCCCCAGACCCGCTGTGCGTAGGTGACTGAGTGACCCGGCCTGCGCCAGGGTCCCTGCGGGGTCAGACGGTCATGTTACAAGTCGGGCGTCCTGGTGCCCCCTTTCTAGATCCATGAAAGATGGGGTCCCTCTCGCTTGCTGTCTCTCTGTCTCTGTCTCTCCCTGTCTCTCTCCCATTCGCTCACTCTCTCTCTCTCTACCTCTGTCTGTCTCTGTCTCTGTCTTGCTCACTCTGTCTCTGTCTCTCTGTCTCTCTCTAGCTTACTCTGTCCCGCTTACTCTTGCCCGCTCACTCTGTCTCATGTCTCTATCTCTCTGACCGTCTCTCTCCCTCCCCCCCTCTCTCACTCTCCCTCCCTCGCTCTCTCCCTCTCCTGGTCTATAAGATCTCAATTCAGGGCACCGATCCTCTAAATAAATAGAACCAACAGTCTATCAGGGCTCTAATCGAATGGCAAGGAAAACCCCGCGCGCATCTCAAAATAGCTCCGTCTCTCCGCGCCGTCCGGCACAGGCTGCCCTGGCCGCGGGCGTCTCTGGGCTGCCCGAGCCCCCCGGAGCCGAGCACCAGAGGGAGGCGGATCGACCCCTGGGGGTTCGGGTTCGGCAGCAGACCCCTAGGGTTAGACAGCTAGCCCCCTGGGCTGGGGCCTGGGCCGACGCGGAGGGCAGCTCCCGGCGGGCCAGGGGCCTACCTCGCATGGAGCGCATGGACGGGGCTGGGAAGACGGGGATGAGCAGCAGCATCACGAGGTAGACCACCGAGAACCCGTTGAACCTGCAGGAGACGGCTGGGGGAGGGGCAGAGGGCGCGGGACTCCATTAAGGGGGTCTCGGAAATCAAGCGTCGGGATTAGACGCTTGTTCTCGCCAAGTGGCTTTTCGCTGCTCACGGCTCCTTCCCCACCCCCGTCTTTTTCTTCTTCCTCTCCTTTTCTATAAAGGAAATAAATAATTCTATAGGTTCTTCGCCCCAATCAGTGGCCTGCCTTTGACGTTGACCATTTCCCCGGGCTCTCCTGCTGATTGGGCCCTCCCCGCCTCAGCCCTGCTCAAGTGTCATTGTGTCTGTGACCAGCCTCACCACGCACAGGAGAACTTGGAAATGTGATGGGGGGGAAAATTAGCATTTCCCAGTGAACTGGAAAGAATGCATCTGATTTCAAAATGTGTACTTAAAAAAGAAAAAGTGCCTCCAAATTGATCCTATCTACTATAGGGCTTATTCTGCCAAGCAAGATCTCAAATGCATCTTTGCAAAGGGACAACTTTATTTACGGGTTTTTTTTTTTTTAAGAGGGAGGAAATATGACTATCCAGGCACAGAGGGGAGAAAAAGCTTCTTGAGGATTTAATATAGCTTGGATTAATCAAAGCGCCTGCTTTTAGGCCATGCCCCCCACGGCCCCCACCCCCGCACAGGAGGAGTGGATTCATGTGTAATTTATGCAATGAAATATTTCTTTAATTATCTGGGTATTTCAGGGGAACCCCAGTCCCCCCAACTTGAATTCTCTAGATCCTTCTCTCAAACTACTCTGCATGCCTAATCACAACCTCTGCTTGTCTGGAGTGTAACCCGGGCGGTGGCCGGAAGCCTGCTTGGCCCCTGACCGTCCCCAGTGCCAATGGACACCCTCGCTGGGCCTCGGCCCGGCCTGAGAACCCGAGAGTCCACTTCACCGGCGCCGGTGGGGAGGGGGTGCTCTCAGGGAACTGCAGGCACTGAGCTCCCGTCCTGAGACCCAGCACCTGCGGGCGCCAGTGAGGGGGCCGCTTCCCGCCCCCCAAGCCCAGCAGGAGGACAAAACCCTGCCTGCTGCCCGTCACAGGGTCCCAGAAGATGCTTCCGCAACGGACTCCAAGGGCCTCCTGGGCCTCCCCGGCCCGCCCGCGCCCCGGGCAGCAGGTCTACCCTTGGCCCAAGGCCGGGCCTGAGGCTGCAGCTGGTGCCGGAGGACTGTCGGTGACCGTCCGGGGTGGTGGGCCCCCCTGGACCCTGTGCGTGCAGACCCCTCCTGGCCGGGTGGAGTCCAGCGGCTGGTCCTCCGGCCGTCCAGGGCTTACCTGAGAGCAGGATGCTGGGCAGTAGGGCCCGGAACAGGAGCCCCGACTTCACCTCCGTGGCCATCCTGACCCGGGGCGCCCCGGCCGGCCTCCGCGGGCGCCTCCCCACCAGCCCTTTTCAGGAGCGGAGGAGGGGTGCCGGGCGGGGGTGGGGGTTCAACCTGACCCGAAAGTGCTTGATCAGAGGCAGGATCGATGCTCTCCTGGCCGCACCGGGCGCTGAGTCAGGGCGCTCCAGCATTGATCCCCGACCGCCCTTCCCACTCCATCCCCACCTCCCCGTGGGGAGGCAGCCAGGAGCCCGGGCAGCGAGTGGACCCCTGCCTACCGCCCCCCCACCCCCCCACCCCCTGTAGCCTCCTCCTTCCACCGGGGACTTTCCGGAAGAAGCAACTCCCCATGCAGAGGGCACCAGAGCCTCTGCCCGCCTGCCTGCCCCTGCCCCTGCCTGCCCATTCCCCACCCCCACCCCAACCTGTGCCCCCCCCAGCCCTGCCCAGTCCCAGCCCAGCCGGGCCTCTGCCTGCCCCGGCCCCTCCCCCCTCGGCCCTCCCATCCCCCCCTTTGGGACCCCTTGGGACTTGGTTTTATCGTTTGCTCCCTTCTTGGCCCTGCCAGCAGCGGGGGTCTTCCTCGAGACCCCGCCTGGCCCCTGGGCTCACCGCCCCACCCCACCCCACTAGCATCCGAGGGGTGCTAATCTCCAGGGTGTCGGGGGGCCGGACGCAGCCGTAGCCCTGACCCTCCCCCCTACCCCGTGGGGTCTGCGCCCACCCGCCTCTTCCAGGCCCGGGGTCCCTGGGAGCCAAGCCAAGGTCCCAGCTAAGACCCTCCTGTTCCGTGAGGGTATGTGAGTGTGATGTGCGTATGTGTGTGTGCGCGTGTGTGTGGAATACATGGTCGCGTGTGTGCTCATGCACGAGTGTGAGCCTGTCTGCACGTGTGTGCGTGTGAGTGTGTGTGGAAGCACGTATGCGCACACGCGAGCATGTGTTTACGCGCGTCAGCACATGAGTGTGAGCGTGGGAGCCTGTGTGTGAGCCTGTGTGTGAGCGTGCATGTTGCGGGCGAGTGTTGGTGTGTGAGCAGGGGTGGGTGCATGTGTGTGTGCCCGTCCGTGAGTGTGAACACGTCTGGGGCCCACGGGGGCCCCTGGATCCTTCTAGTCTACAGGGCTGTGCCCGGCCTGCCCAGGGGTCCCCCACTGCTGGCGGCCTCCTCGCACCCAGAGCTGGCGCGCGAGCCCGTGGGGCTGAGACCCCGAGGTTGCCCCCAGCTGCCCGCCCGCCGCCCGCCTCTGCAGACGGGCTCCCACAGGCAAGGCCCGGGAAGGCAGTGCCTGCTGAGAAGGGCCCGGCAGCGTGTCCTGTCTGCGGGGACCCCAAGAAGGGCAGCTGGGCAGCAGGCCCGGCCCCCCTGTGGGACGGAGAGCGGCAGGGAACAGGAGGCCCTGCAGGAGGCCCGGGATCTGACCCCGGGCACGCGGGGCTCCTGGAGCGCCGCTGGGAAGGGCCTCCGAGCACTGTTGTGGGAGCAACTCCCAAGCCCCAACAGGTGCAGCCCAAAATCAAAAGGAAAAAGCAAAATATCCCCCCAAACCAGCTGAGGACCTTCCCGGCAGGAGCCCACGGGGACCCCGGTGTGCAGGGACAGCTGGCCGGCGGCCCCCGAGAGCCCCTAGAGGAGGAAGCGGCGGCTTTGGTGGCCGGGAGCACAGGACACACCCCAGGTGCTCTGAGGCCAAGTGTCGCGTGGAGAGAGAGAGCCCCCGGCCACCTGCATGCACACACACATACACACACTATTCACACACACCCCTACACACAAGCACACATTATACGCTCACACACACGCACACCTGTGCACACATACTTACACACTCACACATACCTACACACACGCACACACTATGCACACACGTACACACTATATGCACACACATGCACAACTGTGCACACACTCACACACACCTACACGCACACATGTATACTATACACACATGCACACACTCACACACCTGCACACATGCACATACACACCTACACACTATACACACACGTACATGCGCACACACATACCTATACACACACCCTCTATACACACGTACACACACACACACCCCTACACATGCACACACTATACACATACACAAAGATGCGCACACACCCTGGACACACACACACACACACACACACACACACACACTCGCACTCATCACATACTGCTTCCTGGCGAGGTGACCCTGCCGGGCCCTTGGCCACAGTCGCCCCCACTTGGGACAAACCGGCCCCCTCCATGTCTTCTGCTGCCCCCCCCCCGTGCCCCCCAGTGCCGTGGGCAGCGGCTCGGGGCACAGGCTGCGGGCAGGGCTGACCAGGCCGAGGCCTGAGCTCAGCAGGTTCCGGTCAGCTGAGGAGTTTCTGCACCCAGGGCACCGCTGGCCCCGGGGAACGGACGCCCGGCCGGGGGTGGATGGGGGCTGCCCGGGGTGGAGAGTGCCGTGGGCCCTGGGGACGCCTCTCCGGCCCGCCCGCTGCCCAGCCGATGGGCCGGGCACTGACAGGAAGGCGGCCGGGGCGGGCTCAGGTTTCGCGCCCGCGGGCTGCGGCTTCTCTGCGCTATTATTTACTGAATATTGCTTTGGTCTCGCATTACCAGATAAACCATCTCCAAAGGAGCGTGGACGCTACCACAGAGACTGGAAAAATCCGCGTCTCGCTCGCCACAGAGAGGAAATGGGCACGAGGGCCCTGAGGTCAGCCCAAGCCGCCCTGACCAGGAAGGCCCAGGGGACCCAGAGGCCAGGCCCGGGCCGAGGGCGCGTGGTAATGTGGAACACGCCGGAGGGTTCCAGAATCTGCGTCGAGTCAGGAGTCCTGGGAAACCAGCGCCCAGCGCCTCGCGGCCTGCAGGGGCGGACAGAGGGGCCCAGACCTCCCGGAGGACGCCACCCCCCGCCCCATCGAGGCCTCCCTGGGGTGTCTCAGGACAAAGCACCGTGTGGCGGTTTGCTTGGGTGGTGTTTTCCTGGTTTTTGATTTTGGGGCCACACCCGGTGGTGCGTCAGGGCTGACTCCTGGCTCTGTGCTCAGGGCTCAGCCCTGGGTGGGGGGGGGGGTCGGGGGACGCTGTGTGATGCTGGGGATCGAACCTGGGTGGGCCCCGTGTGAGGCAGACACCCCTCCCCCCGTGCTACCTCCTGCCCCCTTGTTAGTGCTGATGTAAGGAGATCGAATTGTGTTTATTTCTGACCCCAAAATCAAACCATGCAAAACAGGGCCTGGAGAGGCATCCTGGGGGCCCCTCACTGCCAGGGCCAGACCCCCAAGCCAGCGGTGGCCACACATGAAGTGTCCCTCCACACAGACGGCAGGACCGCGGCTGCTCCTGTGACCGGAGGCGTGTCTGCACACCAGGACCCCAGCCGGGCCTCACGCCAGGGGACAGGGGCTGGCACGGCCCCTCCAGCAACAGCCACCAGCCCCCTAACCCCCCCACCCCCCCGTCTCTCGAGTCACGCTCGGTGCTGGGGGCGTTTCCGACCCGGTTCTCTATGAATTATGGATTTTTGAAGTGACTAAAGGGAGGTTAAATATTTAATTCCCCAAACTGGTTTTGTCCTGCTCCGTTTCCAGTTCATCTGCTGAGGCTGGGGACGGTGGTGGCGGGGACAGTGCCAGGCCTCCCCCAGCACGGACTGGCTGCTGCCTGGGAAGGGACGGCGGGGAGAAGCCCCGGAAGGCCATGGAGATGGGGGGGCAGTGCCCCGGCCTTGCCCTGCCCACAGCCAGCACGCATGTGGGTCCCTGGGCCTGCCTGGCACACTGGGGGCTGTCACCACTCGGGGGTCGGTGGGTGCACTCAGCACCGGCCGGGGACACAGTCGGCCCCCAGCAGGGAGGGACCCACTGGGGCTGGGGGATAGATTCGAGAAGGAATAACGCCCACCGGGGGATGCTGACGGGTCGGGGGCGTTCGCAGACCCTCCTGAGCTGCCTCCACCTGCAGGGCCGCTCCCCAGAGGGGACCCAGAGAGGCCGGGCAGGGCTGGCACTGTTCTGGCCCGGCCCAGGCCGGCGCTGCTTTATACCGGATACCGCGATGTGGAGAAGCACTTTCTGCAGGCGCCCTGACGGCCGGGCAGTCGATATGTCCCGGATCCCTTTTCATTTCGTACAAATGAAAACATCTTTATCGGATGAGCCACACGCTGTTCCGAGGACGCTCAGAGCAGACGCGAGCAGGGCACGCAGCCTCGTGCCAGGGGGCGGGCGGGGGCCGGCCTGGGGCAGGGTCGGGGAGCTGCGGGCTCGGAGGGGACCGGCAGCCCCACCTGGACCCAGCCCGGCCTCCTGGGGGATGCTGGGGGCCCCAGCACTGGCCGGATTGGAGTCTGAGTGTGCCCGGAGCCCCCACCAGGCCCCAGGTTGGGGGAGTGGGGAGGGAAGAGGACCCCCACCCACCCGCCCATCTGTCATGCGTCCACCCGTCCGTCCACCCATCCACTCACCCATCTGCCCATCCATCTGCCCATCCATCCGTCCACCCATCCTTTTGTCCGTCCGTTCACTCATCCACCGGTCCATCGTGTCTCCCTGCCCTGTGCGGTGGTCTCGGACCCGTCTTTGGCCACCCCATCCGTCTGCTTCAGTCACGCTGTGGTTTTTCCATGGAAACTTTGGTTCCCTTTGGGCTTCCGATGTTAAAAAAAAAAAAAAAACAGAGATAAACTTGTATCCGAGAGGAGTTGGAGGTTTAAGCAAATCGGTTTATTCCTTTGTTGGGGACCGGGTGGAAATCACAGGCCAGGCCTATGGGGTCTGGAAGAAGGAGTGGGGGGTCTCCAGGGTGCCCCCAGGGCCTTTGCACGTGCCACGACCCCCACTTTCTGCCGGGCTGCTCTGTGGCCTGTGACACGCGGCTGTTCTGTCTCTGTCCACCTCTCACTGGCCCAAGCACAGAGGGCCGAGCGTGTCAAAGAGGGTGACCCCTCTGCCTCCAAGGGCCAGGCAGCCCTCCCCTCCTCTGCTGTGGACAGTGAGATGCATCCCTGGGCCCCCAAAGCTGCCTGCTGGCCCGTGGGAGAAGAGGGTGTCCAGCCCAGGGCCCGTCCCGGGGGTGCGTCAGCCCTGGGGAGTGACCAGTGGGGGCAGCACCCTTGCCACACACAGTCTCGGGCACGCCAGCTCCCAGGGCACCAACCCCCGTGCCCACCATGGCCCCACCGAGGCCCCAGGCATTGCCGGAGAGCACACTGTGTGACCGCGGGGGTCCCTGGCCTGGACCCCGGGTCTCTGCGTCCACCTCTGCCCCCCTCCCCACCTGGCCACCAAGCAGGAGAACCTCATGGCTCTAAGCCCCAGCAAGTGCCGGGTCCCGGGTGCCAGGAGCCCAATGGGATGGGCAGGCAGAGATGCCGAGAAATGCCCCCAGAGCCCAGGGCAGTACCCGGGAAGGGGGGTCCCATGGCAGGGCGCGGCCCAAACAGCGACACCGGAGAAGGGGCCATAAGCCCCACTGAGACCCCGCCGGGGAAGGTCCCGCCAGCTGCCCTCCAGGGCCAGTGCCCACCGGCTGCAGGGCTGGGGCCGGGAGCAGTTGGCGTAGGAGAGCAGGTGGCCAAGGTGCCCGCATGTTGGGCACCCCAGCAAGGGGCGGGGAGCCATGGAGCTGAGTGGACCCTTGGCCGCGTGTCCGCCGGTCCATCCTCTAGGCCAAGGTCACTTCCTCTTTGTTCTTGTTTCCTGGCTCTTCCTGCCGCCCTTGGCCTCGCCGGTCCCTCTGCCCTTGGCCTTTACGCCTGGCACCTCTCGGACCTCCCCCTGGCTGGCTGGCACAAGGCCTGGGGCTCAGCAGGCCGAGGCCAAGGCCTCCGGCCCGCAGAGCCCTCAGCCCTGTGAGAGTCCGGCTGTCCCGGGCAGAGAGGGACCGCTGCCTTGGCCTCTGCACGCGGCCCGGCCAGGGGCATCCGCCATCATCCGTCCGTCCTGCAGGGTCTGGGGCCTCTTCTGCCCGCATGGTGCCCGCCTGTGGAGCAACAGCATGGTGGGGCGGGTGCTGTCCTAGGACGCAGCCCACCCATGTCGACTCCCACTCCCAGGGGGTCTCTGGAGCACAGCCAGTAGCCGCCTCACCCCGGCCAGTGCTGCTGCCTGCTGCTCAGGACCAGGACGGCGTCTCGGAGAGGGCTCCAGGCCCGGCAGTGTCCAGCTGGCGGCTGCGGGGGCAGAGAAGACAGTGAGGGACGCAGCGGCCGCCCAGCTGCAGGGAGGGTTCGAGGCGGGTAGTCCCCCAATCCCCCCCCGCTGGCCCCAGAGCCTGCAGGGCGGCCCTCACCGAGGGAAGAAGCTGGAGGGGGAGCACGCAGGGGGCCCTGCCTCAACCAGAACCAAGGGGCCGTTCCCACCTCTGCCAGCCTGGGAGGCCCTTCACACACCCCAAATGCATGCTGGCAGCGACCCCAGAATGGCAGGAAGAGCTGAGTCTCACTGGGGAACACCGTCATCACCCCCACACCCACCCAGTCACTGGACCGTCCATCCTCCACCCCCTCCATCCCTCTGTCCATCTTTCCATTATCCATCCCCTCTATCCAATCATCCATCCATCCATCCATCCCTCTATCCCATACGTCCATCCATCTCTCTACCCAATTCATCCATCATTCCATCCATCCATCCCTCTATCTAATCCATTCATCCATCCATTATCCATCCCTCCACCAATCCATCCATCCATCCATCCCTCTACCCAATTCATCCATCTATCTATCCCTCTATCTAATCCATTCATCCATTATCCATCCCTCTATCCAATTATTCATCCATCCATCCCTCTATCCCATACCTCTATCCATCCCTCTATCCAACCATCCGTCGATCCATTCCTCTATCCAATCCAATCCATCCATCCATCCATCCATCCATCCATCCCTCTAATCCATTCATCCATCCATTAACTATCCCTCGACCCAATTCATCCATCCATCCATCCATCTATCTAATCCATTCATCCATCCATCCCTCTACCCAATCCATCATCCATCCATCCTTCCCTCTACCCAATCATCTACCCATCCTTCTACCCATCCATCCATCCATCCATCCATCCATCCATCCTTCCCTCTACCCAATCATCCATCCATCCATCCATCCATCTATCCATCCATCCGTCCTTCCCTCTACTCAATCATCCACCCATCCTTCTACCCATCCATCCATCCATCCATCCATCCATCCATCCATCCATCCATCCTTCCCTCTACCCAATCATCCATCCATCCATCCATCCATCCATCCCTCTACCCAATCATCCACCCATCCTTCTACCCATCCATCCATCCATCCATCCATCCTTCCCTCTACTCAATCATCCACCCATCCTTCTACCCATCCATCCCTCCCTCCCTCCCTCTATCTAATCCATCCTTCCATTATCCGTCCCTCCACCTAATCCACCAGTCCATCCCTCAACCCGAGCGAATAAAATCCTCCGGAAACGTGGATGCTTGCAGGGCGGCTCTGGGACAGGGCAGCGGTGGGAAGCCTGGCCTGGCACGTGGCCGACCCCAGGTCAATGTCCACACCCCCCCAGGGCTGAGGCCCCCAAATCACAGAAACCAAAGAAGGAGACGGACAGAGCTGCCCAGATGGGGGTCCCAGGCCCAGCCCGGAGCAGGAAGGGGCGGCGGAGAGGCTGGCGGGAGGCCCACACCCATGGACGCATGAGGGGCCGGCTGCAGAGGGGCCTCAGGGCCATCCCGAGCGGCCCCAGGGCTGGGACCTGGGGCTACGACTGACGCCTCCCCACAGGAAGCGAGAGCTCCCATGTGCCGCCGTCCCCGTGGACAAGGGCGCTGAGCTCCTGGGCCAGAGCTGCCCCCGCCTGCCCAGTCACTCCCGAGAACGGGTGCCCGGAGCACTCTGGGCATCATCGCTGCAGCTGCGCCACCTAGTGGCCAGGGCCTGGGGCACCTGTGCCACCCATCACTTGCACCCAGAGCAGGTGGCCGGGTGGCCAAGCAGGCAGAGACCCTACATGCCCCCCGGGAGACACTGACGCCCCCACTGGGGCCACCCGAGGGAGGAAAGCACGAATCAGCCCCCCCAGTTCAAGAGGGCAGAGATGACCTCAGCCTTCCAGGGTGGGGAAGGGGCGTGGAGGGGTCCGGTGGGGTCTCCCTGACTGTCACCGCCCTTCCTGGCTCCCGAGGCCATGTGGGTTCCAGAGGCACCTTAAACCCTTCTGAGAAACCTCCCTCGGAATGGGTGGGCCATGGAAGTCCATCCTGACCCCTCAGTTTAGAGCTCCAGCCCTACAGTACCTTTGACCACGCTAACACAACCAGGTACCCTCCTTCCATCCATCCCTCTACCCAATCATCCAACCATCCTTCTACCCATCCATCCATCCATCCATTCTTCCATCCATCCATCCATCCATCCATCCATCCATCCGTTCTTCCATCCATCCACCCACCCACCCACCCACCCACCCACCCACCCATCCATCCATCCATCCATTCTTCCATCCATCCATCCATCCATCCATCCATCCATCCATCCATCCGTTCTTCCATCCATCCATCTACCCATCCATCCATCCATCCATCCATCCATCCACCCATTCTTCTACCCATCCACCCATCCTTCCCTATACCAAATCATCCACCCATTCTTCTACCCATCCATCTATCCATTCATCCATCCATCCACCCATTCTTCTATCCATCCATCCATCCATCCACCCACCCACCCACCCTTCTACCCATCCACACATCCATCCATCCTTCCCTCTTCCCAATCCTTCCATCCATCCCTGTTTATCCTCCATCTACCATCTATTCATCCCTCAACTCACCCATTCATGCTCCCCCCCATTTACCTACCAACCTGCCCCTCCACCCACCCACCCTTCACCCACTCAACCCACTTACCCATCCATCATCCACCCACTCACCAACCCATCCATCTCTCCACCCAATCCTTCCATCGTTCCCTCCACATACCCACCCACCTGCCCACCTTTCCCCCCACCCACCCAGAGTGCCACTTCCAGAGACACCTCATCGGACCCTCTTCACCAGTGAGGCCCACCGGCCCCCTGGGGTCACAGTGGACTGTGGTGAAGTGAGGGAAGCCACTGCTGCCCGCTGTGGCCACACCCCCACCCCCGCCCGGGCCGGGGCAGGGAGGACGTTCCGAGGGCTCTGGCCCCCACGGCCTTCCCTGGGCCCCCCGTTTCCAGCCGAGCCCCACCTCTGGGCCCGCCGGCTCCGCCACTTTCCCTTCCAAGGCCTTGGGGGGGCGTCACCCCTCTTCAAGGCTGCTGTGGGGGTGAACTCAGTCCAGCCGAGTGGGGGGCAGCGGCGCCAGCTCCCGGACCTTGGCCCGGGGCCAGGTTGCCCACCTTCAGGATGGCTCTGTGAGCCCCGAGACAGCGCCCCCGCCCCGCCACCGAGACCTGCCCCGGGCTCCTCAGAGCCTCGCTAAGCCCCTGGGCGGGAGGCCCGGTGCCCAGAGCTGCGGAGATGTTGGCGTTGCCGTGGAAACCACCCTCCCCTGCCGCTTCCACTCAGGTCGCGAAGGGGCAGCTCCCCGGCCGGGGGCCCCCTCGGCCTCCTCGTCCCCGGCCAGGCCACGCGGCTCAGCCACGAGCTCAGGCCCAGAGACCAAAGTCACGGCAAAGTCAAGGAGGCCCCGGGCAGCAGCTGGGCAGCTAATCCCGGTGGCCGTCATTCCTTCCGAGATAAGAATAGCCACTCACCAGCTCGGGGCAAGCAAGTGCGAATGCCCCTGGACGCCAGGCCCTGCCGGCTGAGTGACGGGCCAGGTGGCCGCGGGGGTGGCACCGGGGCCGTCCGACAGGGGGCAGTCGGCCCTCGACCGGGCCAGGCCGAGCCCCGTGCCCCGCTCTGGTGGACCCCCTGAGTCTCTGGGCTGGTGGGGGCGCGGGTCTGACGGACCCCTAAGAATGGTCCCACAAGTGCCAGGACCCCCAGCCCACGCAAGCCCACGGACGAGACCCCCAGTGGCCAGGGTGGGGTCCAGCCCGGCTCTGTCGGACGCCCAAGCCGGGGCCCCCAGCTCAGCCGCCCTCCCCGCTCCCCCTCTCTGAGTGGGGGTCGGAGCCATCCCTCCGCCCCCGCCCCCCAGACCCTCCGCACTGGCGCCCGAGGCCGCTCCCCTGCCTGGCTTCTCCCCAGGGTGCTAAGCCATGGAGCCATGGCCACAGTGTCCTCCAAATCCCCCTGCCCCTCCGGCCGGCTGCCAACTCAGCAGCCGTTGGCCTATGACATTTAAAACGCCCGTCCGACCCGGGCACTTAGAACCCAACACCTCAGCTGCTCCTCCCGTCATGCTCCGGGCGGACACGGCTTCCCGTAAGGGCGGCTGACCCCGGCCACGTGCCCTCGCTGGCGCCTCCGTCCGGGCCGCCAGCCAGCCCGAGCCCACCCTGCCCTGCGTGTGCCCGTGGCGTGGGGCGGCACATCTTTCAAAGGCGTCTCGCCATGGGGGTCCCTGAGCGGGCAGCGGGCAGACCCCTCATGGGTCCCTGGCCTCACACGAGCCCCCCGCCCCGACAGGCGCAGGAGAAGCGGGGTGCGGGCCCACTTGGGGGTCTGCCGGAGGACGTCCTGGAGCGGCTGGGCTGGCGGCCACCGCAGCTGTGCTGGGGGCCCTGGGCCTCCTCTCCACCCAGTGTGCCCGGAAAATTCCAGAACAGCAAGTTTAAAAATAAACGGGTGGAAAAACAGATTCAGCAAATAGCTGCAGAGGGCCTAGCATGTGCTGGACACTGGGGGCCCCCGGGCACGGCACGAAGCCGGCCCGTCACGCAGCCCCGGAGGCCCTCGAACTGGGGTCAGCACTGCCCGCGGGTGGGCAACTCAGAAGTGTGCTGGAAGGGATTTCGGGCCGATGGCCGGTGCCCGCGGGATCCGGACACCGCAGCGTGGGCGGAAAGGGGTCGTGACGGGCTCCAGGCCGAGAAGCCCAACTCACACGGGCACTGGCCACGCAGGGCACGGAGGGACGGGACAGCGGGCAGGGCACTGGCCGCGTGCGCAGCCAAGCAAGGGTCCTACCTCGGTGCCCCAGGCCCGCCCGCTGGGATCCCCAAGAGCCACGAGTCGGCCCCAAGCCCCAAGCGGGGCCCCACGTCCCCGAAGTGAAAGAAACCCCAACAAGGCCCAAGACAGGGCAGGGGCGGAGGCACCCACACGCCCGCCCACCCACAGGCTGCGGCCAACCAGAGGCGACCGAGTTCAGAGCCAGCAGAAACCCTGAGCGCCACACCTCCAAGCCCCCTCCAAGCCCCCCACGACGCTGGGGGCTTCTCCAGCTGCCCCCCGAGAAGCAGTCAGCATCTCCCACTCACTCCCCCCACTCACAGCCCCGGCTGCACCTGCCGTCTCGCCGTGGGGGCAGCCTCTGAGCCTGGGGATGGTCGGGACTGCAGCCCCCACCCCGCGTGAGCGTGGCCCTGGGCCTGTGCCCTCCCCCAGAGCCCCCCACGGCCCCAGTGAGAGCAGGAGAGGGCCCGGGGCACCCAAGGCGGGTAGGCCCAGCCCAGGGGGCTGAGGCCGCGGGGTCCCACCTCACTGATCGGCCGCCTCTTGGCTGCGTGTGTGAAGAGAGACACTGTGAAGCGCCGGGAAATGCCACGGAAAAGGCCGAAAAGGACATGGACGTCTGCTGACTTATTGTTAGGGGACAAATGTCACAAGGGGACTGTCCCCCCACACAGCACTGGGCCGCCCGGCCAGCCCCAGGCTGCCCACGCCCCCGCGCAGGGGAGCCGGGGCCCCCAGCACCACCTGCCCCGAGATGCCGAGTGTCCGGTGACAGGGGCAGGAATGTGCCCGGCAGCAAGAAGGCCCACCGGGAGGCCCGGGGATGGCCAGGAATAGCCTCCCGGGCAGGGGGCGGCGCGCGGAGTCGGCCCAGGCGTCTGCTTCTCCTCCTGCATGTCCAAGCAGCACTCAGCGGGGCGCGGGGGAGGGGGCGCGAGCTTTAAAAATAAAATCAGACCACTGCGCGGGGGAGGGGGGCGGGGGGGAGGTGGTGTGCCCGCCGACCGACCATCCGACCGACAGCGGGAGTCAGGCGCCGTGAGCCTGATGGGCCAGCATGGCCGCACCCCTCACCAAGGCTCAGACCAGCCCTGCCCGGCTCAGGGAGGCCATTTCGCCAGCCTCACCGAGCTGGGCCTGCCCTGAGCCCCCCACCCAGCTACCCAGGGTCACCTGGCAGCCCACCAGGCCACGGCACGGGGCTCTGGGACCACCCCCCCATGTCTGTGGGCTCCAACCCCACCCAGCCTGTGCTTGGGGCGCCAGGCCATGCGGCTGAGGCGGCCCTGGGGGGCAGCGGAGGGGACAGGCCTCGCCGGGCTGCGTCCCCAGAGTGCGGGCACGGCTGCCGACTTGGCCGGCTTTTTTGAACAACCAGCAGAAAGAGCAAGCGCTCCACCGAGCTCTCCTGGCCCTGCCGCTGGCCAAGGCCTCCCGGCGGCCAAGCCTGGTGCTTTGGGCAGGACTGTGTCCTATTTCCAGCCTCCCCCCGCCCGGGCCAGTGCTCACTCGGCCCCGTCCCTCTGTTCTGAAATGACCCGGGGTAGAAGGTGGAGTTCTGGGGACAAGAACCCACCACGCCACCGAGGCCCCCACCGACGGCCCGACGGCCCGGCCTCAGCGGCCCGGGGAGGGGCTGAGCCCACCTCGCCCCCAGTCTCCCCCTCCCCCCCACACCACCAGCACCCGGGAGACCCGCAACCCACAGGCGCCAGAGCGGCTCAGCGCCCCCCGCGGGCCCGGGTCTGTGAACCAGCGTCCCAGCTCCTCCAGGGCTACGCTCCCACTCAGAATCCCCGGGCCCCCGAGACTCAGTCCCCGTCAGCTCTATAGCCCCACCGCACCCCCACAGGCCTCGGGACCCCTGAGCCCCAGACCTGAATAGGCAGACCCGCGGCCCCCAGCCTGCTCCCTGGGGGCTCCAGGGGTGCTTCCTCTCCTAGCCTGGGCGCGGATGGGAACGGAGCCGTCTTCACGGATGCCTCACTCCCTCCGGGCCCCCCACGGCACTGGGTGGAGGGACGCGTGTGACCAGCCTGTGTGGCCGCAGCCAGCCCAGGACCCCAGACCTCCCATCCAGGGGCGCCAACGGGGCTGGGAACACCAGCAGAGAGGCCCGCTCCCTGTTGGACTCTGCCAAGCGGCTCCCTTCTGTACTGACCCTCCTGCCACCTGCACCTTTGCCCCCACCACCGGTACCACCAATGTACGGCACTGGCACCACCACCACCAACATGTCACTGGCACCACCATTACCACCCCCATCACCACCACTGACACCATCGCCCACACCAGCACGACCAATCTCACCATCACCACCACCACCACCACCACCATCACCTCCACCATTACCATTACCATCACCACCATCACCATCACCCTCACCGTCACCACCACCCACACCACCACCACCATCACCACCAACATACATCACTGGCACCACCATTACCACCCCCCATCACCACCACTGACACCAGCACCACCAGTCTCACCATCACCACCACCACCACCACGATCCTCACCTCCATCACCACCACCACTGTCAGCATCATCCTCACCGTCACCACCACCATCACTTACACCATCACCTCCACCATTACCACCATCACCATCACCACCATCACCACCACCCACACCAAGCACCACCGACCTCACCATCACCACCATCACCACCCCCAATCCCACCGTCTCACTGCCGCCCACACCTTGCTGCCACCCCCCACCCGGGCCGGTGAGACCCACGTTCTCGCCTCCTCTCTGCTCTCTGGCTCCGTCCCCGTCCCGCCTCCTCTCCAAGGTGTGCCACAGGGAGGGGGACGCAGTGTCTGGCTGCATGCGGGGGTACAGCGGGCACCCGAGTTTTGTCTGGTTTAGAAAAGGGGTCTTCTCTCAGGGTGGACTGGAGACAGAAGAAAGGGGGGAGGGCACTCGCACACAGCTGGCCCTGAGTGCTCCCTGAGCACTGCCAGGGGTGCTCCCTGAGCACCAGGGCCAGCAAGAGCCCTGGGCACCACCCGGAGTGGCCCCAAAAGCCAAGGCCCGGATTCGCGCAGGTCTGCCGCTCTGGCCCGGCTCCTGCCAAGCATGTGCCAGGGAGGGACAAGGGGGGTCCCGGGAAGGCCGGAGGGAGAGGGGGAGCGGGGTCCACGCTGGGCCGGGGCAGGGGCAGATCAAAGGGAGAAGGACGCACAAGCTCCCCTCCCTGCCGGAACCCGGCGAGCACCGCGCCAGCCCCGTCCCTGCCGCTGTGGCCGAGAGGAAACAGAATGAGCCCACGACCACGCGCAGGGGAAACGCACAGACGCTCCCAGCCCACAGCTGGGGGCCTCGGTGGGAGCAGGGCCGCGGCTAATGCGTCAGGGGAAGTCCCGCGGGGGCCGCCGACGTTCGCTAGGCGTCGTGGAGCCGGCCTGAAACCCGTAAAGTCAGACTCAGGCACGCAGGCCGGGCCCCGGCCGGAATCACGGGCCACGGTAGCAGTTTCCGGAGCCCCCCGGTGGGTGTGGGTCTGCAGGGCAGAGCCCGAGAGAAACAGAGACATAGAGATGCCGATGTCAGGAGCTCCCGACGCCCAAGGTCAGCAGCCCCCGAAGAACACAGAGTCGTCAGGATGGCGTTCCCGGGGCCTGCCCGCCACGTCTGCGGGCGCCAACGAGGAAAGGACAAGCCGGACCCCCAGGGCCAGCCAAGACGCCATCTCGGGCGAAACCCGGCCAGGCGCCCTCCCCGCTATGTTCCCCGATGGTGTCACTCCAGCCGGAGCACAGCAGGGCCCTGAGGACGGGGGGGGGGGGGGGGGGGGGGGGGGGGAGGGGCCTGGCCTTGCGCGCGGCAGGCTGCACTCGAGCCCCGGCATCCCAGGTGGAACCGATAACCCCCCGGAGCACCGCCAGGTGTGCTTCCTGAGTGCGGAGCCTACAGTGACCCTGGCACAGCTGGCTGCAGCCCCCAAACCAACACAAGAATGAATCCGAACAGCTCCCCCAAACCACACGGGCAGAGCGCTGGGAGCAGAGAGAAGGGACTGGCGGGGGGGGGGGCAGGAGACGGGGGCACCTGCCACCAGGCCACGGGGGGGGCAGGGAGAAGTGAGGGGCCAAGAAGCCCCTCAGCACCGCCCATGTGGGTCTCAGTATTTTCTTTTTAATTTTTAGAAAGATTTTATTTATTTATTTATTTATTAGTGACACACCATGAGGTACAGTTGTAGATTTACAAATTTTTGTGCTTGGGTTTCAGTTACACAGTGATCGAGTACCCATCCCTCCACCAGTGCCCACTCTCCACCACCAATGATCCCAGTATCCCTCCCACCCCCCCACCCCATCTCCCCACCCCCCCACCTCTGTGGCAAGGCATTTCCCCCCCCTTTTTTGGGGTCACACCTGGCAATGCACAGGGGTTCCTCCCGGCTCTGCACTCAGGAATCACTCCTGGCGGTGCTCGGGGGACCCTGTGGGATGCTGGGGATCGAACCCGGGTTGGCCGCGTGCAAGGCACACGCCCTCCCCGCTGTGCTCTCGCTCCAGCCCAAGGCATTCCCTTTTGCTCTCTTCCCTTTAAGGGTGTTGCAGTTTGCAATAGAGGTACTGAGTGGCCTTAGTGTTCGGTCTATAGCCTAGTTTCAGCACGCATCTCGCGTCCCGGCCGAGTCCTCCAAACACCCTTTACTTGGTGTTCCCTTCTCTGTCTGAGCTGCCTCTTCCCCCAGCATGTGCTGCCGGCTTCCAAGCCCCGGAGCAGACCTCCTGGTACTTACCTCGACTATCCTTGGGTGTTCGACTCCTATTCTGATACTTTCTATTCCCCAGAGGAGTGCGGTCTCCCTTTGTCTGCATAGGGTCTCAGTTTTAAGAAGGCAGCGTCAGAACCCATCCGGGGGCCTCCTGCTCTGAAGCACCCCAGGCCCTCTGACCCCGCCACCTCTTCCCGAGCCCTGTGTCGGGAGCACGGCGGGGAATGAGCCCAAGTCACTGGGAACCTGCTTCCTCACCGAGCCCCGGGTCAGGCCCACCATGTGCCCACCCTCCGGGGCACCAGCCTCATGCAGCTTCCGCCCACTGCACTGCCCGTCCCCCACAGGGGAGACTCACACTGGTGTCAGTTCTCAGGCTGCCCCCCACCCAGTGCCTTTCCCGCTGCCTCTCTCCACCCCCCGCACAGGGGGCCCAGCTGGGACTGGGCTCTGAGGGCCCGTGTCTGGCCGCCGGGAGCTCCAGGTGTGAGTCGGCGGTGGGGGGCGGTGAGTGAGATGAGGAATCGGCCTCAACATCCCCTGAAGAGCTCAGGCTGGGGCCTCTGGAAGGCGGTGCCCAGACCCGGTGCCAGGCGCCGGGGCGCCCCCGTGGGCTCTGGCCCGGTCCCCGAGCCCGTCTGAGGGGGCGACTCGGCGGACGAGCCCCAAAACACCCAACTCTGTGAGAGCTGGGTGGACGAGGCGTGTGGGCAAGTGGGTAGGGTCATGTGAGCATATACGTGCGTGTACATGCGTGTGTGTGTGCATGCCTGTGAGTGTGTGCGTGCGTGTGTGCACATGGGTGGGCTCTGAGTGCTGGGGGCCAGAGGCACAGGTGGGGTGCAGGGGTGGCCCGAGGTGGAAGCCTCAACCAGAGCGCTGGGGCCACAGCAGAGCTCCCGGCGCAGGGGCCGGCTGAGCACTGTGGCCTGACTCAGCGCCGTGGGCCGTGGACGTCTTGGCGCACTCGGAGGCAGCAGGCTGGGCCGACGGACAGAACCAGGACCGAGTTCTACAGGCCAGAGCCAGGCCAGCGACGAGAGGGTAGCGAGAGGGTCACGAGAGGACCAGCCGCGCTGGGGGGAGGGCGAGGACGGTGGGAATGGGCAGGTAGGCAGGAGGTGGGGGCGGTGGGCCGGCGGCCCCCACAGAGACACAGTGAAGGGAAGGAAAAGGCCCGGCCGATAAGGCTGCGGGCGGGAGCGGGGGGCCCGGGCCCGGCCCCCATGCAGGCGGGCAGACCGCGCCATCCCAACAATGGCCTGGACGCAGCCCAGCCCCGTCCGGGGGGCGATTATTTCCCCCAATTGTTCGCCTGTGCTCGAGACGGCGTTCCCCGAGGGTCGCCGCGTCAGGGGCTGGGGTGGGGGCGTGGGGGCGGCTAGACTCTCCGGTGTGGGGAGCACGTGAAACTCCCGGGTTCGTTTCGACCCAAAGAAGGACTGTGCAGAGCGCGGCCCGCCGAGAGCAGCCCTTCCCAGGGCTGTGGGAAGCCCCTCAGGAGACCCGCCCGTCCCGTGGAACCTTCTAGCTCTGGACATCTCGGCGAGTGTGCTGGTGCTCCACGTGGCGTGCAGCCTGGCCTGGCGCACCCCCCATCTCCCCGGGACCCCTGCACAGTGCCCGGGACGTGCGAGAGATCCCCGCTTCCCCCCCACGCCCACTCCTGGGCTTTGACCAAAGAAGGCAAAGGAAACCTCCAAGCGGCTCCCAGAGAACCGGCCTCCCCTCAGGGTGACCGCCGGGGTCTGGGTGGCAGTCAGCAGACCTTTAAGACGTCGTGTGCGTCAGCGCCAGAGCCGGGGTCCGTCCCTGGGAGAGCCAGGAGCGACCCCCGAGCACTGCTGAATGTGATCCAGTCCCCCCCCCCCAATAACAAAGGTGTGGTGGGGGCAGACACTGTGCTTGGCTGAGCACGGAGCCCAAGACTGGTGCCGTTCCGTGTGACCCCCGCAGACCCCCAAGTTGTCCCTGCATCTGGGGCACAGGAGTGAGTCGAGGTGAGGGCCAGGCCCGGAGGTCTGTTTTAGCTTCTTTTCCAAGAAGCCGGCCCGGGGTGGCTGGACGGCAGAGCACCCTGGAGCCAGCCCTTGGGGCCCCCTGGGTCCACCTGTTTGCTCATGTCCCCAGACTGCCGCCACCCGAGCATTCCATCCTGCCACTTGTGCCTTCCAAGGCTCCCAAAATAGCCGCAGTGCTGGGCAAAAGCACATCCTACCCAAGCCCCCAGCCCCTCTCGGGCCCCCGAATGCCTTTCTCGGACTCAGAGGCGAGTGGCAGGGCCCCCGGGCGGGCTCGGGGCATCAAGTTCCGACCCAAGTGGCTCATGAGTCCCGCAGAAAACATCTCCAACACGCGGTCATCTGTCCTTTGATTTCACCGCACCCTGAGCAAGTGCCAAGCACTGCCGGGCAGCCGGGCCCAGCTCGGAGCCTTGTCAGAGTCTCCTGCCCTGAACTCAAATCTGCGGCTTGGCACCCCCACCCTCCAGCAACTAACGAGAAGCACATCTCGGTGCCCACCCTCCCCCAGGAAAAATCCTCTAAGGGGGTGGGGGGCAAAACGGCCCTCAGGATTCACCCGGGCCAGGGCTCGGCCATGCGGGGCTGTGAGCGCGTTTCTGCCCACGGGGGTCGGGAGCCCCTCGACAGAGCCGGCCGGGGGGTGGGGTGGGGTGGGGGGAAGGTGGTCCCGCACTGAATTTCCCCGCGGCAGACGCAGCGGCCGAGCTGGGCTGCCTGGCCAGCGAGCGCCCGGGCCGCTCCCCACCGCCTGCGCCTTTTTGAAATTCATCCTGCAGCAAGCACTTTGGAAACTCACGCACGTAATGCATTTTAAAGAGCATTTTCTGCGCAGATCCATTTGCTCGGCCTCGGCTTAAGTGCGAGGTGGAACAGTATTTCAGCGCGGGCCCCTGTCCGCCCCGAGCCCGAGCCCCAGGTACGCGGAGACGTATTTGTGACTAGACAGGGCCGGGGCCGAGATGGAGTGTTTTCTTCCATGTTCGCCCGCTGATTAAAATGCATCTTGCAAAGAAAGTGCATTACTAATGCAGAATCGGGTCCAAAAATATTATGTAACGCACATTTTTTAATAATGCAGGCAATGTCAGTGTATCTGTACGAGCACATCAGCTCCGGGCTGCTGTCTCCATTACAGGCAGCAAACACTCCTGAAAAATGCGGCATTTCTCCCGTACGCTTCAGAACCAGGCGGCTCAAGGCCGGCAGCTCTCATCAGTCTCCCAGGAAGGAGCCCCTGGCGCCTACTCACCCTCTCTCCCCCGGGGCTGGGAACACCTGAGCGTGGCCCTTTTGCTCTTGGGACCAGTGGGGCGGCTGCCTAACCGGGGGCAACAGGGCGGGTGAGACCCCCCCAAAGGGCAGGGGAACCACGGGCCTGAACCCCCTCCCAGCCCTGCAGGGCCCTGGGGGGCCCCCAGTGACGGGGGCTCTAGGCACCGGGCCAAGCCCTTCCCGCTCCCAGTCTGGGTCCAAGCAGAGCACAGACGCCGGCCACGAGGCCAGCCACTGCAGGGCTGGGCCCACCAGCCCCTTCACTAGCCCACTCCAGGCTCCAAGGCTCCCGAGGGGCGCGGGGAAGCCGGGCAGGGCCTGGTGGGAGGAAGCAGCCTGCGGCACCTCTGCGCTGGGCCTGAGGCGAGGTCGCTGTCCCTGTGGGGACACCAGCTGCAGAGGGTCCAGTCTGCCCAGGGGAAAACAGACGAGCAACCAGAAGAGGGCCTGCTGGGGTCGGCCCACCCTGCTCTCGGTGGGGGCGAGGGGGAGCCCCATCTTCCCACCGGGGCTGGCAACACGCTCAGTGCCACAGAGCTGTCCGTGGAGGCCTCCAGGGCCGGGGAGATGCCCTCCAGGGCACCACCAAGCATGGTCAGCTGACTCACTGCCTCCGGGTCCAGGCTGCGGGTGACCCCTAACTGCGGCCGGGTTGGAAGGCACCCAACAGCCCCGGTCATCACAAGCCCCTTTCTAGAAGCAAGACTTCCCCCTTTCGTTTTAAAATTCCACTTTCGGCACCTAGAACAGAACTGAGCATGAATCAGGCCTTCGAGAAGTATTTATTGTTCGGGTCAAGTCTGCAGGCAGCGGGTGTGCGGAGGAGCCCCTGGGGTGCGAGCGGGAGGTGTGTTTGGTAGCCCCGCGGACCAGGGGGTCCTCCCTCGCTTCCCAGGCCAGGGGGGGTCCGTTCTGCTGTTTGGGGAGAAGTGGGGGGGGGGGGCGGCGGAGCCGCACTCCGTGTGTCTGTAGGTCTGCTTGGGGACTAGACGCCATCTGCCAGGGCGGTGGGGCCTGGCGGGGGTCCCGGCGCCCCCGGCCGGCCGGTGGAAAGTTCTGGGGCCACGACATCAGGCCGTCCCGGGTCCGCGGTGCGCTCCTTCGGCCCCCCGGGCCGTCCGTGGCCTCGAGCACCCTGGCGAGAGCAATCGGAGAGGAGAGAAGAGCCGCGGCGCGCCGGCGGCCGAGGCTCTCCAACAAGGTTCCCGCCTGCCACCTGCCGGCCCACTCGGGTCTGCGGCGCGGGCGCCGCGCGCGCGCGGGGACGCGCCCCCGCCCCCGCCCCCTCGCCGCACGTGCCCGGCTCAAGTCCGGGCGCGTAAGTTCGCACAAGACCCGCGCCGGACCCGCGGCGCCTCAGTCTCCTCGGTGGCCCGCCTGGCGAGAGGACCTCGGCGAGGCGCCTCTCCCGGCCTGCGAGCGCCGCGCGGCCAAGTTGGGGAAACCCGGCTTCTCACCTGGCCGGCGCCGCCCGCCGCTCGCGGTCGAGCCCGAGGGCGGCCCGGCACCCCGGCGAGCGCCCAAGAGCATGGATCGCCGCTCCCGGGCCCAGCAGTGGCGCCGCGCCCGCCACAACTACAACGACCTGTGCCCGCCCATCGGCCGCCGCGCCGCCACCGCGCTCCTCTGGCTGTCCTGCTCCATCGCGCTGCTCCGCGCGCTCGCCACGTCCAGCGCCCGCGCCCAGCAGCGCGCCCAGCAGCGCCGCAGCTTCCTCAACGCGCACCACCGCGCGGCCGCGCAGGTGGCCCCGGAGCCCGAGCCCGAGCCCGAGCCCGAGCCCGAGGGCGCCGCCGCCGCGCCCGACTGCCTCGACTACGAGTCCGAGCTCGACTACGCGTCCGACACCGACAGCGACACCGAGTCCGACCTCGAGTCCGAGACCGAGACCGAGACCGCGCCCACCACCGAGCCCGAGACCGAGCCCGAGGACGAGCGCGGCCCCCCGGTGCCGCCGCGCCTGCCCTTCGGCCAGTCCCTCGCCGAGCGCCTGCACGCCCTGCGCCTGAGCAGCCCCGACGCCTCCCCGCGCGCCTCCCCGCGCCGCCGCGCGCGCCCCGCCGCCGAGGGGGAGGAGCCGCCGCAGGAGCGCGACCCGCGGGACCCCGAGGAGGCCGACGCGCGCCCGCAGACCCGCCGGCCGCCCCGCCGCTGCCAGCCGCGCCAGGCGCGCCGCGACCAGTCCCCCGAGTCGCCCCCCCGGAAGGGGCCCATCCCCATCCGCCGGCACTGATGGCGCACGACGGGGTCCAGGTTCTCCTCGTTTTCTTCGGGCCAGGTGGGTCGCGCTCGGCGGCGGCGGGCGGGCGGGCGGGCGGGCGCGGCGGGGCGGCGCGGGCCGGGGAGGGCCCCGCTCGCTTCTTCCCAGGTGGCCCGAGGGGGCTCGCGCGCGCGCCCCGCTGGAGACGCCCCGAGGTAGGTCCCCTCCGCGCTGGCGTCCAGGACCCGCGACGACTCCCGGGCTGCGCCCCCGCACGGGTAAGTCACCGGCTCCGCGCGGCTCTTTTCCTTCCTAGAGAGAACACCCCCAAACCCAGCCGGCCCGGGCGGGCATCCCCAGCGCGGCTCGGAGGCGCGCGCGCCAACTTTCACCGGGCGACAACTGTTGCAACCTGCGGAAAGTCACCGCGTCGGGACCGGGCGAGGAGCGCAGAGCCCGCCGGCCGCCCCGCCGCGTGATCCGGCCCCGGCCCGGGGTCCCCGCTCCGCCGACCCCGAGCGTGCGCACCTGCCCGCGCGCCGCGCTTCCGCCGGAGTCGGCCAAGGAGGTACCCGGGGCGCGCGGGGAGCCCCGACGGGCCCCCGCGGCCGGCGCTGCGGGCCGGGGCGCGTCGCGGCATCGCCGGCGCCGGGTGCGGGGAGCGGGGAGGGCGGCGGGGCGGTCGCGAGCGCGAGGGGGAGCGGCCTGGGAAGGGGTCGCGGCTCTCGCCGGGACACCCCGTAATGTGTCCCCCAGAGAGCGCGGCGCCCGCGGGGTGGGGGGCGAGGGGGCGGATTCGGACCCGAGCCCTGGGGTGCGTGGTGGCGGGTGGGGGGCCGGGGAGGAGCGAAGGCTGGGCACCCGTCGCCCGGAGCGGAAACCGTCCGGGGTCCCCGCACGAAGGCGGCCGCCACCGCAGCCCGTGGGGCGCGCGCGGGACAGGAGGAAACGGGGAGGCCGGCCGCCCCCGGGGGCGCGCGGCTCGTGGGTCTGCAGCGCGGGGCTGGGCGACGCGGAGGACGATCTGGGGGACGGGCGGGTGGTCTGGGGGCCAAGATGGGAAGAGCCGGGGTGTTGGCCGGCCGGAGGGCCCCGCCTGGCGGGGAGCCCCGAAGTTGCCGTCTGTCATTCAAACACAAACTGGTGGCCTCGTGTTGTTCCCCGTCCCGGTGCGGGGAGGGCTGCCCGCCCGGACCGCCGCCCCCGCCCCCGCCCCCGCCGGCTAATCTGGGGAAGCGTCTCGCCCCCTCCCCCGCTCCCGCATTAGAGAAGCCAGTATCCCGCCTCCTCGCACGGTAAATAGGGGGAGATAGCCTTGTGCCCCCCCCCCCCCCGCCCAGATCTGCAGGTCTGCGCCTCGCAGAGCAGCGCCCGCCCTCCCACTCCCGCCTGTCCCCCCACCCTAATTGTGAAAACCTCCCCCAGCCGCCGCCACTCGGCCCATCCCCCGCCTGCGGCCTCTCGGCCCCCTCCCCCGCCCAGCCCAGGCTGTGAGCACATCACCGGCCCTAGAAACAGCTGAGAAACGCCGCCCCCCAACGAAAGGCCCAGGACTGCGCCCCGCACACACAAGCACCACACACACACATGTGCTAAAGCTCTAGCCCTCCTACCCAGACACCCCAGCGCCACCTCTGTGCGCGCGCACACACACACACACAAACTCAGCTACACAAGCACAGAAACAGACACACAATCTCAAAGATACACACGCTCAAAGATACACAGGAGCTCAGACACACAAGCTCACCGATACACAAGCACAGAAACAGACACAATCTCTGACACACAAGCTCACAGATACACAAGCACAGAAACAGACACACCATCTCACACACGCTCAAAGATACACACAGGAGCTCAGACACACAAGCTCACAGATACACAAGCACAGAAAGACACACAATCTCAGACACACAATCTCACAGATACACAAGCACAGAAACAGACACAGTCTCAGACACACCATCTCACAGGCACACACACACACACCAGCTCACAGATACAGACACACACTTTGTCTGCAAGGCAGTGGCCATTTCCAAAGGCTCAGCCAAGTCCCTCCACATTCCACCGCCACCCACCGGCCCTTTGTCCGACCCTCAGGACTGAGGTTAGCATTTGAATCAGCTCAACTAGCACTTCCGAAGGAGGGGGCCCGAGGTGAGGAAATTCTCCCCACCAAAACTGAAAAACAGCACCCGGGGAGAGAGGGGGAGGGTTAGCCCGTGGGCCCAGAGACTCTGCCTCTCCCTTCCTCCACCGCTCATCTGCTTAATGGGAATGTGCTTTTTCTCGACGAAGGTGCTTCTAACTCAGCTGGAGGCCTGAGCCGCGGGGCCCACGGGCTGCCGTGGGTTTCCTCCCAAAAGTTTGGCCAACAGACACTCAGCATCTGTGGTCCTCACCCTTGGGGCTCTTAGAGTCTGGAACTGTTTAAGATGTCTCTTTAACGCGCCAGAAGCTTCTCTCGCCCCCCCCTCCCCCCTCTGTCGCCCTTCTCGGCTCCTGCGTGGACTGACTTAGCGGTCCCCGCCATCTCGCTCTCCATGCAGAGGAAGGAGGAAAAACCGAGGTGCCGGGCAGAGCCGATTTCTTTCGAGAAAGGTGACCGGTAGCAAAACCCAAACGGCTCAAATCAAACCAAGCACAGCACGGGGTGGGGTGGCAGGCAGACGCTCCCTGGGGAGCCCCTGGCCCCGCGGCTGAGGGTCCGAGCCTCCACCCCCTGCCGCAGTCCCCCCCAGGAGTGCGCGCTCTGCACAAAATGCCGCAGCCTCCCCGATCTGAACCCCGATGGGGCCGAATCCCTCTCCAAGGCTGATCCGAGGAACAGTACCGGTGGTCAAACGTTTTGTGTCAAATTCATCTCGGATCCTTGGCCAACACGGGTTAAAGTGGCAAGCCCAAGGGGTCGAGCCTGTCCAGGGCTAAGCTGAAGGGCTTGAGCCTGCCCCCCCCCCCCCCCCACTACCACCACCCGGGGGTTTGAAAGCCGTTTTCCCTAATGGCAGGGCAGGGGCCCGGCGGCGCTTGGGGGCAGATTATTCCTCGGTCCCATTAGGTGCTGATTGAGCCACTGCAGAAGGAGTCAGGACGCAGCTAGTCAGCTAAACCTGTTTTCTCAGCCTTTCTGTTTCATTATCACGCCCTCCCAGGGGCTTTTCACACCATTTTTCTTAATTGCTCCTCTCCCATGAAATCCAGTGGCACAGATATATAGACAGTCTCTCTCTTTCCATACTGCAGCACTTGTTAGCCAAGAAAGACTCCCCGAAACCAAATGCATGGCATCAACAAAGGGGCTTTTTGTTTGGGTTTGGTTTTTTTGGGATTTGCGTTTTTATTTTTTAAGCTATACACTAAAGCCCTGGTTTCTGGCAATGGACTCAACTCCCTTTTTTTTTCTTTCCTTTTTTTTCCCCCCACATCTTCAATCTTCTGCCCCTCGCAAGGCCACACTCAAGGTGAATTTGACTCCTGGTTGCTTTCTCTCTTTTAAAATCTCAGTGTGGCGTTTTCCTGCCCTCAAAGCCCCAGGGCAAGAGAAGCAAGAGGCCAGGCCAGGCCGGCTCTCACCTGTTACAGCCCGGGGCCAGCTGGCACCCTGCCAGCGATTGGGGACTTCAGGACACTTATTTTAGGGTGCTGAGGAGAGGGACAGGCCGCCGCAGAGGGGGGGGGGCGGGGTGCAGGGGCTCCCGGCTCTCCCCCCACTCTGTTGTTCATCTGCTTAATGGAAATGTGCTTTCTCTCGGACAAAGGTGCTCTTCTAACTCTGAGCTGGAAACTTGTGCAGTGACGCTCGGACTCCGCTTGGTGCCCACATGCTGGCGGGGCCTCCTAAACTCTGAATCTCTCTGAATCTCAAAGCCGGAGAGAATCCGGAAAGGGCCTAGAGGTGGCTCTGGGGTCCCCTCTGGCCGCGGACTCGGGGGGTGGGCGGTCTGAGAGACTGAACTAACCTGGCCGAGGGCGCCTGCGATGTAGCCTTGCTTGCTCTGGAGCTGTCCCCGAAGTCACCTGTACCCTCCCTCCCTCTCTCCTTCTCTGTCTCTTTCTCTCTCTCCTGCCTGGATGACCGTGTTTGACTTCAAATAAAATAAAATAAAGATGAAACCCTGGTTGTAGAAGGTCAGACCCAGCCGGGAGCGGCCGGGCGGTAGGAAAAGGATTTCCAGTGAAGTCGTGCTAGAGTGGTCACTGCGGGGACTTCGGCCTGGCCGTGCTGCTGGCCCTCGCGTGGGGGGGGGGGTCCCCACGCACGAACCCCAGCTGCTTCTGAGTGGACAGATGGAGCACCCGAGGGATCTGGTTTCCTAGCTCTTGGCGGGGACGTGCGGTGATGAGCTGGGCGTTCCGACCCCAAGAGTGGGCCGTGGTGGTTAGGGAGCCCGGCCGGGGTGTCACGGGGCAGTGGGGAGCCCACCCCCCTCCAGCTCACAGCACACTGCCCAAGCACCCGGCCACCTGCCATGCCACATGCAGTCACCGGAACGTGACCCAGAGCTGCCACTAGCCTCAGTGTCCCCCCACGCCCGCCCTCTCTGCCCGCGTAGACCCCCTCCCCCCGGACTACTCCCCGATTCTGACCACAGTCCCTCTTCACTCAGGGCCCGGCTGGGGGGTCGAAATGGGGAGTCCCGAGGACAGTGAGGACCCCTGGGAGCCGGGGAGGAGGCCTGAATCCACAGGGCCTGGGGCCCCGTCCCTCCCCTCCCCCCAGGCCGGCCGGCCAGCCCGGCGCCGGCCTGCAGCACACAGCAGTGGGCGGCTGCTGCCTCCACCGGCCGCGGCTGGCAGGGGAGACTGAGAAGGCAGCGAGTCTTAGCAGAATAGCAATCAGCCCAACGGCCTCGAAACCTGACTGCTTCTGTCTCACTTCGGGAGAGGTGGGGGCCTTCGAGGGGCTCCTCCGTCCCCCCTCCCCCCGCACACCCCCTGTCCCTCTGCTTTCTCTTTCCTGGGTGTGGGGCTGCACAGGAGGGGCGCCATGATGACCAGCGCCCCCAGGAGGGGAGAGAGGCCAGGCTGGTGGGCAGGGGCCGGTGGGCGGGGAGGGGGCGCTGCCCGCAGGACTGTGAGTGTCTCCAGGGGTCCCCAAAGCTCATGCCAGCCCTTTCCTCAGTCCTGCTCCTAACAGCCGCACACACAGGGACCCTCAGACACCCTCCCCCCCTCGCTGGGGACACACACGGGCGCACGTAGCCCTCCCCGTTGGCAGCCTGTTGCCAGGGGTCCCCTCCCCCAGCCCCCCCACCTGCGTCAGCAGAACCCAGCAGAACCCAGCGCGCCCCCCCGCCCTCCCACCCTCTGCGTCAAGTCCTCTACAGTCCTAAAGCAGTAACAGCAGCCTGAGAGGGGCGGCTCCGACGTGAGGGGGCTTCCCGCATCCCACCCTGAGCCAGAAAGCCGGCGAGGCCCCTCCCCCGGGGCGATCCACAGTCCCCCCGGGCCCCAGACTCACGTACTTGCCTCCAGGGCCTCGGCCAGCCTCCCGGCGGGGTCTTGAGTCCCACCTCTCACCAGCTGCGCCTCTGGGTGCTT
This sequence comes from Sorex fumeus, assembly GCF_029834395.1. NCBI lineage: Eukaryota > Metazoa > Chordata > Mammalia > Eulipotyphla > Soricidae > Sorex > Sorex fumeus. Next base: position 201,565 of record NW_026606250.1, read on the forward strand.
TGGGGCGTCGAGATTTTGGCCCCCATCCTGCAGAGGACAGGGGGGCAAGGATGCAGAGGCCCACTCAGGTCGGTCCCTCGGTCCCTCGGCCCCTCGGCCTGCGGCCCACCTCCTTTCTCACAGACACCTGGCAGAATCTCCAGCCGTTGCAGGGGCTGCTGCTGGCACCTAGGGGGTCCAGCGAGACTGGGGGTGCGGCCCGAGCCCCCCCACCAGGGCTGTAGAGGGTGAAAAGATCACGGTGGCGCAGGAACTAGGCGCAGAGCCCCCAGTTTGTGTTGGACACGGTGACCCTACTAATTGCTGCTCCCTCGCCTCCCCTGCCCCGTTTCCCGTGGGGGTCTGTCTGATGCAGATTTCTATCCTGATGGAGTCTGGGTAGCACTTGAAATTCGGGGTCTCTCCCCTTCTAGGGTCTGGTCCCCTCCTCAAATTCCAGCAGTGGGCCTGGCCGGCCTTCCTTCACCGCGCTCTCTGCACCCCCAAGGGTCCGCTTCAGTCCCAGCTTCCGGGCCTCTGAGGGCGCCCCTCCCCCTCCCGGAGAGCCCGGACCCCCACCCCCACCCCCACCCCCACCCCCACCCCCACCCCGGCTTCCTGTCCCCTGGCGCCGTGCCCGGCTCCCGGTTCTCACCGGCGCGGGCCGCCGTCCCCGCGGCGGGCGCCAACCCTCACTTGCAGGAACTGCAAGAAAACAACATCTGGTCCTTCTGGGCCCAGGAGGCCCCGGCTCGAGGGGGCCTGTCCCAGGTCCCTGCGGGGTCCTGCCGAGCCCCCCGGGCTGCGGGGAGATGGTGGCCTGTCCCCCTCTCTCTGCCCGCACCGGCCCAGCTCCCCGCGGGGCTTGCCCGGGGCCTTCTTGTGCTCCAAGCGCGCGCGCCCCGCGAGGCCTGCAAGGCCACGTGTCCACGCCACGGTCATCCTGGGCCCCAGCGTGCGTGGGAAATGGGCCTCGGCCACGCGGGCTGAGCTCACGATCGGGGCGCGCGGGCCTTCGGGCGCCCTCACCGCGGGTCCGCGCCCCGCCGGCCACTGACCTTCCACCCGGGGCGCTCACTGCGGCCCTGGTCACGCGGCCGGGCACCCCACGGGGCACCGTGCCGTGACCCCGCGGGCCTCGGAAATCCTCTTCCTCGTCGCGCGGGCCTCGGCCTCGTGGGCAGAAGGGCCTGGCGGCCACGCGGCCACGCGGCCACGCGCCCCGCCCGCTTCCCGCCGCCGGGGCACAATCCCCTCGCCCGTTCCAACGCGGCGCCCCCTGTCGGACCTCCCACCCGCATCCGGTTTCCGGCCGGACGCCCCCCGCTCATTCGCCCGGCGGCCTTGATTGGCGTGACCCCGACCCAATGACTGACCCGGCGCCGGGGTCGGAGGGGACCGAGGGGTGTTGGGACCCCGGTGGGGGTCCCCGGCTGGAAGCCCCCCGCGGCCGGGCCGTGTGCCGCGCGGGGTGTGGGGCAGTTGGAATGTGAAATCCGCGCTGGCCTCTGCAATCGCGTGGCCTGACCCCGAGATGCGAGTCTAGGGAAGGTCCGAGTGGGACCCCGAGTGGGACCTTTGCCCGCCGCTGCTCTGGGGCGCGCGCGGCCCGTGGACGGTGCATGCGGGACGGGGACGCGCCGTGGCCGGCTCCGCGCCCCTGGAGGGATGCGTTCGACCTGGCCGGCCCCGACCCTGCTGTGCGCAGGGCTCCCCTGCACAGAGCCGAGGGGCGCGCCCCGCTCCTGCAGCCCACCCGGGACCCGCGCGCGCCTCTCCCCTCTCCCGCGCTCCCGGTCCACAAATAAAGGGGGGCCGGCAGGCCCGTGTCGCCCGCACGGGGAGACCGCCCGGCGCCCTGTGCGGGGACCCCACGCGGCCCGCGAAGCGGCTCCCTGCCCTCCCCTGGGCTCCGATCCCGTTCCCGACCCCCGCTCCGAGCCGTGCGCGTCCCTGCGCCGAGCCCACCCGGCGCTGCAGGTGGATTTCGCCGCCTGCTCCGAGCCCACCGCGCGCCACAGCCACCGGAGCGCGGCTGGGCGACCGCCGCCTCCGCCGGCTCCGAGACGGGGAAAATAAAGCGGCCGGCCCGGGAGACCCGCGCCCAGGGGCTGCGGCGGGCGGGTAGGGGGCTGCGGCGCGGCGGGAGGGGCCGGCCGAGCCGCCTGGCTGCAGCCGGCCGCGGCAAAGAGCTCGCCGCCGCCGCCGCCGAGCTGCCGGCTCGTCGCGGCAGGTCCGGGTTCAGCGCGCACAGGGTTGCCGAGTCGCCGAGACCACCCCGAAATGGTCCCGCATCCCCGCCGAAATGCCCCGTCGCCGTCTCCCCAGAAGCGAGGGCGCCCCGTAACTGCGGGGTCTGCGCGCCCCGGTGCCCGCGCGCATCCCGCACCCGGCGTTCCGCGCCGCGGCAGGGAGCGCCGGGCGCGTCGGTGTGATCCAGCCCCGGAGACCCTGATATTCCCCTGCATCGCCGGTCGCGTACGCGCGCGAGCGCCGCGCCCGCGCCGCCCCCTACCGCCGCGGAGACCCCCGGAGTGTGGTGGGCAACAGGGGCTGCGGGAGTGCTTTCTGCAAACCGGCCGAGGCCGAGCGGGCAAATCAAAGCCGCCGAAGCTGCGGGCGTTTTCAGATCCGAGGGGCTGCGCCCCTCACCGCCGATTCGCCGTGCCGGGGGGCTCACGACCACCTGTCGCATCCCCCGCGCGCGCGCCCGCGCCGCGGCCCCCCCGTCCCCGGCGCTCAGAGCCTCGCGCCCCGGGTTCGTGGCGCAAAACGGGAGGCCGTGGGGTTCAGGGGTGTCCTGGGGTGATGAAACCCTCCTGCGGTCCCCCCGCCCCCGCGAAGAGCGTCAGTTGGGTCTGGGAGGGAGGGCGCCGGCTCCGGGCCCACGTCTTGCGTCACGTGTCCCACCGCGCAGAAGCGCTCTCGCTCTGGCCGGGGGAGAGCAGAGCAGAAAGATTCCAAATCAGTCGGGGAGCGGAGAGGACGGAGCCGAACCGTCCCTGCGAGGCCTGCGCGCACCAGCCCCCATACCCAAAGTCCGGGGCGGCGGGCGCCTCCCCGAGCCGCCTCGGCCCCGGGGCCGGCGTCCCCTGGTGGCCGCGAGGACGCACTGCGAGCGACTTTCGGACCGAATCGGCGCGCTCCGCAGATCCCGGCAGGCGGGGCAGGCCTGGAGCACCGAGAGGAGAGGGGGGAGAGGAGGGAGGGGGGAGGGGAGTGTGAAAGAGGAGGGACGAGGGCGGGGGGGGGGGTGGCCAAGGGGGCAGCGTGAGGGGATAAAAGTGGCCGCCCGGCGCCCAGACTTCACTCGCAGCGACAGCCTCTCTCCTGCCACCACCAGGGCTAGGCCTTGAACCACCAGCTCTCCCTTAGGCCTGAGAACTTTGCTGCTGGGACTTAGAAATTTTTGCGGCTTCGTCTTTTCTGACCCTAGTTCGGTTGGGTGCCTCCGCCTAACGGGGCCCCCAGTTTATCTCTTAAGGCCGCCACCGTGTTATGGGCGTGCGCAACTGCCTCCACGGCAATAATATGTCAGGACAACGCGATCTCGCCCCTGAGCAGGGGCAGCAGCCCCAGGAGCCAGCCCTGGAGGCCCCGGGGGCAGCTGCCGCCGGTGCTGGGGCTGGCGCAGCCGAAGAAGTGGCGGCCCCACCGCTTCCCGGGGAGCCTGTCCCCGGCCAGGGGGCAGGCGAGGCCCAGGGGGCTGCAGGAGTCTCCGGCCCCGAGCCGCAGGGCCAGCCGCAGCAGGCCTTCGAGGAAGCCGGAGCCGGGGGAGATGCGGCAGTCCCGCCCGTGGAGGTCCAGCAGCCCGGCGGGCCCGTCCCTGAGGTCCCGGCGCCCGCGGAGCCCGGAGCTGATGACACCCTTCCCGGCCTGGGAGGCCCCGGCCCGCAGCGCGGAGACGGGCAGCCGGAGCAGCAGCCTGCCCCGGGGGACGGCGACGGACTTCCTCTGCAGGCCTCTGACCTCGCTCCAGGCAGCCCCGGGGCGGGGGTCTTCCGAGCCGGGCGCCCTGAGCCCGCAGACGCAGCCGCGGAGCCCGAGGGGGACGACAACCCACCCCCCGGGCTCCCCCGCGCTCTGCCGCGCGCTGGCGGTGAGTCCGTGGCTGCCGCGGTCCAGCAGCCCCCCCCGCCAGAGCCCGCGCGCCGGGGGCCGCCCACCCAGACGGGCTGACAGCCCCCCTGCCCGATTCGCGGGCGCCGGCCCCCCCGTGGAGCTCTCCCGACCCTCGCTCGAGATTGGCAGCGCCCCCGCTGGGGTCGACGACGCTCCCGTCAATATGGACAGCCCCCCAATCGCTGCCGACGACCCGCCCACCGTGGGCTCCCGAGCTGCAGTTAAGAGCGAGCGAGCAGAGGGAGAGAGACCCCCAGTCGAGGGAGAAGCCGCGGAGATGGAAGGAGGCGCTCCCGCTGCCTCTGCCGGCGGGGGAGACCAAGTCCCCCCTGCCCCGGACGGAGCCGCGGCCGCCGCAGTCCCTGACGCCCCCGATGCCGGCGCCCCCGATGCCGGCACCCCCGGAAGCCACCCGGCTGCCGCCGCTGGGGCAGAGCCCCCCGTCCTCGCCGAGCCGGACACCGGTGCCACCAGCGCCGAGCCCGGTGCCCGCGAAGACCCTCAGAGCCGAGCCGAGCTCGAAGCCGGGGCAGACCCCTCTAGTGCAGTCAAGCCTGATGCCGGAGAAGTGCACAGCAGCACAGAAGAGCCAGGCGCTGGAGAAGACCCCCCGAAGCCCACTCATGCTGATGCCAGGGCAGCCCGAGCCGATCCCGACACAGGAGAAGATACCAAAATCTCAGCCGCTCCAGACACCGGGGCCGGTCCCAAAACCCCAGCCAAGCCAAAAGATGGTGCCGGGAGGGACCCCAAAATCGCAGCCAAGTCAAAAGATGCTGCCGGGAGAGGCCCCAAAAGCGCAGGCAAGCCTAGAGATGGTGCTGGGAAAGACCACAAAGGCGCAGCCAAGCCAAAAGATGTCACCGGGGCAGACCCCAAGACCGCAGCCAAGCCAAAAGATGTCACCGGGGCAGACCCCAAGACCGCAGCCAAGCCAAAAGATGTCACCGGGGCAGACCCCAAGACCGCAGCCAAGCCAAAAGATGTCGCCGGGGCAGACCCCAAGAGCGCAGCCAAGCCAAAAGATGTCGCCGGGGCAGACCCCAAGACTGCAGTCAAGTCAAAAGATGTCGCCGGGGCAGACCCCAAGAGCGCAGCCAAGCCAAAAGATGTCGCTGGGGCAGACCCCAAGAGCGCAGTCAAGCCAAAAGATGTCGCCGGGGCAGACCCCAAGAGCGCAGTCAAGCCAAAAGATGTCGCCGGGGCAGACCCCAAGAGCGCAGTCAAGCCAAAAGAGGGTGCTAAGAGAAGCCCCAAAAGCACAGGCAAGCCAAAAGATGCTGCAGGTGCAGACCCAGGCAAGACAAAAGATCCGGCAGGTGCAGACCCTCCAAACGGAGGCAAGCCCAAAGATGGTGCCGGGGCAAACCCCAAAAATGGGGGCAAGTCCAAAGATGGAAGAGAACCCCAAAACGGAGGCAAGCCCAAAGATGGGGCCGGGGCAGAACCCCAAAATGGAGGCAAGCCCAAAGATGAGGCCGGGGCAGACCCCAAAAATGGAGGCAAGCCCGAAGACGGAAGAGAGCCCCAAAACGGAGGCAAGCCCAAAGATGGGGCCGGGGCAGAACCCCAAAACGGAGGCAAGCCCAAAGACGGAAAAGACCCTCAAAACGGAGGCAAGCCCAAAGATGGGGCCGGGAGAGCCCCCAAAAGTGCAGCCAAGTCCAAAGATGCCGCCGCGGGGGCGTCTCCCAAAGTCGCAGTCAAGTCGAAAAATGGAAGAGGCCCCAAAGGCGCCGGCAAGCCAAAAGACGTCCCCCGAGCAGATCCCAAGAGCGCAGCCGGGTCCAAAGACGCCGCCGGGGCAGACGCCCAGAGCGCCGCCCAGCCAGAAGACGCCCCGGGAGCAGCCCGGGCCGACGCCGCTAGCGGCGAAGACCCCCGAGAGGCCGGCGCTGCCGACGCCGGGGAGCACCCCCCAGTCGGAGCAGAGCTCGGCGCCGCCGCCGCCGCCCCGGCCACTCCTGCCGCGGGGGCCGCCCCCACAGCCGCAGCCGGCGGCGCTGGGGCCGCCCCCAAAGGCGCAGCCGCTCGCGCCGGGGCCGCCCCCCGAGGTGCCGCCCCTGCTGCCCGGGCAGCCCCTGCCGCCGCCGCCGCCGCCCCCCGCGGCCGGCCCCGCAGCCGCTTCCTGCGCCCCCCGAGCCCCGAGATCCAGGTTGCCGACCCGCCTACTCCGCAGCCTGCTCGGGCGCACGCCTGGCGGGACCGGCCCGAGCGCGGGCGCAGCGGCCGCCGCCGAGACGACGACGAGGCCTCGCTCAGCAGCGACAGCAGCGGCGACTCCGAGTCGGCCGCCGAGGGCAGCGGCGGCGGCTGCCGCCGCTGGCTCGTGCGCCGCACCCGCCGCCGCCGCAAGCAGCCCCGACGCAACTTGCTCCGCAACTTCCTCATGCAGGCCTTCGGGGGCTGCCTCGGCCTGCGGGGCCGCGGCGACAGCCCCCAGCCCCAGCCCGCGGGCGCGGCTGCGGGCGGCGGCCGAGGCGCTGGCGGCGGCCGCGCCAAGACCAAGAAGGTGCCCCTGGCGGAGAAGCGGCGGCAGCAGCGCCAGGAGGCCCTGGAGCAGCGGGCCAAGAAGCGCGCCGAGAAGAAGCGCAGCCGGCGCATCGACCGGCAGCTGCAGAGCGAGAAGATGGGCTACATGTGCACGCACCGTCTGCTGCTTCTAGGTAACGGGCGCGGGGCGCGGGCGCGGGGCGCGGGCGCGGGCGGGGGCGCGGGCGGGCGCAACTTGGGCGCGGGCGTGCCCGCCCGGGACCGGAGCGGCCGCCCCCGGCCGCGGGGGTGGGCTCGGCCAGCCGGCGGGGCTGCAGGTGAGCGGGGCCCCGGGGGTCGCGGGCCCGCGGGGCGTCCCCCCTCCCGTGCTCGCTCCGCGTGTGTCGCTGTCGTGGTGTGTCGCCTGCGCATGATGGCTCCGCGCGCCCCTCTCCCACCGCCCGGGGCCCGGCTCGACCCGCCGATCGTGTTCTGGTTGCGGGGGTGGGGGCGCGTCGCGCGCTTCGTGCCAACTTCGGGGGTCCGCGGCGGCCGTAACCTGTTTTCTGTCTGTCTTTCTCTCTTCCCCCGACCCCACCCGTGCGCTAAGCGTTTCCTCACTTCTCATTCGCTCGCCAAACCCTCCCGCCTTTTCGGTTGAAAAAACCCAGGCACTCAGGTATCGGGGTGCGTGGGGGGCTCGCTCGCTCGGCGCTCCCACTCGGCCCGGCTGGTGGGGGGCCGGGGGGGCGGGGGCGCACCTGCAGGCCGCTCGGAGCAGGGGTGGGCGTGGCCTGTTGGGAGAACGATGACGTGATGTCCCCCCCACTCCTGCCCCCCCCTCGGAGCGCCCCAGGTAAGCTGACCGTTTCCTGTAGGAGGGAGCTGGGTGAACAGAAAAAAGGAAAAAAGGGAGGGTGACGTCTTCGCGTTGCAATGCCATTAAAATAAAAACTCATTTTTCAAAGTGTTTCCCGTGTATTTTAAGCGTGTGGGCAAAGCGTGTGGTACTACTGAACATGATGTGTAAATGTTTTTGCATGTAAATTTTTTTCCCAACAGCTTTAGCTGGGGGCGAGGAAGCTCAAAGGTAAGACCCCCCTGCAAAAAATAAATAAATAAAATTAAATTAAAAAAAAAACAAAAATCCAAACAGCAAATAAACAAGGCCCTGTGCTGGTAATCCTGTGGGGAGGGTCCTTTGGAGCCGCCAGAACCCCCCCCCTTCCTGCCCCTCCCCACCTGAGACTCCTGGGCTTGTCTTGGTGCAGATATGCGACTTCCCCGCCCCCTCCTGGGCCTCTGCTAATCAGGGCAGCAATTAGTGGACATCTGAAGAGGGGCTCTGTGCAGGGCGGCCTGCCCTCCCCCCTCTCTCCCTCCCCCCCTTCTCTCTCTCTCTCCCCCTCTCCCCCCAACTGCCCTCGGAGGTCTGCAGGGATCTGAGGTACCCTGCATGTATGTGGTGACTGTCTCGCCGTGGCCTTGTGGACTGGCTCTGTGGCCATTGCTGCCTGCCATTGTGATGTGTGCCTGTTGCAGAACACACGTGTGCACTTGACGGTCATTTTCTTTATGTGCCCCCCTGAAGGATGACATCATCCTTCTCCCAAGCACACTCAGGGGGAGCAGCCGCCATTTCCGACTCCTGCGGCCCCCAGCCCCAGAGCGGGCGGCCTGCCTCCTGCAGCGGGCGCTGGCCTTCACCGTGACTTGTGGGCTCTGAGAGGACCAAGGGGGGAGCGGGGGGAGCAGACAGGGAAGCCCAGTGGCCAGGCCGGGGAGCCCCCCCGCGCCGCAGCCCATGTCCCTGCCTGCAGGGGCCTTGGTGACTCTTATTGCTGGGTCCGTGGCACTGCCTTGTGGCCTCTGTGCTCAAGCGGATGTGGGGACACAGGCCACTGAGTCAGGGCTGAGGGCGGGCCGCAGGGGCGTCTCCAGGAGATCAGAACTCGGCCCTTTTTTCTGACCCGGTGGGCCTGGCCAGCCGGGCCGAGGCTTTGGGGTCCCCCTGCGGGGTTCCTGGCTCTCCCTCAGCCTCTGGGCCGCCTCCATTTTGCCCAAGTGATGGGAGAGCACCCCCCAGCCCCGTCCGGGCCTGATTTATGGGCGCAGAGGACGAGAGGGTCCCTCGCTGCGACAAAATGGCCGTCCTTTGCTGCCCTGAGGTCTGTGCTTCATCTGTTGCTTGAGAGCGTCCCTGTGTTTGTGTTGCGTCTCCTCTGTGTTTATTGCCGTTTCGCTTAGCCATCTTGCAGCGCTTCTTTGAAAAAGGAGGAGGAGAGGCTGAATCAAGAGCCAGACTAGAATTCTAGAAATTCTAAGGAACTGAAACTTCTTGGCCACCCGGCCCCTCCCAAGGCTGCCGGTCCCCAGAGCCTCCTGAATACCTCCGCGAAATCACACTCGCTTTTGAAAATGGGATTGGGGCTTAAGCCCCCCACACACACTTAGAAAAAGAGAATAGAAGGGATTTGTAGATGAGAATTTCTTCGTATCTGCCGCATTTATTAAGATGGCACGCAGATGCTGTATGCGACGGCCGTCCTGTTCTCACAGTCTCCACACGGTCGCGATGCATGGGATGCTGATTCATTAAAGGCACCTGGGCCACAGCGATGCTTTGCACCGCTTCTTGAGGGGTCCCTCCCCCCCACCCCCATCAGCTAGTTTTTCATTTTCAAATTCCGCACCCAATGCCCCACTCAGCCGTTTGGTGCAGTGGGAAGGGCCTGGTGTATTCTGACTCAGGATTTTCAGAATTGAGAAACATTTTTATTATTTTCTCTCCTGTCTCCCAATAGTATTTCAGGATTCTCAAAGGCCTCAATTCTCCCCTGCTTTTAAAAAATCTAATTTCCTATAGATTTCTCTCCAGAGGTTTTTTTTTTTTTCCCCCTTCTGTGCAGGTTGGCACATTTTTTTTTTTATAAGAGAGGGAAGTGGGCTCCTCCCTGTTTGGTGCCTTCTGCCAGCAGGTTTGTTCTTGGTGAACAGTCCTAGCGCCGAGGAGGCCCGTTTGGGACAGATTTTCAGAATCCATCTAGTCCCTCTTGTCCTTTCAAGTAGCCTTGGGCAATGAAAACACGCCAGGGCCTCATTCCATAGACACAGAAGTCAAACGCTTAGCCGTGAAGTGGCAGGGCTTTGATCCAAAGATTGCCAGGTAAGTGAAGGGCTGGAGGGGTCCCACGCCTCCTCCCAGCCGGGGCAGTCAAGCTTGAGTGTTGGTCAAGTGGACTCTGCTCTTTAAATCCCTTGCAGAGGGCAGGTGCCTCGCGGTCCTCACGGAAGGATGGAGTCTCCCTGGTGCCTGGGTGCGGTGAGCAGAGGGTGCCCTGTGCCGAGGAGAGGCCGCTCGTGCCCGGAGTCTCGCCTCCGTTCCGGCTTTGTCTGTCCGACTCAGGTTTTTGTTGTTGTTGTTGTGTTTTTTTCTTTTTTTTCTTTTTTTTTTTTTTTTGCCAGATCTAAAGGTTTCCTCTTTTGACTTAGCCCCGACAAAGAATTCAAATTGGGACGTGCATTTGCTTCTGTGTGTGGTGCCCTTTCTTTCTTTCTTTCTTTCTTTCTTTCTTTTAATTTTATTTTAGGATAGTGTCCTAGACTGTTGGGAATTCTGGCCCGGATCCAGTGTACATTAGAATAACTCTTGCTCAAGAGTCTTCATAGTGATTATTTTTAAGGCGTCTTCCTCACTGGACCAGTCTGTGTACCAGTGTAGAAGCTGCCCTTGACTTCTTTGTGAAAGGATTGGTATCAGGCCAGAAAGAGGAGGAAGTGCTAATGCCTGGTCACCAAGGGTATCTAGAAACCAGGCTGGGAACGGCTGCAGGCCTTGTCTTCCCAGCCAGCTTCTCTCCAGAGCCCCCCGGCCCCTGGCAGACTCAGGGTGGGGGGAACGGGTCTCCCTGACTGTCACCTTGTCCTGTCCACACGCTGGTCCCAGCTCCTTGGGGGACTGACCTGCCACCTGCTATTCAAAAATCCGATTTCTCGGCCAGAGTGGCAGATCTCGATGCCGAAAGGCCCCGGTAGTGTGGGGCTGGGGGTCTTCACGGTCCCGCATCCTCCCCTGACTCTGGCGGTCCCCACCCCTCAGTCTTTTCAGGAGGCGGGACAGAAAGGGTCGTGGCCACCTTATCAGAGTCGAGTCTGGCCTGTGGTCACCTTGGGCCCCAGATCAGACTCCGGCCTGGGCACTGGGCCCAACTCTGGCCTTGGCAAAAGTGAGGGGCAGGGGACCGGGCCGAGAGGCCACTTCCGGGAAACTCTGAAGGCCAGCCCGGCTTTGATTCCTTAGAAAGGGGGGGCAGGGAGGACAGGTCATCTCGAAAATGTGAGCCCCCCCCTCAGTGCTGCGCCGCCTCCTGCCCTGTGGCCTGGCCCCTCTCCCGGGGCCTCGCTGGCCTGTGTCTGGGCTCTTCCTGCGCCTTCCTCCCGCCCGGTTCAGGTGCTCCTGACCCCATAGCGGAGGTTTAGGGGTGCGTGAGGCACATGTGGGGGACAGGGTCTTGCCGTCCCCCTGCTCCACCCATCCTGCTCCTCCGTCTGAGTCCTGGGGCCTGAGTGCGACTTTCAGTAATCACACGCGCCAACCACAAATCGTGTCCAAGTTTCCCTCCTGACAGCCGGACGGTGACCCCAGCAGCCGGGCGGCCAGGACGGAAGATGAGGAGGCGTCTGCGGACCAGGTAGGGACCACACAGACCCCCGCGATGGGCTTTGGGTTCTAGTCGGTCACTCACGCTTGGGTGAGAGGGCTGCTCCCCTCGGGGTAGAGAGATGGGGGACCTGAGCCACTGTGGATGTGTGTGGGGGGCGGGGGTTCACTCAGGTGCGCCCCCCAGGCAGACAGCCAACACGCACGGCCAGACACTTGGCAGAGCCCCCGGGGGGAGGCAGTGCCCGCCCAGGCGTGAGCCCGACCTGGATGGGTCCTACTGTGATCCCGCGGGCGAGGACAGGGGAGCAAAGGCCCCTCAACTCCCGTTTTTGGGGGCGGCGCCCACCCGGGCATGGGGGTTGGAGAAAGCCGTGCGCCCCCTTTACGGGGATGCGACCACCCCAGCTTCTGCTGGGGACACAAGGCCTGCCCTCTCTCCTCGCCCCGGTGCTATTTTGCTGTTGTTTCTTTCGCAGGGAACCTGCCAGGTAGGTCTGGGGGTTCCGGGATGTGTCTGGACAAGGGAGGGAAAGGGTTCCGGTGCCTGAGGGGAAGGGCAGCGGGGTCCCCTGGACCCCACCCACCCCACTGCTGGGGGCCTGCTCCCGCTGCTACAGGGGCTCAGTGGTACTGGGGGAGTGAACAAGTGCACGCCCCCGAGGGTACCACGGCCCACATGGTATTGGGGCCCCTTAATGGCCTGGGGCTCTGGGGTGACTCCCAAGTGCCCAGAGGCCTCCTTGGGAACCCGGGTGCCCCCTCCAGAGGCACCAAGCCCAGTTCCTCGCCAGCCTCTGGGGGCTGCAGGGGCCAGGGAAGTGCCCTGAGGGCATCTCCGCAGGTCTGGGGCACGCAGCTAACTCGCTAGGGGGTCCCTTCCCCCCCACCGCCCCCCAAGCGTTTCTTCTCCCGCGAGGGATCTGAGAGGCCCAGGCGGGAAGGTGAGCTGATATTCCAGGTGGCCACTAGGTGGTGTGCTGGCACAAGCAGAGAGACAGCACAGAGGCGGGCCTGCCGCCCCCCTCAGCCAGGCGGGCCAGCAAGGGTCCCGGGGCTGTGGCACTGACACTCGGCCCCCCACACACGACACACGTGCACACACACACAGTGTACAGACACTTGCACACAGATTACATGCATGGATACAAACACAAAGGACTTCACACAGCAGCACAAAACCACATACACACAAACAGATAAACACGCAGCAGCAGACACACACACCGGTACACTGACACAGCATGGGCCAGCATACACTCGCACACACACACATAGAAACACACTAACACAGCATGGGCCAGCATGCAACCACACACACCAACATAGAAACACACTAACACAGCATGGGCAGCATACACTTACACCAACCCACATGGAAACACACTAACACAGCATGGGACAGAATACACTTACACACACAACAATACACTAACACAGCATGGGCCAGCATACACTTAAAGACAACAACAAACACACTAACTCAGCAAGGTCAGCATACACTTACACACCAACATAGAAACACACTAACTCAGCATGGGCCAGGATACACTTAAACACACCAACATGGAAACACAATAACACAGCATGGGCCAGCATAAACTTACACACACCAACATAGAATCACACTAACTCAGCATGGGCAGCATACACTTACACAAACCCACATGGAAACACACTAACACAGCATGGGCCAGCACACACACACACACACACACATACCAACATAGAAACACACTAACACAGCACGGGCAGCATACACTTACACACACACACCAGTACACTAACACAGCATGGACCAGCATACACTTACACAAACCCACATGGAAACACACTAACACAGCATGGGACAGAATACACTTACACACACAACAATACACTAACACAGCATGGGCCAGCATACACTTAAAGACAACAACAAACACACTAACTCAGCAAGGTTAGCATACACTTACACACCAACATAGAAACACACTAACTCAGCATGGGCCAGGATACACTTAAACACACCAACATGGAAACACAATAACATAGCATGGGCCAGCATAAACTCACACACACCAACATAGAAACACACTAACTCAGCATGGGCAGCATACACTTACACAAACCCACATGGAAGCACACTAACACAGCATGGGCCAGCATACACACACACCAACATAGAAACACGCTAACTCAGTATGGGCCAGCATTTACACACACACACCAGTACACTAACACAACATGGGCCAGCATACACTTAAACACACCAACATGGAAACACAATAACACAGCATGGAGAAGTATACACATATACACACCAACATAGATACACATTTACTCGGCATGGGCCAGCACACTCTTACACACAACAACATAGAAACATACTAACTCAGCATGGACAGCATACGCTTACAAACACAAGCGTAGGAACACACTAACACAGCATGGGCCAGGATACACTCAAATACACCAACATGGAAACACAATAACACAGCATGGGCCAGCACATAATTACACACACTAATATAGAAATGCATAACATAGCATGGGCCAGCATGCATTTAACACACACCAACATAAAAACACACTAACTCAGCGTGGGCCAGCATACACTTACACACACCAAAATAGAAACACACTAACTCAGCATGGGCAGCACACGCTTACACACACTAACATCGAAACACACGAATTCAGCATGAGCCCGCATATACTTACACACACTAATAGAAACACACTAACTCAGCATGGGCAGCATCTATGTACACACACCAACGTAGAAACACACTAACACAGCATGGGCCAGCATAAACTCACACACAACAACATAGAAACATACTCACATATACTCACACACAACAACATAGGAACACACACAGCATGGCCCAGCATACACTTACACACATGCCAATATATACACTAACACAATATGTACACTAACTAATAAGATATACACTAATAATTTACACACATTGAAATAGAATTATACTAACACAAAGACACATGTAAGCACAGACGCATACATATTAACATCTGTATGCCCAGATAAAATCGACACTAAATGTAGATACACTAACACAAATACACACGAACATCAAATCCATATTCAAACACATGTACACGGGCAGGAACATGATCATAAACACAGTGACACAAGTCTATGTGTATGAACAAATACATAAACACACAAATATGTGTAAAAATCAAGCACGCAAGTATATACACACTAACAAGAAGTATTTGCTGATCCACAAGGAAATGTATAGTAACAAATCTACACATGCAAACACCGTGCATTACACTAACACACCAGTATACACATACCAGTGTTACAGACACACCCAAGCATATGTAAACTAACACAGATATGTACAAGCAGGGTACACACTTTGGGTATATGAACACACTCATACAGTCCACACTTGCACATGTATATGTGTGATGACAGAAAGACACAAACCCACACAGACTAACACAAGCATATTTGCACATCAGCACAGAAATACTGAGATTCTGGCATTAGGCTCGTTCGCATCAGCACATGCGAAAAGCACACGAATACAGGAACAGATCCTCGCACAGTACACATACAAGTACACGACCAGAAACACACACATCTACACCTACTAACACAAACACTGATACAAGAATATACACACGCAGTACACACATCCAAATCTAGTGTACTAACAGAAACACACACACATCTTCACATACTAACACACACTAACACAAGAATATACACACAATACACACAATCTATATCTACTAACAGAAATGCACACACAAATCTACACATAGTAACACAAGTATAAATACACTAATACAACAATACACACAGAGACAGGGAAGTATAGAGGTACTCAAACAGGTTCATGTACATTGTCACATATCTATACACATACAGCAATACAAAGATATACTCACTCAGTACACACAAATATATTATGGTATCAGAAACATTATCCCACTCATACTAACACAAGCATATTTACACAAATACATGGATACTAACAAGCATATGTGTACTATCACAGTTATCTGTAAACACTTAACTGCACAAGTACACTTTCACACAGTACACACAAGGGCACTAATAAAATCCACACAAGTCCACACATACTAACACAGACACACTAGTATAAGAATATACACACTCACAAATACACACACAATTGTATGTATCTTAACAGAAATAGACACAAATCTACACACAGTAACACAAGTATATTTACACTAACACACACCAGTGCGGGGTCAGATGGATTTCACACGTCCCACCCAACACCACAGTGAGTCTCCTGACCCACTGGGTGTGACCCCAAGCCCCCCAATTTAAAAACTAAAACTGCCCTCTAAGCGAGAAAACAAAAATAAAAATAAAAAACAACCGGAAAGCAAAATCAAAACCGAACCAAATGGTGCCCCTCCAGAAACCTACGACGAACATAGAGATTTGGACTCTGGCTTTAGGAGGAGGGTGGACCCGGCCAGTGAGACCCCCCAGATCAGCCAGGCACAGCGGCCCTGACTCCTCCTTCCCCGAACCCCTTCCCGGGCCGCCAACTTGAACATCTGCCCAAGGAAATGTCTCGCGGGCTCCAGGTGAACCCGGACAGAGGCCGCCCAGGAGGGAAGAGCTGGTGGCCGGGAGCTCTCCTCAGAACTGCCCCCGGCGCGTCCAGGGCAGGGGTGGCTCTCGGGCTGACAGATGGGGGTGGCGGGGGTGGTGGGCAGCGGCGATCACCCGGGGTGGTGTCTGGTTCTGGTGGGGGAGGGGCTGGGGCGTGCAGAGAGCACTGGTGGGAGGGAGGGAGGGTCCCTTCCTGGAGCCTCGGTGGACAGCAGCCCCCACCCCCCGATTCCGTGCCTTTGCCAAGCGACCCTGATGACAGGCCACCCCGTTTGGTGGCCAACCGTGTAGACAAGACTCCATTTTGTGGTGACTCTGTACGGTCTGATGGGGGGCGGGGGCGAGCCCTTTGGTGTGCGGGTGCCGAGAGGGGCCAGGGGCTAGGGGAGGGCAGACCCCGTGCAGCCAGGCCAGCGTCTGACCCCCAGAACCCACTTTTCTCTTCCGGTCTGGCTCCAGAGTTTGCCTGGAGAGGACTCCAGATGCTCAGACCTGGTTAGGACCCTGTGTGTGTGGGTGGGTGGGTGGGGAGGGTCCCCCCCCTGCCTGGCCCTGGGGCAGGGGAGCAGAAGCCAGCTTCCCGGGGCCCCCCTTCCTACTTACTTCTCCCCCCGCCATCTGTCTCTCTTGGGGTCCCACAGAAGCACGGTGGCCTGGGGCAGCAGTGTGGGAGCAAGGACTGGCAGGTCTGAGCACGGGACCCGGGGACCCTCCCCGCCAGGCACTGGGCAGCCGGTGGCTGCTCACACTGGCGGGCAGATGGCGCTCGGCCCTCACAGTTGGGAGCTGGACGCTGGCCCCGCCTCTGCGCCGGCCCAGGGTCGCGCCTCCCCCAGCCCGCAGGGACCTTGGAGGCTGCCTCTGGACAGGGAGGCCCAGTCCTGACCCTTTGAACTCCAGTGGGCTGTCCGGTGGGGAAGGGGCCCTGCCTTAGCAGCCCCCAAGACCTGGGTGCCTCTGCCTCATCTCGGGGGGCACAGGGGGCTTGTCCTCAGGGTATTAGCCCTCAGCCTTCTCCTGGAGAAATCCTGGTGGGTGGGCTGCCCCTCCCCCCAGCTCAGGGACACTGAGGCGTCTGTCCCTTTGCCCCTCCCGGGGCTGGGCAAAGCTGAGGATTCTTCCCAGATGAAGGGGTCCTGGAGGTCCCGGGGCGTGGGGAACAGCCTGGTCCGTGCTCACTGGCCCTTCCTGGGTCCCCGACTCCCCCAAGACTGCACCCAAAGGCAGTTTGCCCGGTGGAGGGAGGGAGGGTCCCAGGCCCCATCCCGTGCCCAGCATGGGACTTGGGCGTCACTTTGGCTTCTGGCTGAAGGGGAGCTGGAGCTTATGGGGCCTCGTAGACCCCCAAAGGACAGGCCCTGAGGCCTTGTGCTGTAGGGAGGACCCCGGGCACTCGGGGGCTTCAGGGCCCCCTGCCCCCTCACACTGTACCCCCGTCCTCTCTGCCCGTTTTAGACCTGCTCAGCCAGGCTTCCAGGTAAACACCATCAGCAAAAGGCCACTGGCCCCGGGGCCCTTCCCCTTCACAAGGCCCCAAGGCCCAGGCTCACTTCCCTGGCCTTGTCCCCCCTCCACTCCTGACCGGCCCCTCAGCCTCTGTCCAGGCCTGGCAGCCCCTAGGGCTGCAGCCAGGTGGGGCTCCAGCACTTTGGCAGGGCCACTAGGGGTTCTGGCCACCAGGGGTCAGCAGAGAGCCCAGCCCAGCTGCCTTGCCTGCAGGGGCTCAGGTGGGCCTCGCATCCGGTCAGCCAGCCCCGCCCTGCCTTTCTGGGTCTTGGGGTGCAGGGACTGTGGTCTGCCTGTGGATAGGGGTCTTAGCTCCCCCCCCCCCCGTTTCAGGCATATATGGCGCACACACACAGACACACAGACACAAATCCAGAGACAAAGACACACACACAGAGATGCAGACACGCAGACACACACACACATCCAGAGACACACACAGACACACACATACACACAGATGCAGACACACAGACACACAGACACGGACACACACAGACAAAGCAGACACACAGACACACAGCGACACACACAGACACAGACACACATCCAGAGACAAAGACATACACACACACAGACGCACAAACACACATAGACCCACAGACACATCGAGACACACACAGACACAGATACACACAGACGAAGCAGACACACACAGAGACACACAGACACATCCAGAGACAAAGACACACAAAGACACACAAACACACACAGACTCGGACACACAGACACACACACATACACAGACGCAGGTAGACACACAGACACGCACAGATGAAGACACAGTCACATACACGCAATGTCTCGTCCTTCTGGGGACCACACAGCTCAGGGCCTGTCTCCTCCGTGGGCCATGCTGCCCACTCTCGTGCCCGGGGGGCTGAGAATCGCACCCCGTCAGCCGCGTTTGTCCCAGAGCCGCGCTTTGTTCCGGTGCCCCCGTGACGTCACCAGAACCCACCCTGCCTCGTCCGACCAAGTTTTCCTTCTTGCCTCCTTGTCCTCGCCCCAGATGGAGAATGTGAGCCAGGTGTGCAGACCACGCACAGACAAGCCAGGCACTCACAAACACACACCTGCACACCCACAGACACGCACATACACACACGGGCCCACAGGGCCTCCTCCAGCTCCGTTCCCCGTCTCTTCCCTGTGCTTCTCGGGAAGAGACTGGCCCCGAATTCCTTCCCTCTCTCTGGCTCCTTCCTGAGTCCCTGGGAAGGGCCCGCGTTGACCACCAGCCCCTAGTGTCCATTTCCTAACTACTGGGGAAAGGCCGGGAAGGGAAGACCGGGGAGGCAGGCGGGCCTCTGTGGAATGGGGGGTCGGCAAGGCCAAGCCGAGAGGGGGAAGGCCGAGTGCCCGCAGAGTCGGGCCCAGACGCAGGGTCTGCAGGGGTCGGGGTCCCCCGTGTTCCCTAAGCAGCCAGAGAGCTGAGGGCCTCGAAGGCCTTGGGAGAGTCGAGAAGGGGCTGGTCCTGTGGTCCGAGTGGAAGGCCAGGCCTGGGTGGGTGCTCTGCCCCCAGACAGGGGCCACTCGGCCGGGCAGGCCACGCCAGCCAGAATGCCCCTTGTCTAGTCTGTCTCTCGCTGAGTCTCTCCCTCTGTTTCTCTCTCCCTCTCTCTCTCTCTGCCTCTCTCTCTCTCTCAGTCCCTGTCTCTCTCTGTCTCTGTCTCTCTCCCTCTCTCCCGGCCTCCCTCTCTCTCTGTCTCTCTCTGTCTCTGTCTCTCTGTCTGTCTCTGTCTCTCTGTCTCTGTCTCTGTCTCTCCCGCTCCACTCCCCCCCACTCTCTGCCTTTCGCACACCTCCCCCACCGGGCGGGCAGCTTGTTTTGTTGGGCGGAATCTGGCAGGCTGGCCTTCTCTGTCCTGAAAAATGTCCCATCTCCTGAGCCCTTTGATTCAGTAATTACTCAAAACAAAACAAAGCCAACTGCACTTCCAAGCGGGCCCTGGACGTCTGCATCTCAGCTGCGAGGGGACCTTGGCGCTTCGCAGGCGCTTCCTGGGCCAGCCCAGTATGGCCATTGTTTGCTTCTGCTTTCCTTCCTTCCTCCCTTCCTTCCTTTCTTCCTTCCCCCGCTTCTGAAAAACAAGTTTTATTCTCCTGGGTATGTTCATTAGCGAGAGGAGCCGAGAGAGACCATTCTCTCCGGCTCGGAAGGGCAGGGAAGGGGACGGGGCAGGCCGCAGACCAGATTGATGGCCTGGCGCGGGGTCGGGGGGCAGCGAGGGGCCACCCCGGGCAGAAACGCCTGAGCCTGTAAAATCCGAACAACACGGCAGGCAGTGGGCTGCTGCAGGCTCGGGCCTCCCTGGTAGCCGCCCGGTTCTGGGCTCGACTCATGAGCTCAGGGGAAAAACGGAGTCCGAGGCCGACCCCGGGCCGTGAGGGGCGGGAGCCCTGTTCCCCCCTAGCCCCCCTTATCTGTGCTCCCCTGGATACAGGGTCCAGGCTGTGTGCCCGGGGCAGCTCTCACCAGTCACAAACTTGTCCCTCACTGATTCGAGCTAAATTTGTGTCTCTTGGACATTTGGCAAAATGGCTGCTTAAGGTCCAGCATCGGGGGGACCACCGTCGGGGGGGACGAGTATCAGGGGGACCCAGTGTCAGGGGACCAGCGTCGGGGGGACCCAGTGTCGGGACCAGCGTCGGGGGGACCCAGTGTCAGGGGACCAGCGTCGGGGGGACCAGTGTCAGGGGTCCAGCCCATCCTACACGCCCCAGAAATGGACAAGATGAGCCCCTGGGTGTTGAGGGGTTGTCGGGCTCCGCGGCTGCGCTTCAGAAGAGAGAGATGCCGGGAAGGGTTCCCGGGGGAATCTCACCACAAAATGCCGAGCCTGTAGAGGAAACCCACTCTTGTGGGTGCGAGTCAGTGTCCCGACGGCTTGGCTGTGGCGGCCTGGGGTCCCCCTCGAGCGTCGATGGCGTTGGCTTGGCAAAGAGCACGGAATGGGGCCCCCGTCGCGTGCACCCCCCCACTGTCCCTTCACTGAGGGGAATCGTGCGGGCAAGAACCGTTTCCTTTTGCCTCCGTTAGCGTCTCCGGGCGCGGTGGCTGCTGTGCTCGAGCCTCGGGAGCAGGAGACTCGCGGGTCCTGGTCGGTGAGTTCGTCCCGTTGGGGCCTTTTCGTTTACGAATTCATTCATTCATTCATTCATTCAATATTTGTGTCCTGAGCACTGAGTCCGGGCGCTGGCCCTGGGGACACCGAGGTCGAGGCGCCCGGGGACGCTGCTAGGGGATGGGCCACATGCGGCCTGACTGGAGCAGGGAACGGTTGTGCCTGACGCCGCGTGGGGAGCACAGGACGGTCTGACGGGGCCTCACGGCCCTTCCCGCCCCCGCTGGGGTGCCAGGGAGCAGGGCAGGGGCTCTCGGGCCTTGGGGCGCCCCGGCAGCCGCACCCCCGGGGGTGACCGGTCCCCCACACCTCTGAGGCGGGGCGGGAAGCTTGGAGTTGGCAGTCTGAGGTGGTGATCTCCCGTGGAGGGGCTTCACCTGAGCGTCACCCCCACTGGAGCCCCGTCTGCCCCTCACCTCAGGCGCTCAAGGGCCTCATGGTAGACTCTCAGGAGCTTCCGTGTTAGTCTCTCAGGAGCCTCCATGTTAGTCTCTCAGGAGCCTTCGTGTTAGTCTCTTAGGAGCCTCCATCTTAGGCGCTGAGGAGCCTCCATGTTAGTCTCTCAGGAGCCTCCATCTTAGGTGCTGAGGAGCCTCCATGTTAGTCTCTCTGGAGCCTCCATCTTAGGTGCTGAGGAGCCTCCATGTTAGTCTCTCAGGAGCCTTCGTGTTAGTCTCTCAGGAGCCTCCATCTTAGTTGCTGAGGAGCCTCCATGTTAGTCTCTCAGGAGCCTCCATCTTAGGTGCTGAGGAGCCTCCACGTTAGTCTCTCAGGAGCCTCCATCTTAAGTGCTGAGGAGCCTCCATGTTAGTCTCTCAGGAGCCTTCGTGTTAGTCTCTCAGGAGCCTCCATCTTAGGTGCTGAGGAGCCTCCATGTTAGTCTCTCAGGAGCCTCCATCTTAGGTGCTGAGGAGCCTCCATGTTAGTCTCTCAGGAGCCTTTGTGTTAGTCTCTCAGGAGCCTCCATCTTAGGCGCTGAGGAGCCTCCATGTTAGTCTCTCAGGAGCCTCCATGTTAGTCTCTCAGGAGCCTCTGTGTTAGTCTCTCAGGAGCCTCCATGTTAGTCTCTCAGGAGCCTTCGTGTTAGTCTCTCAGGAGCCTTCGTGTTAGTCTCTCAGGAGCCTCCATCTTAGGTGCTGAGGAGCCTCCATGTTAGTCTCTCAGGAGCCTCCATCTTAGGTGCTTAGGAGTCTCCATTTTAGGCGCTGAGGAGCCTCCATCTTAGGCGCTGAGGAGCCTCCATGTTAGTCTCTCAGGAGCCTCCATGTTAGTCTCTCAGGAGCCTCCATGTTAGTCTCTCAGGAGCCTTCGTGTTAGTCTCTCAGGAGCCTCCATCTTAGGCGCTGAGGAGCCTCCATGTTAGTCTCTCAGGAGCCTTCGTGTTAGTCTCTCAGGAGCCTCCATCTTAGGCGCTGAGGAGCCTCCATATTAGTCTCTCAGGAGCCTCCATCTTAGATGCTGAGGAGTCTCCATCTTAGGCGCTGAGGAGCCTCCATATTAGTCTCTCAGGAGCCTCCATCTTAGGCGCTGAGGAGCCTCCATGTTAGTCTCTCAGGAGCCTTCGTGTTAGTCTCTCAGGAGCCTCCATCTTAGGCGCTGAGGAGCCTCCATGTTAGTCTCTCAGGAGCCTCCATCTTAGGTGCTGAGGAGTCTCCATTTTAGGCGCTGAGAAGCCTCCATCTTAGGCGCTGAGGAGCCTCCATATTAGTCTCTCAGGAGCCTCCATCTTAGTCTCTCAGGAGCCTCCATGTTAGGCGCTGAGGAGCCTCCATGTTAGTCTCTCAGGAGCCTCCATGTTAGTCTCTCAGGAGCCTTCGTGTTAGTCTCTCAGGAGCCTCCATCTTAGGCGCTGAGGAGCCTCCATGTTAGTCTCTCAGGAGCCTCCATCTTAGGTGCTGAGGAGTCTCCATTTTAGGTGCTGAGGAGCCTCCATCTTAGGCGCTGAGGAGCCTCCATATTAGTCTCTCAGGAGCCTTCGTGTTAGTCTCTCAGGAGCCTCCATCTTAGGCGCTGAGGAACCTCCATGTTAGTCTCTCAGGAGCCTCCATCTTAGGCGCTGAGGAGCCTCCATGTTAGTCTCTCAGGAGCCTCCATCTTAGGCGCTGAGGAGCCTCCATCTTAGGCGCTGAGGAGCCTCCATGTTAGTCTCTCAGGAGCCTCCATGTTAGTCTCTCAGGAGCCTCTGTGTTAGTCTCTCAGGAGCCTCCATGTTAGTCTCTCAGGAGCCTTCGTGTTAGTCTCTCAGGAGCCTTCGTGTTAGTCTCTCAGGAGCCTCCATCTTAGGTGCTGAGGAGCCTCCATGTTAGTCTCTCAGGAGCCTCCATCTTAGGTGCTTAGGAGTCTCCATTTTAGGCGCTGAGGAGCCTCCATCTTAGGCGCTGAGGAGCCTCCATGTTAGTCTCTCAGGAGCCTCCATGTTAGTCTCTCAGGAGCCTCCATGTTAGTCTCTCAGGAGCCTTCGTGTTAGTCTCTCAGGAGCCTCCATCTTAGGCGCTGAGGAGCCTCCATGTTAGTCTCTCAGGAGCCTCCATCTTAGGTGCTGAGGAGTCTCCATTTTAGGCGCTGAGGAGCCTCCATCTTAGGCGCTGAGGAGCCTCCATATTAGTCTCTCAGGAGCCTTCGTGTTAGTCTCTCAGGAGCCTCCATCTTAGGCGCTGAGGAACCTCCATGTTAGTCTCTCAGGAGCCTCCATCTTAGGCGCTGAGGAGCCTCCATGTTAGTCTCTCAGGAGCCTCCATCTTAGGCGCTGAGGAGCCTCCATCTTAGGTGCTGAGGAGCCTCCACGTTAGTCTCTCAGGAGCCTCCATCTTAGGCGCTGAGGAGCCTCCATGTTAGACTCTCAGGAGCCTCCATGCGAGGTGCTGAGGCCTCGGTCTCAGCCCTGGCGTCCCCTTAGACGCTGAGATGAAGCCTCTGTCCCTTTCCCTGGCGCAGAGACGCCCTTTGTTCTGGCTGTGTGGTCAGCTCTCGGCACCAAGCGTGGAATGGACGTCCCAGCCTGGGCTTCTGTCTCTCCCTTTCACATGTTTGGGAGAAACGTGTGTGGCACGTGCCCAGATCCGACTGTAGACCACGGGCGGGGTGGTGGCTGGGGGTCTCAGGTGACAGGACAGTGTGTTCCTCAGTGAGCGGACCCTGCGGGGGGGGGGGGCCCTTCCCGTCACACACCCTGTCCACCTGCACCTTCCTGTCAGGGAACTTCGCGTCCTCTGTCCCCCTCAAGGGGCCCCCAGGCAGGGCCCCCACAGCCCCTCCGAGGAGCCCGAGTCAGGGTCGCTCAGGGGTGAGGCTCGGGGGATGGAGACGGGGGGCGGGGGGGGGGGGTGGCCCCTCGCTGCAGGTGGCTGTTCCGTGCAGTTAATCCCCAGGCTGGCAGGGCTTAGGGGCTGCCCGTGGGGACATTTGCACTTTAATTAAGGCTCCGTGGGGCGGGTGAGCTAGCCGCTCTGGAACAGAGGGTCCTTGCGGCGATGTCCCGGGTGCAGACCCCACACCCTAGCAGGGGTGACGGGAGGCGCTCATGCCCCTGTACTGGCCCCTGAGGGGAGCAGCTTCTTGTTTCCTTCTGGAGACCCCCCCAGCTCACGGCTCAGGTCTGGGGGGCCTTTGTGTGTTTGCTCAGAGCTGTTGCTCTGGCCATAGCCACACCCCCCTACCCCCAGCCCCTGCAGTGCGGACAACGGGTGATGTTCTGGGGTCCTTAGTCCCCCCCCACACACACACACTTAATTGTCCTCTGCTGCAGCCCCTCGTGATGCTGTTCTGGTGAACAGGCAGCGGATAATGGAACCGCGGGCTGCGTGCTAGGTGAATTATGGACATTTACCAGGAAAAACGCTTTTTTTTTTTTTTTTTGCCTTTGCCCTTAACAAGAGGATTAACAAGCAAAATGCAACATCTGCAGAATGTTCTGGGCGGGGAGTGTGTGGCTTGTGCGGAAAGCAGGGAGAGGGGCCCAGCTCACTGCCGTGACCCCCATCAGGAGAGCACCAGGAAAACGCCCCAGCCCCTCCCGTCCCTGCACCACTGAATAAACAAGACAGCGGCGGCTGCTGATCCGCCCGGAAAGGGGGCAAGGGGGCTTCGCTCCGGAGTGTGGGGCGGTTTAGAAGGGGGGGGGGGGGCGGCAGCAGGCGTGCAGCCCAGCTCTCCAGGGAGTCAGGCCTTCTGCACGGCAAAACAAGCTAAGGTGTGTGTGTGTGGTGGGGGGGGGGGGTCTCCCGTTTAGAGTTAAAGACGCCCTTTAGAGAAGGAAAACATGGGTGCCCGTCCCCGTGGCCCCCATCCAACCCACCCCCACGGAGAGAGCCAGGCCCTGACTTCACACCGCACAGCCCCGACCCATGCCACCAGCTGGGACTTGGTTCCCTTGCTCGTGGTGGCCGAGGCCCCTCTCCTTGGGTGGGCTGGTCCTTCTGACACAACAAAGGCCCTCCCGAGGCTGGCCTGTGGGAGGTGGCTGTTGTGTGCCGCACCTGACGGACAGCGTCGGCTACGGTGATACATGATCCAGGTGCGAGCCCAGGGCTCAGAGGACCCCCGGCCACCTGCCTGCAGCTGTCCCCCGGCGCCAGGGACCTGCAGGGTGGGGGACAGGCAAAGGCCCTGATCCACTTTCTCTCAGCTAGCCACCACCACCCCAGCTTGTCCTGTCAGCTCGGAGCCATGAGCCCATCAGAGCGACCAGGAGAGAGGCTGACCTCAGCCATCTTGTCCCTCTTGGGCCTCCTGGACGGCCAGGCCGTTTTTTCCAGCTCCCTTTGGTGAGGCCGGACCTGATGTCCAGTGTCTGGGAGGGCCCGGACCCACCCCACCCCGGAGCCCACTTCAGCCTGTCTTTCGCAGCTCCCGCTGGGCCCGGACCTCCAGAACCACCAACCTGGTCCTTTAGTTCTGTTAGTGTCGGTTCTGAACCTGTTTTTCAGTTGACCGCATCTCAGCGATTTGAGGAGGGGGTTGTCCAAGGCTGCTGCCTCTGTCTGAGAGGAGACCCTTTAATCCGAGCTTGGGAGTCGAAGGATGGCTCTTGGCGGGGCAGGGGAGGGAGCCCAAAGGCCCGTCAGGTGTCAGGACCAACCAACTGTCCCAAGCGTCAGTCACTCAGATGAGCCATTTCCGCCCGTGCCCCTGGGCTTCAAGGGCTGTTCAGAGCCCCAGGGCTGTTGTTTGTTTGTTTGTTTGTTTTGCTTCCCACATTTTAGAAAGTTGCCTGTTTTCCTCTCAAAATCTCTTCTGCCTTGGACATTCATTTTTAGGGGTCCAGTTGTGTTGCCTACTCTCTTTAACAGCTTCCCTCCTTTGTCTGTGCATCCTCAATAAACCCAGCGGCTGTGCACGGGCACCAGGTTGAGGAAATAGCGTTTGAGACTGCGTGAGGGACAGGAAGTGGAGGGCTACTTTACAGGGAGGATGAGGCGGGCGCCCGGTCAACGGCGTCCCCTCACCGGCCTGTAGCTAGCTCATGGCTGCCACAGGGAAATGCGTTTAGAGAGGTGGCTGGTGTAAGTCAGAGAAAAAGGTGCAGGCCGAGCCCGGTTTGGCTTTCTGCCCTGGGGCAGCCCCCGAGGCGTGGGCTGGTCCGTCTTGGCGTGAGTCTGTGGTCAGTTGAGTTTCCCAGTCTGGGCAGCTCCGGGGCCAGGAGCCCAGGGTAGCCATTTCGCCTGCAGACTTGGGGCCTGGGCTCTGAGCTCAGTTACAGATTAACTGCTTGTCAAAGGTTCTTTCCCACCCGGGCCTTTGGCGCCGCTGAAGGGTCCACGTCCTGCAACTCAGGGGTTGGGAAGGGAGAGACGCCCCTTCGGGGAGAGGCGGGCACCTCCTTACTGGACTCGGGCTCCAACACAGCTTTGCAGTGTCTGAGATGCAATTTTGCTCCGTCAGTCGCTTGGTGCCAGCTTGCAGGAAGATAGGGACCCCGTGGGCTGGGCCTGAACTGGCCTCACGGCCTCCTTGGACCAGCCATGTGGCCCAGCCTTCCCCTGGGGGGCAGCCGGGATACCCTCTGCTCAGTCTGGGACCCCCCGCACCCCTCCGCACACCGCAGGGCCCTCCTTTGTGGCAATGACCAGTAGTCAGTCCAGGCTGAGCCCGAGACCCCCGAAACTGGGGCTCGGTGTCTCCACCACTCCCCTAGAGGAGAGGGGCTTGTTTTCTAGAGTGTTTCTTGGTGTTAGGTCGCTACTACCCTGGAATAAAAATAGGTATCATCGGTATATTACAGATTAGACTGCACTTCTAGTTCGGTGCCACTTCCTCTCATAGGACTGATGTTGGTGACACGTTTCTTCGAACCCTGTCTGGCTCGGCTTGTTGACTCCTCCCAAGAGCCCCTCCTGGGGCAGCCCTGCTTGCTCTGGCCCAGGGTTTGGTCCCACCTGAATCTCTTGGCTCCTTTTCTGTCTTCTTGTGGCCACCCATGTTCTCTTCTGGATGTCGGGGACCAGGACTTTACCCTACCCCAAGGCAGCTGCTGTGTTGGGAGTTGAGCACGGGTGGGCTTCCGGGGTCTGTCACTTGAGCCAGTGTCCGGCACTCAGCCCGGGGGTCACTGCCCTAGCAGTGTGTCAGCGAGAGCTTAATGTCCCTTCTTAGGTAAGGGAAGCAGCCCGAGCTGTGAGTCCTCACCTCTTGGCCCCTGGGGTCCTGTGGAGGTGGGAGCAGGGCGCATTGAGATGTGTCAACTGTGCAGGCTGGCACACCCCCCCTTAGAGTCTGGCGCCCCGGCCCCCTGCCTCCAGTCTCTCTGCCCACACAGGGGGCCTTCGCGTACACTCCAGGGCTAGGGACAGACTCATCCCGCGTCAGATCTTCTCATTTCCCTCAGACCCCGCCATCCCAGACAGCCCTCCGTGACTCCTCTTCTCCCAGTAGCTAAACCTCTCTCAGGCCAGATCTGGGCAAGTGTGCCAGCCGGCCACTTCTAGTCCACAGGGTGCCAACAGTGGGAAAGGAGGTGGCTTGTCCACCTTGGGAGAGAAATTGGCCACTTTAGGTTATTTGGTGTGTGTGTGGGGGGCGCTCAGGGGACCATCTGCGGTGCCGGGGGTCAAGCCTGGGTGGGCTGCATGCAAGGCAAGCTGTCCCCCACCCCCATCTTTGGTGTTTAAGACGAGCCTGCTGTGTGTTCTTTGTAACGTCATTCTCTGTCCTCTTCCGTGTAATTAGCAGAACGGGAGCCATATCTGAGTGGGGAATAGAGGGGCGCCAAGGAGAGCCAGGAGCAGTCGAGAAATGGGGCAGAGGCCAGAGCCTGGGGGTCGGAGAGTTCGAATTCGATCCCTAGGCTGGGGCAGGTCAACAGAGGCGGGAAGCCACTGCCACCCCCCCCCCCGGGGTGATGCTGGGGGGCCCCTCAAGGCCAGACAGAGAGGAGGGCGGAGGTGGCCGAACCCGGTGGTGGCCTGCACACCTTGACCTTTGAGCGGAATCGAACAGGGAATCAGGGGGGCCAGGGGGCCATACCCCTCTGCCGAGCTAGCAGCCATGGTTGCCACTCGGGGGGGCTCCGTCTCTTCCTCCTCAGATGAAACCCGGGGGACTCAGATCGCACGTTCCCCCCGTTCAATGGAACGTGTGGGCAAACACGGAGATGAAAAGGCACCCACGCTTCCAGATGAATTAAACTTGTGACTAATTATGTCGCGTTAATTGCTTAATGCAGCGTTTACCAACAGCGGAGGGGAGGGGGCAGGAGAGAGGCCTGTGGCGGGTCTTGCCAGACCCCCCCCCCAGCCCCGGTGGGGTTGGTGACCCCTAGAGAAACCCTCGCCCACACACAGTGGGTCGATAAACCAAGTTTAGCCTCCGAGGGGAAAGTTTTCTGTAGCCTTGAGTTTTGTTTGTGCATGTACACACATCGCTATATTTTAACTAAAAGAATGTGCTACCTGCATGGTTTGGAGGGGGCAGGTCCCCCATCCGGGACATCTGGGCCTGAGTTGGAGGAGTTAGGTTCAGTTCAGAACGAAAAGGAAAGTGTGAAAAGAAGGCCGGGCGCAGGCCCACCGCTGTCTCTGGAGCTCCGAGGCCCCGGCATGCTCCGGGCCAGGCCAACCTGGTCTTTTGTTTCAGTTTTTTCCTTCCTGATGCTCTTCGTTTAGTAGCGGGTTGGATCCCAGTGGCACTGACATCCGGCAAGCGAAAGTCAAGTTAGCCAGCCCAGACCCGGCTCAGAAGGTTCGTAGAACCTTCTCAGCAGCCCCCTGCCACTTTGCCCTTCAGATTCATTCTCTTCCTTGAGGCCGGGTTCTGGGGGTCCCTGTTATCTTTGCCCCCTGCCCACCCACGGGACGCGAACACTGCTTTCATTTAGGAAAACGAGCTTCCTAGCTAGCACATGGCCCTGGCCTACCAGCTTTTTGACCCAGCTAAGCGGTCTAGCTAGCGGGCCCACTGGCGGGGGTCCACGCCTTGCTGGGCCCCTGTCTACACTCTTCTCCATCTAGAATGTTCAGGACTCATCCGGACACGAGGTGGCTGTAGGAGGAGGGGTGTCATGTTTCCGGTCATGTCCCCTTTTCCGAGTGGGTGATGAGTTTGGTCCAGGCCTGCCCCTCTGGACTCTGGGGAAGCGTGTGGGCAGGACCCTCTGACCTTGGGAAGGGTCGTCCTGGGGGCCAGGGGGCACCTCTCATTGATGGGCCTGCCCTTGGAGTCGAGGGAAATCAACAGGTGTGACTTAAGTCCCGTGAGCCCCCGCGGGTGTGTGACAGGCCTTCAGGGACATCCCAAAGCCACCCACTTTGAGCCATAATTGGCCACAGTGACCAATGTGCCCCCAGTTCTGTTTGTACTAGAGTATGATCTGTCTTTCAAACAGATTAGAAAATGGTCAAGGACAGAAATGAAAGACGGATATTTCAAGTGGCCTTGGAGTTAGTCCCTGACCCCCAAGTTCTCTGGACTGAAGTCTTGCAAACTCCAACACCAGGCCTAGCTTTGAGTGCATTTGAAGAGTGTTTGGTGGTTCAAGTTACTAACTTGGGAGTCTGGCAAGAAAGTTAAAATGCCCCAGGTGGTCACTTTTTAGCAGGTTTAAAAACGTGGGGGTCCCAGCTCATAGAACCTTCTAGTCGCAGACGAATTGGGGGCAGAAAGGAAAAGGCATTCTCGCCACGTGCTTCATGTGTGTGAGGTCTCGGCCACCAGTGGCCCCCGTTGGCAGTGGCGGGGCCTGTCCCCTGGTCTCTGACAGTGGCCGGAGCCGGGGAGACAGCCCTGAAGGAGTACTCACAGACTATTATTAAAACTGCAGCTGAGGTTTCTATTTTTGTGGAAACCTCTTTATTTTTTCCTAGGCTATTAAAATAATACCATAATTATGTTTTCCCTGGACTCTTACAATAACCTCGACTAATGAAAGGCCAAAAACATGTTTGGCCCCAAACTGAATTACATCACCAAGTGTGACAATATTTTCAAGACTCGAAGCTGTCAGCGAGCCTATTGCTAGGCGAGGCAGACAGGCCATACTCAAGGAAGGCAGAAAAAAAAAAAAAACAAGGGTGGTCCCCAGCCCCTCCTAGCTAGGAGCCGTAAAAGACCATGGCTTCACCCTCTGGCTTGGGTGCTCTAGAGGGTGCAGCGGCGGCTGGGAGCCTTGTGGAGTGTCTGTCAGACATCTCGAATCGTAGTGTCGGTTCAGCCTGTGTCTGAGGTGAAGGGTCTGATAGCCCAGATTCTGGCCTGGGGCTGCCTCCGAGGCTGCATCTTGGAGTCAGACGAGAGGTTCCTTTCGTTGGCAAACTCTTGTCTGGACTGTCCCAAGAATCACGGTGATGGTTGCTCATCCATCCAGCCCTAGACCAGGTGCCCCAGTATGAAAGTGCGTCTCTCCCTGGGATGGGAAGTGCAGGCACCCCATGTGGACTCCAGTTGGACCAACTTTTTATTTGTATTTATTTGTTTTTAAAGACTTCGCAAGGCCCAGGGAGGTCAAAACTAGCTGGACTCAGAGCACCTAGGCCCAAGCTCGACTTTCAGTTTGTGTGGGGTGAAAACGGAGAGCAGATGGGACCGTGAGGGAGGCCTCGAGCCTCAGGCCTCCCTGGGCCCTTCCCCTCACCTGCCGCCTGCCACCGGCAGAGCGAACGCTTGCTCTGGCCACCAGGAGCGAGTCGGGATGGAAATACGGGGAAAACAGGCAGTAGAACAGCACGTGACAACGACCAGCACGCCAGGCTGGCCTGCGTGATGGGGGACGGGAGTGACTTGGGCCTTGGATTCTGTTTCTAGGACAGTGGCCCCGCTAGGATAGTTTCTGGGTGTGCCTGGCTCGCCCAGGTCGGGGCCCCACTGCTTCCTGCGTTCAGGTGTGCCCAGTCACCAGGCAGGGACTCTGCAGAAGGACACTTGGTCAGGGCAGCGATGTGTGGCCAGTGGCCTGTAAGTCTTGAGGCTGTGAGTTACTGTTTACCTCGTACCTTAAATACAAAGTGCTTGTGCATTGCCACGTAGGGCCAGGGAACAACTGGAGCATGACCCGAAGTTCTGGCCTAGCCCTCCTCCCGACTCGTCCCTGGCGTTGAGAAATGACAGTGGGGGGATCCAGTTCAACCAAGAAGCCTTTATTGAGGGTGTGGAGATCAGAGACGTAGCCCCCGCCTGGGTAGGGGTCTGTGGCCGCCGGGGCCCGTTGACAGGGTGCAGAGTTCCTTGGCTTCACTATTTTCTCAGCTTCTGTGGTGCTGGAAGGTGTCAACCTGCAACAGTAGTTAGTCCTTTGAGCATTTCCCCCCAAAAGATGTCGTCTTCTGCGGAAGAGAGGCCCTGTGCTAAAATGAAACCAAGACCAGGCTGGCTCTGGCGGCCGAGAGGGAACTCGGCCTGGGAGCCGGAGCAAGTGAGGGCCTTGGCAGTCCGCGCAGCGGCAGCTGTCAGTTTTGGGGTGGGGTCCCCGATTTCGCTGCCCCTCTGTAATCCCCCGCGTGCTTCCTAACTCTGCTCCTTATCCTCTCCGCTGCATTGAACAAAAGAACCTTACTGCAGAAGCGGGCAGAGGGTCCCCAAGTGAGGGGCCGGGAACTCGGGAAACTTCTCCGTTGGAGGGAGGTAGCTGTGAGTGCGGACGCGGCCGGAACCAGAACTTTCGGCGGGTTTCTGGGGCGACCTGGGGGCCCACAGGTGCCACCCCCGCCCCTGCCCGTTTCTTTCCCCTTCCGAACAGAACTCCAGCTTTACTCTTTGGAAGTTCAAGAGAGTTTTCCAAGCAACTTTGTCCGCGGAGCCCCCTGCGGTCTCCGCCAACCCGGAGGCCGCAGGCCCGCCTGACCTCGCCCCCGGGACCCCCGACCTCTATTGAATGAATGAATGAATGAACGCACTGGCCCCCCAGCGGACGCTCCGCCGCGCCGCGTGCTCTCCGCACGGCCCCGCCCGCGGTGCGCGCTCGAGCCTTCAAACCTCCCTCCAACAAACTCGTGTGCGCTAAACTACTTCTCCTTCGCTTGCAGAGCCCACCGTGACGCCCCGGACGCCCGGGACCCCACCGCGCAGGACACCGCGCCGCCGCCGCCACCGCGCCCCCCGCGCCCGGGCCCGCGTCGGCCGGGGGCGCGCGCCGGGGAGGGCGGGCGGCGGCGCGGCGCGGCGCGGGCCGGGGAGCGGGAGGTAAGAGGCGCGCACGGGCGCCGCCGCCGCCGCCGACGTCGCACACTTTGCACGCCGCCCAGGGCTACACCACTCGCTGGAAATCGGGAGGCAGGTCTGGGAGGCGGGGTCGAGCGCCCCCCTGGCGAGGGCGCCCCGCCGCCCCCCGCCGCCGGGCCCCCCGCGCCCCCGGCCCACCCGGGCGCCGCCCCCGACGTGCCCGCCACGCCGCAGGGGGGCGCGGCGGCCCCTGAAGGTGCGTGCGCGCCGGCCCGACTTTTCGGCTTCCCCTTCGCTTTATAGGGGCAACCGCGGTGGGTCCGTCCTCTGAAGAGGCTGGGGCGTCATCGGCGGCTTAGGAGCGCCCGACTCCGGCGGGGACACTCAGTCGCGTCGGCACCGCGGAGCGGGCTGCGGCAGGTGGCTGGCCCGGCGCTGGCTCGCGGCTCGCGGCTCCCGGCCCGGGTTGCCGAGCGGCCGCCCGGCCCGCGCCCGTGAGCGCCGCTCGCTCCCGTGTAAGTGCCGCCGCGGGACCCCCGCCGGCTGCGGACCCCGCGGCGCCGGGCGGCCGGGCACCCCGATCCTCGCGCATTATTTTCGCTCGCCTCCTCCCGTCTGCGGCGCGTCCCGGCGCCGCAGCCCGGAGCGGCCGGAGGGGCACCGGAGCGGGACCCCGCGCGCTGCCGGCCCCGGGCACCGTCCCTCGCGGAGTCGGGTCCCCCCTCGCCGTGCTTTTTGGGCTACTCGTGCTCGCCGGGCTCTCGGGGTGTGTGCTCGCCCCCCGCTCGTCGGCTCGTCCCGTTGGGCGCTAACTGCTAGGCAGCCGGCCGCGCGCACCCCGCGGCCCCGCCACGGCGCCGCCGACCGTGGCCCCGGCACGGGGCGCGCCGGGGCCGGCCAGCCCGAGGCCGGGGACCGGCGGGACACCCCGCGGGGCCGGAGCCACCATGCTGAAGATGGCCCTGAAGATCCGCGCGCGAGCGGCGGCCGAGAGCGAGCGGAAGGCTGCGGCCGCGGCGGCCGGGGTGGCGGCCGAGGCGGCCGCGGCGCTGGCCGAGACGAGCGCGGAGCCCGAGCGGACCCCCGAGCCGCCGGCGCGGGCAGCGCCCCCCGAGCCGTTCCTGACCCACAAGGAGCGCAGGAAGATGGAGAAGAAGCTGCTGGAGCAGCGCCGCAAGGAGGAGAAGAGGCGCGAGAAGGAGAGGAAGAAGTTGGAGAAGGCGCAGAGGAAGGCGAGGCGGGCGCGCGCGGCCCCCGGGCCCGAGGGCCCCGACGCCGACGCCGACACCCGCGACGCCGACGCGGGCACCGCGGGCACCACCGGCGCGGAGGGCGCCGCCGGGGGCACGAGTAGGGCCTGGGCCGAGTGGGACACGGACTCGGGCGACGAGGACGACGCCTACTACAACGCGCCGCGCGTGGGGGGCGTCGTGTGGCGGCCCGGGCCGCGGAAGGCCGGCGCGCTCAGCGCCCACCTGCCCCTCGTGGTGTTCCTGGTGTTCTCGGTGCGCAGCCCCTCGTGGGTGCTCAACTTCCTGCTGCAGAGGCGCACGGAGCAGGGCCGCGGCTGCGGCTTCGTCTGCGGGGCGACCTGCTGCTTCCGAATGTTCCTGGGCTGCGCCTTCTTCTCCTACTTGGGCGGCCGCGCCCGGCGCCGGGGCCGCGCGCGCCCCGACCCGGCCGCCGCCTGCCCGGGCTCGGGCTCCGGCTCGGGCTCGGGCTCCGGCTCCGGCCCCGGCCCCGGCTCGGGCGGCCGGCGCCGGGCGCGCGACGAGCGGCTCATCTGACGCCGCCCCCCCCCACGCCCCGTCCCCGCCACCGCCACCAAACACCACCACCACCATCGCCGTGTCGTGTGGATTCGCATTGAGTGTGTGTGCGTGTTCGTGTTTGGACACATTTTTCCGTTTTCGGTTGCTCTGTCCCTTGGTTCCCGCCCGCCTCGCTTTTTTCCACGCTCGCGCGCTGGCTCGCTCCCTCGCTCGCTCCTTTTCGAAAATTTTCCTAAGTCCGGGCTCGGCCTGGGCCTCGCGCTCCCTCCCCTTCCGCCCACCCTGGCCCCTCGGCGGCGGCGGCGCCCGCGGGAGGAGGTGGGGGGCGGGGGGGACGGCCCGCGGCCTCGGGGGCCGCCGGGCGGCGCGGCCCGGGGGGTGGAGCGTTGGCGTCGCGCGAGGGGTCGTCACTGGCTCGGAGCCGCCCCCTGTCCCCCCGCCGCGGCCCGGCCCGGGTCGGGGGGCCGGGGGCGGCTCCCCGCCCCGGGCCGGGCGGCGCGGGCCCGGGCGCGGCCCGAGGGTCGCCCTTGGCCCGCGGCCCCCGGCGGCGCCCCCCGCGCCCGCGCCCGCGCCGCCCTCCCCGCGCCGCGGCCGCCGCGGCTCCTCATCCCTCCTCCTCCTCCTCCTCCTCCTTCCACCCCCCTCGCCGCCGCCGCCGCCTCCGCCTCCCCCCGCCTCCCCCCGCCCGCCGCGGCGCTTTTGGGTCGGGGCGGCGGCGGGGCCCGGGCCGAGGCAATAAGAGCGGCGGCGGCGGCGGCGGCGGCAGCAGCTCCCGCGGCTCCTGCTCTCGTCCGCCTCTCCCGGCGGCGCCAGCGGCCCCCTCGGCTCCGGCTCGAGGGGCGGGGAGCCGCGCGCTCCGCTCGGCCCGAGCGCACCGCCCGCCCCGCGCGCCCCGCGGCCCGCGCCCCGCAGTCGGCCCCGCGCGCTCCTCCCCGAGCCGCCGAGCCCGCGCCCGGCCCGCCCGCGCCCGCTCCGGCCCGCCCGGCCCGCGCCCGCCGCCCGGCCGCGCCCCGCCGCCGCCATGGGCTGCCTGGGGAACAGCAAGACCGAGGACCAGCGCAACGAGGAGAAGGCGCAGCGCGAGGCCAACAAGAAGATCGAGAAGCAGCTGCAGAAGGACAAGCAGGTCTACCGCGCCACGCACCGCCTGCTGCTGCTGGGTAAGGCCGGCCGGGGGGCGCCGGCCCGCGCCGAGCCCGCCCGCGCCCGCGCCGGCCCGCCGGCCCGGGGGCGAGGCCGGAAGGGGGCCCCGGCGCCGCGCCCCCCGCCGGCTGCCCGCGCCGTCCCCGCCGCTCGCCGGGGGGGGCCGGAGCCGGGGCGACTGCGACAAAAAGAGGGTTTCGGGGACAGGAAGCGGGGCGCGGGCGCGGGAGGGGGACCCGCCTCCGTGGGGGGGGCGCGCGCGGGGCGCGGCGCGGGGGAGGGGCGCGGGCGGCGCCGGGCGCGACGCGGGGCCTGGGGGCAGGAGCCGCCGCCGGAGCCGCCGGAGCCGGAGCGCGCGGCGCAGACGCGGCCGGGCCGGGCCGGGCCGCGCCGGCCCGACGGGGCCCGGGCGCGAGGGGCGAGAGGAAAATGGAGCGCGCGCCGAGGGCCCGGGAGGCCGAGTGACACGTCATTTTTGCAGGGTGACCTTACGCTCCCCTGGCAGACGTGCGAGGCTTCGGGAGAAGCCGGGGAGCGCGTTCCGGGGCCCCTTGGGCGCTGGGCGAGGGGGGGGGCGCGCGCAGTCGGCCAGGGCTGCAGAGTGACATTTGTCTGGAAATGGCTTCTGGGTCTGGAAATGGCGTGGGGGTTTTGTTTTTTGTCCTTTCGGGGGGAGGGGGCCCTCGCGCTCCTTGGGGGCGGGGGGGCGGGGGGCGACTTTCCTTCCAGGTGAAGGCCATGGGAAGGAGCTCGTTAGTTGCTTGGCAAAGTGACATTTGCTTGTTTGGGCTTTTCTCTTGATCGCTGTCTTTTCCTCGCTGGCGCCCCCCCCCCCCCCCGAAAAAATTAAGGCGGGGTTGGGGGGGGTTAATTCTAAGGAGATGGCCTTTCCTCCTATTTTTTCCTCTAAGGTATTGCTGGGGGGGGCGAGGAATTTAACAAAAAGCATTCAAAAAATGGTTGAAATCGCCAGAAGAATTACACAAGCATTAATTAGCATGGAAGTTTTCCACTTCCTGAGTAATTTGGCCATCTGAGCTAATTTCTGAATTTGCTGGGTTCAGACCTGGTTCATGGTACAGGCGACATGCAAAGGGCTGGTTTTCCTGGGAGGTACTGCTTGCTTTGCTGCCCTTTTTTTTTTTGGATGGGTCAAGTCTTTGTTCTCCTTAGTCCAGATTTACATAAAGCCGAAAATTAAGTGCAAACGGGTCTCTTTGGTGGTCATGCGTTTACAGTTTTAATAAACGGTACATCTGTTGAGGCCTTGTCTAAAACGTCTGAATGCAGAATTATGCTATATGAATATTAATATGCATATAATTTGATTTCAAAGTATCCACCTGGAAAAGTCTAGAAGCTTTCCCAGGAAAGCTACCTTACTATCCGAAGACTAATTTGAAACAAGTGTGATGCAAATACATCTTAAATTTCTAACACCTTCCATGCAGTGATTAAGAAGTCCCCCCCTTAATTGGAGACTGTTACTCAGCACACCTCCGGTCAGCAGTGGCCTGGCGACATTCATCACCATTTCTCCAAGGCCAGGCCACACGGGTCTCTGTTGCAGAGGGCCCGCATTTAAAAATGGCCACCCCTGCCAAAAGATGCCCCCCCAAAAAAAGAAAGAAAGAAACTTGATGCACCAACTCCCGCTCCTTTAATCCACCATACTTTAAGGACATACAAATGGTGGCTTCTGGGCCACAGTCCACCTCCCATTATGTTTCCAGTCAGTTCAAAATGAGGAAACTGAGGCACGGATCTGCGATGGCCTCTAAGAGCGAGGGGTTACATATTCTGGCTCTACTAAATAAGAGCAGTGGAGATTCTGACAAATCTGAAATATTCTCTACGTGGAATCTCTGATATTTTCATTTATGAATGGGGCTCGTTAAGATAGTGTTGGCTTTGAAATCAATGTTTCTGTGAGAACTAATTTTCACTTTTACAGATCCCCCCATCACGGCGTCCTGAGGAGGCCAGGGAAGGAGGAATGCTTTGCTCTCTGGGCAGTAGAGCAAAAACAGTGACATTAACGGTGGAAAAAAAAAAGGGGTGGGGGAGAGGGGCAGGTAAAAACAAACAAACAGAAAAACCAAGCTGGTTTGTAGGTTTGTGTGGGAGGGGGCAAAACTTCAAAGGTTTAATTGTGGGGAGAAGACATCCCCCCCCAACCCCAGAAGGAAAAAAACAAAGAATCCAGTGGGGGGGGGGGGGAAGAAAAGCAACTAGCAATCCTCCTCTCTGTGGAAATGTCCTTTTCTCGTGAAATATTTTCACAAGCAAAAGGTGATTTTAAAATGGAGGCACATGTGGCCCATCATTTTTTGTTTTGTTTTGTTAGGGGGGAGGCATGTAATCTTCGAAAATTTCGTGGTTTCCAGGAATATATTTCCGTCTGATGAAAGTCTCGCCCTGTTAATGCTTCTTACAGTAGTTGTTGCATGTTAAGAGGTGTTCTAAGGACTGTTTGAGATTTCAAATAGGCGTGTGTAAAGAAGAGAATCGAGTTCTCCCGTGCCTGCTGCAGAGAGAATGTGTCTTGCAGAGATACAGTGTTGGGGCGATGGCTACATTGTAACTTGCGGTTCTGGGCTTTGCGTTTTCAGTAGCCCCAGGGGAGGGAAAACTGCCCTGATCGGGCAGTGCGGTGGTGTGGGCCGGGACTTGGTGTCAACCCTGGGTATTTTAACCATGAAACCTCTGACAAACAATGAATTATGTGGCTGTGGACTTTGATGCGCATTTTGCCAGGGGACGCTGGCATTCAAGAATTCAGTTATCCGGTCTCAATCTCGATTCCCTCCCCCGTCCGCCCCCCCATGACAAAATTGCGTCATTCCTTTCTTGCCCCCTTTGCATCCCCACCTGTGGATTTTAAACCGCTCTCCTCCCCCCTCCAAAAAAAAGGGTGGGAGGGGGAAACGCCAAACAAAAGCTTCAATTCTTGTTTGTTACTCTGATGGTGAAATACTGCAGGTTGATGGACATTTATTCCATTTTCTCTTGCGCCAAAATGTCTATTGTGTGTGCTGCTGTTCTGTTGTTCTGCATTTGTTTCAGTGGAAGAGAAACAGCTGCCCGGCCCCTGCCCGGTGTGTGAAATGCCTCCTTCATAACCTGAGACTTACTTTCATTTTCTAGGTGCCGGAGAATCTGGCAAAAGCACCATTGTGAAGCAGATGAGGATCCTGCATGTTAATGGGTTTAATGGAGAGTAAGTGTCAAATGTGAGCCGGGCAGTGCACGCCACCGCTGACCTGCAGGGAGAGTAGGCAGCGCCGGGAGACAGTTTCCCCTTCATCCTCCACCCTACATATTAGAAAGCCCTTGGGAAGAGCTCTTGAGGGATTCCCACCCCCTCCTTCCACTCCTGGTGCAGAAACGAGTCACAGCCGCCAGAGTCACACACGGGGCGTCTGCGGCAGGTTTTGGCGCAGTGTCTGCGACATGGCCGATGGGCCCGGCCGCCCCTTTGTCAGCCGCGCTGACCACTGCAGACACCCCCCTCCCCTTTGGCGCAGCGCACCAGCGCTGGGTGTTTCAAACAATGGGCGACACCTTTGTTTCAGCACCGGGCTCCCCCCAAACAGAGTCCTAAATTCCCACCCCTTTGGAATGAACATTTGGGGCAGATCTTTTTTTTTTTCCCCAAAAATCCCTAGTCTTGCCCCCAAAGAAAGGAAATGTGCCCGCGATGCAAAGGCCGGGAGCCGGTTCCCCTGGTGCATCCAGGGGCCAGTTTTGCCTTTGAAAAGTCCTTCTAGGCATCTTGACATACCGCAGAGAAGAAAGAGGAAAGGAGGACGCGCGAGGCGGGAGTGTGGGGGTCATTCTTCCCATGAGGAATGCGTGTGCACGCAGGGGGCTCGCTTTCTCCCCCCAGCCCCTAATTCTCCCATCACCAAATCCATGAAACAAAGCAAAATAGACCCACTGGCGAGATTGCAGACACCCAGTCCGCCATTACTGGCTGGTCGGCAGCCCCGTCCCTCCTGTTATCTGGGTCCCCTGAGAAATGGATCCTCCATCCGCCTTCCCTTCCCTTCCCGAGGTGGGGACGGCGTCCTGGCTGCACGGCTTAATTTAGTTAATGCACCCCAGAAACACACTGATGAAAACATGGCGCCGGCCCCTTCGAAGCATCAGGGAGAACACTGATCTCTCACCCCATTAGAGGGGGATACTGCAGAGGCAGCTCTTGATGGAAAATTCTAGAATTCCTTGATTCATGGGTGGAGGATTAAGAAGAGGGCGACATCACCGTACAGATGGGCCTTGTTGGTTAGAATGCCCTCCTGTGCCTTCACCTTGAATTCGGGAGGTGGACGGCTAGTTTACCAATTTTTATTCATCTCTCCAGTGGAGCTATCAAATATGCATATCTATGTATGCCGTTAATTAAATAAGTCACCTTCATTTGGAGAAACCAGTTCTGAAACTCTTCGCTCCTGACCCCCGTCTCTATGAAGATCCGCCATAGATGACCATTGTTCATTAAACACGCCCCTCCCCAAGACAATGAAACGAACTTCTGACTGTTGCAATGAAAACAAAACATTTTTCCATATTTTTCCCTCTGCAATTTCTAGGGAGCAAAATAATAATAATAATTTGGCCAGTACCTACTAGATAAACACTCCATTTAAAACTGGACATGGCTGGCAGCGCCGAATGGGCCGCCCAGCTGGTAGCCCGAGCCACTGAGTTCAATGTAAGATAAAATGTCCTTGAAATACGCCGTAGATTCCCTAATTTTCTCAACTTTTCAAGAGAGGATTCCTCCCTGTAAGCGACCCAGCCCCTGCCTGTTTTGCAGACGAGGCATTTCTAAGCCAGAATGTCTCCTCTGCTTTTTAGAAGAGGTGGCCACATTCCCGGTGTGCTTTGAAGAGGGGACATAGGTAGTCTCAGTCGTCTCCCGGGGTGTTAAATTTAGCCTGTGAAAGTGGCATGCAGGGGAATTCTTCGTGTGAGTGTAGAAGCCTTATTTTTATCTCGTCCAACGGAGCCTCCTATTTTTCTTTTTCCTCGCTGCGGTATTGCAACAAAAGTGGTTTCCTTCTTAACTAGGAATTCCCTAAAATGGTGTCGTCCATCCGCCCGATCTGAGGGGCTCGGAGCCTGCCCGGCCTTTTCCTCCCACCCTCCCCCCAGCAGAGGGCCGCTTTGTTGGGGCTAGGGTGCGCTGCAAAATTTGCATTAACACCCCAAAACTGCGCTGGTGACAATTGTAGAGTCATATTCCCCTGACCTTCAGAACAATCTGAGGTCACGATTCCGATTTTCTTAATACAGCACTAATAACCCTTCCTCACCTGCAGGGCCGGAGCAGCTAAGAGGTTGGTCACTTAGCTAATCAATCGCAAATCAATTACCAAATCAGGGGAAGGTTTAGCTCCCTCTCGCCCTTCCTGGCTCCTGGGGGGAGTCCCCTCCCCTGGGTTATGGAGCTGGGGTTGGGGGGGGCAGGGGTAGTGGGACTTGTTCTTTGCCCCCTCCGGGTCCAGACACAATTTGAAATGAATAATTTGGGGGAAGCGATGATTTATGAGAACATTGCTGAGTAGCTTTATGCACAGTAAGAAGGGGGGCCATTAACAACCGCACCTGGATCCCAGGAGCCCGAGTCGCGGGTCGGCTGCGGCGGTGTGGAGATGGGAGATTGGCGGGAAGCAGGAGCCTGTGTCTAGTCTCAAAGGAGCGAGAGGAGTCACCGCCTGAGCTCCCCCGGTGCATGCACATTTAGCGAAAGCACAAGAAAATAATTATCGGTCCCTCCCGAGCCCGGGCACGGTCTCCGGAGACGGTGCTCGCGCGGCGGCGGAGGCGTGGGACCTGCCCTCCACGGCGCCGCAGTCCCCGCGGGAGGACGGCGGCCCGTGGCGTAGGCATGTGGAGAGGCTGTGGGGTCGCTGGCAATGCAGACTAGGTGAGCTTTCCATCTCTCTTTAAAAGGGGCGGCGAAGACGACGCGCAGGCTGCAAGGAGCAACAGCGATGGGTAGGCACATGCAAAACCAGAGAAACTGTTGAACAAGCAGACAGACATGAAGATCAGACTGGGAGACTGAGGGCAGCGTCCCGGGAAGAAAACAGATCACTTAAGGGCCATCAGCCATCTTAGCAGCTGACACAAAGGGTCTCACCCGCAGACAGCTCCACTCCTGGAGTGTCTCTGTCTCTGTCTCTCTCTCTCTTTCCTCTCTCTCTTTCCTCTCTTTCTCTCTCTCAAACACACACACACACACACACTCACACTCACACTCACACACTTCCCCCCACCCCCATTCTTAAAGCTCGATTCAGTCCACCAGGGGAAGGGCTACAGCTCTGTGCATTAGGGGAGCAGCGGATGGTTCCAAGAACCCCTGTTTTCTCCTCTGCTTTCTGTTCTCCTTTTGAATTTGGTTACTCGTTTTTAAAACTCTTTGCTAAATTTCATCTATCCTGGGGTCATCTGATTTAAAAAAATTTGGACTTCTAAATTTTTTTTTAGACTTCCCAATTGAAAAAAGGTCTTTTTTTTTTTTTTTTT
Source organism: Sorex fumeus (assembly GCF_029834395.1). NCBI lineage: Eukaryota > Metazoa > Chordata > Mammalia > Eulipotyphla > Soricidae > Sorex > Sorex fumeus. Next base: position 243,091 of record NW_026606250.1, read on the forward strand.
TTTTTTAATGAACAGACAGTGCTGTACCACCCTTAAGTTTGGGGTGGGGGAAAATTAAAAGCCGCGACACCGTGGTCATTGTTAAAAATGATCCTGAAGAGCCTCTAGTCTGTGAAAGTGCTCACGTGAGCTTTAATCTAGGGCGTTTTATGGTAGCGGACAGGCAGTGACTGGGGGTACCTTGGCTCCCCATTGGCCGTCAGAGATTTTTTTCCAGGCCCTTCACCCCCACCCAAGCACGCACACAAGTGCAACACAGACGCGTGTGCACAGGCACGCCTCCATGGAGACAGGCTTGCGCGCGTGTGCGCACGCGCAGACTCGCACGCCGCAGGTGAAACCCCCTTTAGCTCTGCTCGCCAACGCAGCACCCTTAGCGAAGGGCCAGCACCCTTAGCGAAGGGCCGAGGGCCGCGCCCAGGGCATCTCCGAGGAAGCTCTGCGGTGACCCGGGAGGGCGGGGCAAAGGGTCCTGGGCTCCAGGCGAAGTGACTGACACATGTTTGTTCATCTGTTTTTTTTAGAACTTATTACCCCTAGATGGTGGCTCCAATCTCTCGTCTTCCCGCCTCTGTCCTTCCCACTTTGCATGCTGGAATTTCCTGACTTAGGAACTTCTAATAAGAATACTGTTCTGTTGTGGGGGAGGGAATGGGCCTGTCTCCTCACTGCTGGTGATAACTGAAAAAAAAAAAAAACCCAAAAAAGAAACCTACAAAAAATTTTTTAAAATGTAAGAAAAATCCTTAATTGGCAACAATGTTACGTTATATCCCTAATTGGCAACAATGTTATGTTATGTCCCTAATTGGCAACAATGAGTCCGAGCGACCCCCCAGAGGCACCTATGTGAGAGTGATTGACTGTCCTACTGTACCAAAAGTTGGCATTTGAGAAACAAGACCAGCCCTTAAGAACCACCTGAGTCTAGGCGCTGTGCTTCACCCCTGAACCCTACTAATTCCTCGCCTGCATCTCTGTCTGACTCTGATCTACAAGTACAATAAGGATTAACTAATATGTGACGAATAAAAATTCTCTGCATGTTTCAGCAACCCCTGTATCCAGCGTCTGTCTCCTGGTCTGTCTTTCTTCTTTTGTCTGTCTTTCCCCACAAAAGCACTTTAACTCCACGCACCCGCTCCCTGCCTCGCCACTTGCCTGGGGTGGGGGTGGGGCCACCACTAACCCGCCTGGGGTAGGGGGGAGCCCACCCCACCCTGAACCACTTCCAGCCTGAAGGTTTTTGTCAGAATTCGAGCAATTAATTATGTTTTGGCTTTAAGTACTTTTGAGACACCGGAGGAGTTTTCCCTGAGTTTCACAATCAACGTTGAACTCATTAAGTGATAGTACAAACGACGATGGGCCGCCAGCCCCCAGTAGAATATCTCCATCTACATAGTAATCGCTTCAATGGAAGGATTTCATGTTTTAGTATCACACGCCCGAATTAGATTTCAGACTTCTATTTTAGCTGTTTCAAGCTTGATCTACTCCCACACCTATTCACATACGTAGATGAACGCTGAACAAGTTCTCAAAATATTCCTATCTGAGCCTGGAAGTTTTCCAATTACCATACTACCACTTAGACGGAAATATCAAACTGAATGAAAGAACCTGGCTCTGGAAGCCCCGGCTCCCGCCTAAGCGCGCGGGCTGGGTGGGGGGTATCCCCCCCAGGCCCTCTGCGCATCTCCATGACAGTGGAGCCTGGGACGTTTTGTTTTGTTTTGTAAGGACTGGGCGTGGGCTGCCCTGCAGGGTGTTAGGGAAGCTGAATTCAGGAGCAGATTCACACTCCTCAGTGCTCCTGGGGTCTAAATAAGGACCCTCACACACGCCCCGCCCCCACGCCAGGGCCCCAAGTGGTTTTGGATTTCAGAAGCAGCTTGGATTCTGCGGGCCTCCTTAGTGGCTCTGCCCAGGCCCTTTGGGCAGTGGGGCCTGGATGGATTCCGCCCTTCCACCTCAAGGAGCTCAGACCGCCCCCAGCCCCCAGGAGCTGGCCCCTCTGTGAAGGGAGTGAGAGTTGAGGAAACCATTATCTTCAGGGGTCCAGGTCGAGGTGCCAGGGTCAGGGTCACAGGCAGGCGTGTGCATGAACCCAGCCTCTGCGGTCCCCTCCCCCCTAACTGCCCCCCACTAACTGCTCTGAACCTCCCCATTTCCTGAACTCTGACACTGACTCTGTCCCCGACTCCGACTCCGACTCCGAGGGCCTCTCCCTCCCTCTCTGCCTCTGCATGTCAGGGACTCGGTGAAAACCTTAAGGAACCTCCAAGGTGGTTTTTAGCAACACAGACTATCTGCGCCCTCCACCCTGCACTGCACCCCAAGGCGCAGGCTCTCCCACGCTGCCTCAGTTTCCACATCTGAGGGGGCCCTAATCTGTGCTGGTGAGCCAGGGGCCCGACGTGGCAGTGAAGGGGAATTCCGTCCCCACGGGCAGCCAGGTGGGGTTTGTACCCCTTGTCCCCCCAGCAAACCTCCCAGAATCCCACCTGTCTGCGCCTAAGCAGGGCGTCCCCAGAACACAGTCCTTGCTGGCTGGAGTCACACGTGAGTCTCGGAGGGTCCCCAGACACCAAAGCAAGTCACTCGTACTGCATAGCCCCTGGCTCCGAACAATATTCCTGACTTGGGGGCCCACAGGCACCAATTAAAACTCAGCAGCAAACTGAGAGCCCCTACCCCCCACGGGCTAGTCCCCCCCCAGGAGCCAGGGACATGGGGGTCAGCTTTGTGGTGCTCACAGCCCTTGTCCTGCTGGGCCAGATCTGACGACTGTTGTCATAAAGGAACCGTAATAATAATGATAACAACAGCACGGTCATGGCCACCGAGCCCTGTGTCTGCCGTGGAGATGGGCAACCACCTATGCGCAGGGTGCCCTCACCTGTGCGCCCTGCCCCGTGACATCAGTGCCTGCCCCTCCCCCGAACATGGGAGAGTCTTGAGGGAGCTGCAGGGAGTCTGGGCGTGCAGTGCCCGCCACCTGGTACAGTAGCCCCCTCAATCACGCCAACTCGCCTCAATGCCAGCTTGCTAATTGGCCTGCATCGGGCGTGTCCCCGGGACACATCTGGGCTCCTGGGATTTGAAGCCTTTGATCCAGGGCCTCGGGTCCGCACCACCTGCCCCCACCACGCCTGCGAGGACAGAGTACTATGCTTGTAGCTGGGCTGCCTTGACGAGGTGCCATATGATGTCTTTCTTTTCAATCCCACTGTAGTGAGAAGGCCACCAAAGTGCAGGACATCAAAAACAACCTGAAAGAGGCCATTGAAGTAGGTGCCCAGCCCCTCTCCCGCCCCCCCCGCCCCTCCCCTGGGCCCCGACCTGACCACTGCCCCCCCCCCCCCTTGCAGACCATCGTGGCCGCCATGAGCAGTCTGGTGCCACCTGTGGAGCTGGCCAACCCTGAGAACCAGTTCCGCGTGGACTACATCCTGAGCGTGATGAACGTGCCGGACTTTGACTTCCCTCCCGTAAGCCACCCCAACCCCCCACCCCACCCTGCGTCACCGGAACACTCCAGCAGCACAGGGGCCGTCTCCTGGGGGGGCTGGGGACCCTCGTGACATTCACCTTCACCCCCCCAAACCAGCCATGGGGGGGCGGGGAGCGGGCTCTGCTCTCACCCTTCGCCCCCGGGGCCCCAGGCAGCCGCAGGCCCACTTTGCTAGACAGTTCTGATGGGGGAGAAGGTCTTGAGTGGCGGCAGCTTTCACCGTTCCCTCAGACACAACCATGGCCAACACAAAGCCGTGGAGTGTCGCACACAATGCTGATTGTCCAGCTCGGCCGTGGCAAGCGTCCAGAGACAGCGAGAAGGCCAGGCCGCCTCTGGCTTCTGCAAAGGGAGACTTGTGACTTGAAGCAGTTTCTCATTTAACCTTGAATAAGGTTTCCCTGCCCTTTTAGGGCAAGTGGACTCTTTCTCATCACATACAAACACATGCATGCGCGCGCACACACACACACACTTTCACCTGCATTGTGCTTCCACCGGCTGGCACTGTGCTGCCTCCAGAAGTGTCTGGGGACTCAGCCCACCCCCAGCCACAGGCTCCCCCGGGCCTGGGGGGAGGCGGGCCGGGAAGGGAAGGGTTTGTGTGCAGGTCAAACAATGAGTTACTGTCGCCCTTTGTCAGGCTTTGTGGGAATGTGTGTGTGAGCTTGGCGGCAGCCTTCCTCAGGAGCTCAGGGGGAGAGGGAGTTTGTTTAGACCGGAGTGTGAAGATAACTGGTAGGAAACACGGCCCGTTTCATCCTCATTTCCAGTAGGGGAAAAAATTAAAAAGTCAATCCTGTTCAAATGGCATTGAGGGAGAAGCGCATTTGCCCCCTGAGACCTGAGCTTCACGCTCGCACCGACCTTTAATTCTCCTCTTGCCAAATTCATCCGGGAGGGAATCATAATGTTATTTTGTCAAATTCAAATTTTCCTGGAAGATGTAGTCCCGGCACATTTGACAAATGAAAGTTCTTGTTTTCCCAACACTGAATCACTGACTGGCAGAGCCCATGAGCAGATGAGCTGGTCTCTGCGAGCATCCCTGGAGCATCACTTGTCCTGTGGGGGGGGGGGGGATTCCCCTCGACCCTCCCTCCCAGTGAGCCAGTGGCAGGGTTCATCCCCCGGGGGATGCCCCAGGCACCCAGCACCTGAGCACAACTTGACTGGGCTACAGAGAGGGGGTCTCGGCCGGCCCCCAGGCCACCGAGGCGCTGGGTGTCCTCAGGACAGTCCACCGCCACGCCCTCCTGCCTCACTGTCCCTCCTTCTGTTCGCTTCCAGGAATTCTACGAGCACGCCAAGGCTCTGTGGGAGGACGAGGGCGTGCGCGCCTGCTACGAGCGCTCCAATGAGTACCAGCTGATCGACTGTGCTCAGTAGTAAGTGCTCCTTCCAGCCTGCAGTGTGCAGCTGCCCCCTACGCCTGCAGGGTGGGGCCACGCCAAAGGTCTAGCGTGTCCCATCGGTGGGAGGACGCCCGAAGGTGCACATTTTAGCGCAGTGGCAGGGTTTCCGAGGAACAGTTAGTACCTGTTGGAGAAAAGCAATAATTACTTGCTGCGAAGCACTGCTTGTAATTAATGAGCTTGAATAACTAATTGCATCGACCTCCAAGCACTTCTAGGCAGACAGGGCACTTCGCACACTTAGTAAGAATAATCTCGCCTTTGCCGGCAGTCGGAGGAGCACTGGAGATAGAGTTTGCCTCCTGGGCCCTTGGGAGCGAGTATTTGCCGTGTCTCTGGGAGGTGAAGTCCAGGGGACCCCCACGCTGGGGGCACTGTGTGGCTATTTCAGCCAGCTCCCTGGCTGGAGAGTGGACCCCAAATCCCGGCCACCCCCGGAGCCTTTCGGCCATTTGCAGGGGTCGCCCCCGTGGCCACTTCGTGGCTTCACGGCCGGGCCGAGCAGAGGCGGCGACTGTCTCAAGGACAGGAAAACAGCCTCGCCGCCCAGCCCCCAGCCCTGCCCCAGCAAGCTCCTAATTTTCTCCAAAGTTCGAACTAAAAGCTGGAAGTGCTAATTATAGTCACGCAAAACAAATGGAAATCCTGGAATTGTTTGCGTTCGGTGTTTTGGATTCGAGTCAGAAGCGCAGGTAGATGAGGAGACACTGAAGCCCGGCCGGGTTCTCCGCCTTCCAGCCCTCCAGGAAGACGCTGTTGGAGCCACCTGAAGCTCCTCCTGCAGCTCTCTGGACGTGGCCACCTTTGCAGAGTTCTGGAAAGTCTCCGGACACGTGGGGGGTTAAGAAAAAGGAGAAGCACCAAACTCAGAACTTTTAAAATGTCTTCCCTGCCGTGATGGGGAGTGGCCGCCGGGGCGCGTCCTGAGCCTTCCGTGCGGAGACTGGTACCTTGCCCGTTTCTTAAGCTCCAATTTTATTTGTTGAGCTGGGGTTTGGCTGGCCCTACTCCAGATGTCTCGCTCACAAGATTTGGTGCTGAGGATCTATTTATAGAGCTGCGGTTCTGTTGCCATGGTAACGTGCTGGCGGCCAGGCGGCGGGGGAGCTATTTCTGGCCTGGCTCTGTAATGTAAGCCTGATTGGGCAAGTTTCTGTGGCCTCCAAGCCAGACTAACTCTAAGCTGGTGAAAAGGAAGGGGTGGGGGCGGGGGGACTTACAGAATCTCTTTAAATAGACTTTCCTTCCTTTGTTGGTTCTCTGCCAAGAGCCATCCCCCTAAAAATGTAAAAATCTCAACCCGCCCCACCCCGCCCTCCCCAGGAGAAACTGGCGTTTAGTGGATTTCCCATGTGGAATGAGCCCACGCTTTCCCAGAAAGGGCCTTTCCCTGCCGTGCCCATCCAGCTCGGGGAGCGGAGACTCTCCAGGGTCCCGAGACCCCAGCCCCGCCACCCACGGGGGCCCTGAGCCTCAGAGTGCCACAGGGTTTCATTTTTTTCTTTTTTAACTTAAGATTTTTGCTGGTGGAGTGCTCTTCTTTCATGGAATAAATAGAACGGAAGGGAACTTTGTGTTTGCTTCCTGCTCGGTATGGCCAGCGCACAAGGGGCCTTGCTGTGGCCACCTCCTTTGTTCTGTTCCCTGGGTCAGGGAGATTCTTAAAGGCAGCCAGGGATCCCAGCCCACCGTCTTCGGGAGCAGGTTGGGGGTCTTTGGGACCAGTTGTGGGGAGGGCTTTGCTGCTTTCACATGAGAAAACGGAAGCAGCTCAGTAGTTCGGCTCCTGGAACGCTTTTGGCCAATTCTGAAACGTCTTGCTAGAAGGCACACAGAGCAGCAGTCCCCCCACCCAGGGCCTTGCAGACCCCCTTCTCCCCCTCCCTTTGGTCGCTGACCACTGTGTGCCTCTGCTTCCTCCCAGCTTCCTGGACAAGATCGATGTGATCAAGCAGGCCGACTACGTGCCCAGCGACCAGGTGAGCCCGGGTGGCCGCTGTGGGGGGGCCCGTGGGAGCCTGAGGGTGGGCGCAGGGAGCCCCCTGCTGAGCCGCACTCTACCACAGGACCTGCTGCGCTGCCGCGTCCTGACTTCTGGAATCTTCGAGACCAAGTTCCAGGTGGACAAAGTGAACTTCCAGTAAGTAGAGGCTCGTCCCCGGGAAAAGCTTCGCTCGCGCCGGCCTGGGGCCCCGGGAGCGGGGCGGGTAGTGATGGACACTGTCTCTCTGCCCGCAGCATGTTCGATGTGGGCGGCCAGCGCGATGAGCGCCGCAAGTGGATCCAGTGCTTCAATGGTAGGTCCCGGGGGACCGGGCTGGGCAGGGCCTGGGCGCCGGGCGGGGCCTCGATGTGGACCAGCCCTGGGCTCTGAGCGCACCTCCACCCTCTGACGGTCTCGTGCTCTCTGTCCTGAAGATGTGACTGCCATCATCTTCGTGGTGGCCAGCAGCAGCTACAACATGGTCATCCGGGAGGACAACCAGACCAACCGGCTGCAGGAGGCACTGAACCTCTTCAAGAGCATCTGGAACAACAGGTTTGGGGGGGGAGGTCCCTGGAGCCTCACGGTGGGCGCTGGGGGGCGGATGGGCGGGCGGGCAGGTGGCCCGGCCTCTGCTGACTCCCGGCCCCCCGCAGATGGCTGCGCACCATCTCCGTGATTCTCTTCCTCAACAAGCAAGACCTGCTTGCTGAGAAGGTCCTCGCTGGAAAGTCGAAGATCGAGGACTACTTTCCAGAGTTCGCTCGCTACACTACTCCTGAGGATGGTGAGTCTGGGGCTCAGAGCCCGGGGCCCAGGGGGTCCAGGCCCAGCGCGGGCCAGTCGGTTCCCACGAGTAACACGGTCTCTGCACCCTTTGCAGCTACTCCTGAGCCCGGCGAGGATCCACGCGTGACCCGGGCCAAGTACTTCATCCGCGACGAATTCCTGGTGAGTAGAGCCTGGCCTCCCCCCGCCTTTCCCGGGGCCTGGGACTGAATCCCCGAACCGCTTAGGCGTGGGGCTGCCTGGGGGAGTCCCTCTGTGTCCCCTGGGCGTGTGCCCCTTGTCCCCGGGGTCTGACGTGGCCCCGTGTCTGTGCCACAGAGAATCAGCACTGCTAGTGGAGATGGCCGCCACTACTGCTATCCTCACTTCACCTGCGCTGTGGACACCGAGAACATCCGCCGCGTGTTCAACGACTGCCGCGACATCATCCAGCGCATGCACCTCCGCCAGTACGAGCTGCTGTAAGAAGGGAACCCCCAAATTTAAAGAAGCCTTAAGCACAATTAAGAGTGAAACGTACACGCAGTTAGCCACCCACCATAGGGCATGGCTAACAACGCCAACCTTTCCTTCCCCCCGAAGTGATTTTGCGAAAACCCCCTTCTTCCCTCTCGCTTGCTTGAATATTCCAAATTTAGTAAGCTTAAGGCGGCCTACAGAAAAAGAAAAAGAAAATGAAAAAAGGCCACAAACGTTCCCTTTCTCTTTGAGTAAGAATTTAAATAAAAGCAGCAAACAGAAATAAAAGAAATAAAAGAAATGAAGCAAATGAAATAAATGAAACAAATGAAATGAATATTGTCTTGTGAAGCATTAAAAAATCAAATAAAAATTAAATGTGAGCAAAGAGGACGGACCTGGAGAGTCATTTGCGTTTCCGTCGCTCCCGGTTCACGCGACCTTTAAGGTGGGTGGGAGATGGGCAGTGTTAGACAGTGGTTGGGGGACAGTTCCCAGGGTCTAAATGGGTGCAAAAGTTCACCATGTGTGGTCCGGGTTTCTGGAAAACGTGAGGCAGCCCAGAGGGTTCCACCCCGTCCTCCTGAACGAACCTGTGTGGTCAAGGTCCCCTTAGAGAATTCCACGCTTGAGCTCACCGTTGTCTCACCAAGTCCCATCCCTTATTCCTGTGCAGAGCCTCACATGCCCTCATGCCCACTGGCCCAGAACAGTTAGGTTCCTGGGCCCAGCATGAAGATACAGAAATGTAATCGTGTGGGAGGAATTTAGAGCTTCGGATCAGTTAAGGGGAAGTGACATCACAAGAAATGATAGTATCTACGTCTACCCAATTATCCCAGACACTCAGTGCCTTATAAAGTGGATTGGAGGAAATAATCCAACCCATCGAGGGGAAAAGTAATCGTTTGGAGTGGGTGAGTCAGTTTAGAAAAGTAGAGTTTCAATCCCTACCTTGTTCCATATACCTAGATGAAGAGCTGATGGAGACCCGGCACGTGGGTTTGAATTCTTTAAGGGATGCTTTCAAAGCATGCACTAAGACCCAAATGACGTGAAGGGTGTGGGAGCCACAGAAAAACTGTCACAAAACCATGTGTATGGGGGTGGAGACTGGGTGAAGAATCCCTGGTGGGCTTCTCAGAGAGTGGGTGGGGGGGCTTACAAGAAGTCAGAATACCACACAGAAAAGGCAGAGTCCTTGGTAATGAAATTAGTTTAAAATGGAAATGAGTAGAACATTGTAGAACCCCACCTACGTGTGACTAGAACAGACTTCCGCTGGGGAAAGAGTGGCCATCAGCATTCATGGGCACCGACCCCACAAGCCTGGGCTGGGTTGATCCTGAACCTGGTGTCCACTCGGGTTCTGGAATAACTTCACCCGAAGCCGACCAACCCCTTCGGTGCGTGGTCAGCCCAGTGTGTACCCCCATCAACCACGGTGTCCGCTCAGACGGACCCAATGTCACAAATCAAGTTGGTTCGGTAACGCGGAACCTCTAAAATCCACTTCCTGTTCTACTTCCCAGTGAAATCCCATTCAAGTGAACCCCCCACCTGGCAGAGGTCACTAGACGTGAATAAAACCAGGTTCCGGGAGGGCAGGGGAGACGGGGACGCCCGTTCTCCATTAGCGATCTCAAAAACGTTTGTAACAGTGCACGTTTCCAACGATGACCGCGGCCTGAGAGATAGAAGTACAGTGAGCAGAGCACTTGTCTGGCACACCTGGCCCAGGTTCAGTCCCTGGCACCCCTCACGATCCCCCGAGGCTCACCAGGAGTGATCCCTGAGCACAGAGCCGGGAGGAAGTCCTGAGCACCCGCTGGGGGTGGCCCCCCAGACATAATACAACGAAAGCAATGACCTTGGTGTACATATTTATGGAAGAAACCCCACGAGCGTAATAAACAGTAAGCATAATATATAATATATGCATAATATATTAGGTCCCCGCTATACAAAACCCGGGGACCTTCTCTGAGTAGTCTCCTCCGTGGTGGCAACTTCTCTGCCCCTTTGGAGCCTCATAATAATCGGATCCAGGTGACACTTGTAAGCCCCTCCTTTCTACGTGGCAATAATGGATCTTTCTCTGATCCTTGCAAAACGGCCACCTGATGCTCTTCCCTCCAATGCAGAAATTCCAGAACTTTCTCTAAAGTACCCTTCCAAAATGGCTGCTTCTAGGTCGGTCCCCAAGCTCCAACATGGTATTTTGGGAACTTTCTCTGATCCTTCCCAAATGGCTGACGGCAGGCCACTTCCTCTCACAGAGTAATTCTGGACTCTTCTCTGGAAATTCTCTTCCAAAATGGCTTTCTCTATGCCCATCTCTCCAACATAGTAATTCCAGAACTTTCTCTAAATAATTCTCCCAAAATGGCTGCCTGTAGGTCCTTCCCTCTGATATAGTTCTATTTCTAGAATTTTCTAGACAGAATTCTAAAATGGCTGCCAGCAAACCCTTCCCATCCAATAGAGTAATTATGGAATCTTTCCAGAATGGCTGCCGTGTGCCATCCCTCCAGCCTAACAATTCCACAACTCCCTCTCCCTAAAGAGCTTCTGCAGGCCTCTTCTTCCCACATAGTCGTTCTGGAATCTTCTGCATATTCATGTTCAAAAACAATTTCTACATTCTTCAACATGATGAGAGTGGAACCATCTCTAAATCACTTCTTCCAAGATGGCCACCTGTATTCTTGTTTATCCATCACAGTAATAAGGGAATCACCCCTGAAAAAGTTCTTCCAAGATGGTCACCTGATGTCCTTCTAGAACCTTCCCTGAGTAATCTCTCCAAAGGAGGCTGAATAACCTCTGCCGAGATGGCACCTGCATGACTCTAGGACCACCCCTGAATAATCTCTTCTAGGATGGCCACCTACATAAGAATTCTAATAAACTCCTCTGAATAATTTCTCCCAAGATGATATTCTGTATTACCCCTCTCTCACGGGTAGTAATTCTGGAACCATCTCTGAAAAATCTTTACCAAGACGGCTGCCTATATGCCCCTTCCTCCTAAATAGTAATTCTGGAACCTCTACGAAGGGATGTTTGTATCCTATTATTCAGCAGTAATAATGGAACCCTAAACAGGCCACCTGATGCCCCTCTCACCTGCATCATTCATCTGGTATCTCAATCTCTTCCCGCATGACTGCCAGTGTTTCCGCCCACCAGTAGAGTAATATTGGAAGTCTTCTGTGCAGACTGCCTTCCAAACGGCCAATTCTATGTCCCTCCCTCCCATACAGTAATTCTGGAAACATCTCTAAGGAATCTCTGCCAAAATGGCTGCCTCGATGCCCCTCCCATCTACAGAGATTCTGAGATCTTGTCTGATGATCAATGGCATTCCACTTGACCCATATAGTACTTCTGGAACTTTCTCCTAATAAAATAATCTCTTCCAATATGGTGGCCTGGTGCCTCTCTGGAAATGCCTCTGAATAATATAATTACTCCCACGATAGCAACCCTTTCTCCCCAGGGTAATTCTGGAATAATCTTCTATAAATAATCTCTTTCAAGATGGTAGCCTGCGTTTTCCAGTATTTTACCAATAAGTAAATGCAGCCCTGGAGAGGCCAAAGTCACTTGTTCCAAGCAACGTGGCAGGGAAAAATGGGGTTCAAATTCAGAAAGCCAAAGCTTGTGGCTTCACGACGACACCACCCTGGTCTTTGGGGTGTCATAACAGAGGGGAAGGTCTGATGTTCTATCAGAATGCCCTCTGTCAGGAGGCCGTGACCTGTGGCCCCAAGAAGAAATTCCCCAGAGCCTTGCTTGGACTTCCTGTCTGGCAGAAAATGATATAGTTTTTTATTTGGGGACATTTATGGTCTGTATCAGTGAGGAATGTACTCAGAACCGAGGATGCAGTTCAAGTAGCAGAGAACATACCTTGCAGGAGCAAGACGCTGCTTGATGCTCTACCACCTTTGGGTGCTAAGTCTGAACCCCCAGCACTGTTGGGTGTGGCCCTCAACAACAGCAAAAGAATTACTGTTCAGTCACAAAAGCAGAGTCCTGAAGAGGTTCAGACGAAACTTCAGTTTCACTTACCACATGGAGGTAGGTTGTCCTGGCAGCATGTGGGTGGCTCGTGGAAAGTAGGACCCCTGTCTGGTGGACCTCTTGGTGTGTCTCTCATGGTCGCAGGGTGGAATCATGTCTTGGCCCAGGGGAGAGGAGAACAGGCCGACAGACTCTCTCCTTTTAGGGATGAAGTGAATTCCAGCCCCCTCATAGGCACACGGGGGCACCAAGAAACAGACACTATAAGGTGAGATCATTGTTCAGGCCACAAGACAGGAACTGTCCAATTACATATCATGGACACACACACACACACACACACGAGAGGTTACAAGTCCCTGTTGCATAACTCTTGACTGAACATCTCGAGAGACATATTCAGCGTCTATAGTGTTTAAGGATTCACGGATTAAAAAGAATGTCCTTTCACATCATAATACCAGTTTGCATGCTTAAATAGGTTTGAAAGCCTAAATAAAGTGGGTAATTGGAAAAACCATACCACAAAAAATGAATAAACCTGGATTATTGAAGTACAGCCCAGTAGAGATGAAAACTAAAAGTAAAAAATCTTCAGCAAACCGGTTGCCATAGAAAAATACAGTCTAGAACTAGAGAATGCTGTGACAAGAAGGCTTGAGATTGTAGGAGGGAAAGAGAGTGCTGGGGTGTGGCAGACATCTGTTTCTTGACTTAGATGACAATTAATAGACACATTTCACTTGAGAAGATACATCGAAATGTATACCGGTGCAGTTTTTGATGCCTTCACACTTCTAAAATTTTGATTAATTTAAAAAAATTTTAAAAAATAGAGGTGAATGGCATGAGGCCCTGGTAGTTTTCCAAGTGATTTCTACCTTTAAAGATCAAACCATCCCACTATTACTATACTTGTTGCAGAAAACAGCAGGTCTCTGTATAAAGCTATTTGACATTCTTTGACTATAATATGAACGAGGAAAAGACAATGTTACCCTGTGTCAAAGATTATTGAGGACATGTTTTCATTCTGTATCAACTCACTTAAAGTCACAGTTTCTAAGAACCTTCTGACATTGAGGACTTACCATAGAGCTAAAGGAAAATATGAAAGTATTTTTATGGGGGCTGGAGTGACAATACAGCAGGTTGGGTGTTTGCCTTGCACACGGATGGACTGGATGGACTATGTTTGATCAGTGGCACCCAGTACGGTGCTCCCAGCCTTGTCAGGGTGATCCCTGAGCACAGAGCCACAAGTAAGCCTGAAGCAGTACCAGGTGTGGTCCCAAAGCAAAAACACTGTCTGCACTGTCCTCCCATTGTTCATTGATTTGCTCGAGTGAGCACCAGTAACGTCTCCATTGTGAGACTTGTTGTTACTGTGTTTGGCATATCGAATACACCACAGGGAGCTTGCCTGGCTCTGTCGTGCAGGCAGGATACTCTCGGTAGCTTGCCAGGCTCTTCGAGAGGGACGGAAGAATTGAACCCAGGTCGGCTGTGTGCAAGGCAAACGCCCTACCCGCTGTGCTATCGCTCCAACCCTGTTCTATCACTCCAGCCCAAAAAAGCTAGGACACACTGATTCTTTACCCCTACACATTTAACTGTATATAAGATTTACTTATAAATATTAAAATAAAAACCTTAAAATATAAAAAACAGAATCCACTACGATATTTAAAAAATACTTTGTGCCTAGATGATATTTATTCTATTAGTTCAAGGTTGATTCAACATTAGAAAAGCACTAAAGTTTGTCAAAACTTAGGGCCCATTATATTGTATAGATCCAACAAAGTAAGTGAATGAGGTGATCTAGCAAGAGTGCAGGAGGTAGGCGCTGGCCTGGCTCGGCCAACCCGGGTTCCATCCCGTATGGCCCCCTACACACACCAGGAGTAAGTCCTGAGCTTGGACCCAGGAGTAACCCCTGAGCACAGCCAGGTTTGCCCCAAACAAACAAAAATCCCTCAAGTTAATAAGCGTTTTCTTAATAGAATTACTACATATAACATATATGTACAAGTCACAACCACATCTTTATCTACCACACAACACAGCAGTTCAGTTAGTCACACTGTCACACACACTGTCCTCCCATTGTTCATCAATTTCCTCCAGCGGGCCCAGTAACGTCTCCATTTTGAGACTTGTTGTTACTGTGTTTGGCATATTGAATACGTCACAGGTAGCTTGCCAGGCTTTGCTGCACGAGTGAGACACTCTCGGTAGCTTGCCGGCTCCCGAGAGGGGCAGAGGAATCGAACCCGGCTCGGCCGGGCTGGCTGCGCACAAGGCAAACACCCTACTGCTGTGCTATCATTCCAGACCTTGTACCCCCGTACTGCTTATTACTACACCGAAACCCAAGTCAAGGTAGGAAGATCAGAAATGAAAAAAGTATAAGTCATCATTGACTGCACATTAGATAATATCATAACTCCCAAAACATATATATCCACGGGAAAAAATGACTAAAAATGAGATAATTTAGTAAAGAATAGATTTGTAAAATCAACATGCAAAAACCAATAGTTTTTAAATAATGAACCACATCGACAGAAAATAAGTAGTTAACATAAACATTATAGACTAAATGGACCTAATATATATAGGTCCTACCGAGACTGTCCTGCCCACACGGCAGAGTCTGGCAAGCTCCCCGTGGCGTATTTGACGTGCTAAAACCCAGTAACAATGATGGGTTTCATTCCTCTGACCCTGAAAGAGCCTCGAATGTGGCACTTGCTAAAATCTCAGGGCTAGGACGAAGGAGACGTTACTGGTGCCTGCTCGAGGAAATCGATGAACAATGGGATGACAGTGCTTTCTATTCAACAAAAGAATGCATATTATTATTATTATTATTATTTTTGCTTTTTGGGTCACACCCGGCGATGCTCAGGGGTTCCTCCTGGCTCATGCACTCAGGAATTGCCCCTGGCGGTGCTCGGGGGACCATATGGGATGCTGGGAATTGAACCTGTGTCGGCCATGTTGGCTGCGTGCAAGGCAAATGCCCTACCCGCTGTGCTATCGCTCCAGCCTCAAGAATGCATATTGTTTTTAAGTATAATTACTGTAGCACTGTAGCACTGTCCTTCCATTGTTCATCGATTTGCTCGAGCGGGCCCAATAACGTCTCCATTGTGAGGCTTGTTGTTACTGTGTTTGGCATATCGAATACGTCACGGGGAGCTTGCCAGGCTTTGCCGTGAGGGCGAGATACTCTCGGTAGCTTGTCTGGCTCTCCGAGAGGGGCGGAGGAATTGAACCCGGCTGGGCTGGGCTGGCCGTGTGCAAGGCAAATGCCCTACCACTGTGCTATCACTCCAGGAAATATTCTCCTGAATGGACAGGGTAGGTAATAAAAGAAGTTTTTAAGATAAAAATCATTTCAAGGACTGGAGGGATAGCACAGCGGGTAGGGCGTTTGCCTTGCATGCGGCCGACCCAGGTTCGATTCCCAGCATCTCATATGGTTCCCTGAGCACCGCCAGGAGTAACTCCTGAGTGCAGAGCCAGGAGTAACCCCTGTGCATCTCCAGGTGTGACCCAAAAAGCAAAAAAAAAAATTATTTCAAGTGTCTTTTCTCCCAAAATGAAATAAAAATCACCAGCAGTAAGAAAATGACAAAATTTATAAATATGTTGAACACTCCTGAATAACCATTGGATTAAAGAAAAACATCACAAGAATGGTCCCCTGAGCACCGCCAGGGGTAACTCCTGAGCGCAGAGCCAGGAGTAACCCCTGCGCATCGCTGGGTGTGACCCAAAAAGCAAATAAATAAATAAATAAATAAAAATTTTTAAAAAAAGAAAAGAAAAATATCACAAGAGAATTTTTGCTTTTTGGGTCACACCCAGCGATGCGCAAAGGTTACTCCTGGCTCTACACTCAGGAGTTACTCCTGGCGGAGCTCAGGGGACCATATGGGATGCTGGGAATCGAACCCGGGTTGGCTATGTGCAAGACAAACGCCCTACCCACTGTGCTATCTCTCCAGCCCCAAGAATTTTAAAAGTTTTGACATAAATAGAAATAAAAATATGATATACACAATGTATGTATGGTATGTAGCTCTAAAGGCTTGTGCATGGTGAGAGGTTGGGGGCAGGAGGGAGAAGAACTGGGGATGTTTGTGGTGAAAATCCTGCCTCTCTATTAAAAAAGGAAAGGTCTCAAATACGGTAGTTAACTTTTCACCCAAAGGAAGCAAACAAAGAAAAAATAAAATCCCACCATTAGTAAAAGGAAGAAAATAGTAAATGTAAACATTGAAATAATGAAAAAAAAATTAAAAAAGAAGCACAAAAAATTAAGCTAAGAGGGTTTTTTTGGGAGGTGGAGAGAGAGGAGCAGGGCCAAACTCAGTAGTAAAAGAATCATTTCCTGCTCTGGTCTCCAAGGTCTGTTCTCAGAGGCGGTGCCTCAGGGACCATATGCAGTGCAGTGTTGGGGATTAAATTAGCTACGCACAAGGCAAGCACTTTATCTCTGTTAAATATGTCCAGCCTGCGTTATTATTATTATTATTATTATTATTATTATTATTTGCTTTTTGGGTCACTAACCATGGGCTGGAGCGATAGCACAGCAGGTAGGGCGTTCGCCTTACAAGTGGCCAACATGGCCGACCCGAGTTCGATTCCTCCGCCCCTCTCGGAGAGCCCGGCAAGCTACCGAGAGTATTCGATATGCCAGACACAGTAACAACAAAGTCTCCAATGGAGACGTTACTGGGCCCGCTCGAGCAAATCGACGATCAACGGGAGGGCCTTTACCTTTACCTTTTTGGGTCACACCCGGCGATGCACAGGGGTTACTCCTGGCTCTGCACTCAGGAATTACCCCCGGCGGTGCTCAGGGGACCATATGAGATGCTGGGAATCGAACCTGGGTTGGCCATGTTGGCTGCGTGCAAGGCAAACGCCCTACCCGCTGTGCTATCGCTCCGGCCCCCTGAGTTTTATTTTTAATGATAAAAATTAACAATAATTTCCTAGCTAATTTGGGCTGGAGCGATAACACAGCAGGTAGGGCATTTGCCTTGCATGTGGCTGACACGGCCGACCAAAGTTCGATTCCTCCGCCCCTCTCAGAGAGACCGGCAAGCTACCTAGAGTATCTCGCCCACATGTCAAAGCCTGGCAAGCTACCCGTGACGTATTCGATATGCCAAACACAGTAACAAGTCTCACAATGGAGATGTTACTGGGCCCGCTTGAGCAAATTGATGAACAATGGGAGGACAGTGACAGTGACCTAGCTAACTTATAAAAAGAGGGAATAGTGAATTTTAAATTTCAGAAATTTAAAAGGAGCTATTACAACAGATGACTCAGATAAAACAGGTCACAAGAAATGGATGTAAACAATTACATGCAATTAATCAGAACACTTAGAATAAATTCCAAAACATATATTTCCTACCTAAACTAAACCAAGATGAAATAGAAATCCTGAGCAGACTAATAGCAGAAAAAGAATTTGTGTTAGCTATCAAAATTCTCCCAGTTAAGAAGTCCAGATGTGGAATTCATGATGAATTAATACCAATCCTTAAACTTCCTGAGATGATAGGGAACGTTTGAAAGTCCACTGTATGAGGTTGGCATCTTGGAGACAAAGGACAAAAATGTTACAACAGAAAACCTACAGGCTAATATTCCTAAGGAACACAGATACATTTTTTGGGGGGAGGGTCACATCTGGCGATACACTGGGGCTACTCCTGGCTCTGCACTCAAGAATCACTCCTGGCGGTGCTCGGGGGACCATACGGGATGCTGGGAATTGAACCTGGGTCTGCCGTGTGCAAGGCAAATGCCCTACCTGCTGTGCTATCACTCCAGCCCTGAAAAAAAAATCCTGAAAAAGCAACGAACATAAGGTAACATTTGAAAATCATGAGTCCAAAAGCACCCTTTTTGTACTCACTTAATCACTTCTTCACTTAATCACTTAATCCCCGTTATTCATCGATTTATTCGAGCGGGTGCCAGTAACGTCTCCATTCATCCCGGTTGCGTGCTAGCGTAGCCCAATGGTATCTGTTCGTTTTAGGAACATGTAGAGCCTCAAACCGATCATTTAGGGTCTTGACGAAGAAGTCTGACCATCTTATAGGTGGGCGTCCACGTGATCTTTTGATGTCTCGTGGAATCCAATCAGTAATGGCTCTAGTCCAGCGGTTGTCTGTAAACCTCATTACGTGTCCAGCCCATCTGATTTTTGATGTCTTGGCAAATGAGACAGCGTCCCTGATTCTTGAGCGTTGACGAAGATCAGAACTCAGGATTCTATCTCTCATTTGAGTGAATCGTGATATTCCAAGCATAGTTCTTTCGATTCCTCTTTGAGAGACCCGAATAGTGTTCTCATCCTGTTTTCGTAGGGTCCAGGTCTCTGAGGCATATGTTAATGCAGGAAGAATAGTGGAATCAAAGAGATGTGCTCGTAGCTGGAGGTTCTTTGTCCTTTTAGTTATTTCTTCAATGCTCTTGAAGGCATTCCAAGCCGCTCTCTTCCTCCTGCGTAACTCAGGTGCCAGGTCATTCATCATGTTGATTTCTCGACCTAAGTATATATAACTGTTGCATTCGGAGATGGTGGTTCCGTTGAGAGCGAATGGAGCGTCAGGAACAAGGCTGTTTCTCATAAACATTGTCTTTGTAAGATTCAGCTGTAGTCCGACCTTTCCACACTCACGGTCAAAGTCCGCAAGCATTTGTGCCGCTTGGCTGATGTTTGGTGTTATTAGAACGATGTCATCAGCAAAGCGGAGGTGGTGTAGTTGCCGACCATCTATCTTCACTCCCATGTTTTCCCATTCTAGTCGTCGCATGATGTTCTCGAGGGTGGCACTGAAGAGTTTTGGTGAAATGGTATCACCCTGCCGAATCCCTCTCTTGACATGGATGATTACTTCTTTGTAGAATGGTGAGATCTTGGTAGTGAATCCGCAATAGAGCTCACGAAGGATCCTGATGTATTGAGTTTGTACGCCCTGATTGGCTAGGGCTTCCATGACCGCTTCCGTCTCAACAGAATCAAAGGCCTTCTTTAAATCAATGAACGTTAGACAGAGTGGCATCTTGAACTCCCGAGATACCTCAATGAGCTTGGTTATTGTGTGGATATGGTCGATGGTACTGAATCCTTTTCGGAATCCAGCTTGTTCACATGGTTGTCCTTCATCTAGTGTTCTGCTAATCCTATTCAGGATGACTCAAGTGAATAGTTTGTAGATGACAGACAATAGGCAGATTGGGCGATAGTTGCCAATGTCGTGGATGTCTCCTTTCTTGTATAGTAGTACAGTCCTGCTGGTTTTCCTTTGGGATGGAACCTTGCATTCAGACAGGTAGCGTGTGAAGAGTCGAGCCAATGTATTGATGAGTACTGATGGTAAGTTCTTCAAGTGTTCAGGTCTGATCTTGTCTGGACCAGGTGCTCTTTGTTTCTTTACCGACGAGATGGCATGTTGGATTTCGGAAGGGAGAACATTGGGAACGACATATCCATCATGTGGTATGTGGTATGTGGGCAAGTGGATGTGGCTATTAAAGAGATCTGAGTAGAAGTCATGAATAATCTTCTCCATTGCCCTTCTGGAAGATGTGATAGATCCGTCATGATGTCGGAGGGCAGTCATCTTGGTTTTGTAGTTGGTGAAGGACAGGCGGGCATTACGAATGTTTTTCCCAGCTTCTGCTGCATCTACCAGTACTGCTGCTCTCCTGTTTTTGAGGTCATCCTTGATGGCTTCTCTGCACTGTTTTGCCAGTTCGGACGTTTGCTTGTGGTTGCCTGAGGCACGTGCCAATTGTACTCATACCTTTTAATAGTTTAGCTAGGTATATAATTACAAGTTAAATCAGGACTAATGTGAAATCCATTTTTATTTTCAGTGAGAGGTATGTAAAACCTGCATGTTATAGTACAATATGTTATAAATTAAAAAGTTATTTTCACCAAAAATTAATTTTTTTTTGCTTTTTGGGTCACACCGGCGATGCTCAGGGGTTACTCCTGGCTCTGCATTCAGAAGTTACTCCTGTCAGTGCTCAGGGGACCATATGGGATGCTGGGAATCAAACCCGGGGTGGCCGCGTGCAAGGCAAACGCCCTCCCGCTGTGCTATCTCTCCAGCCCCTTCACCAATAATTTTAACATCAAATCCTCGAGCTCTAAATGTTGCTATTAATCAATCAGATACCATTTAAAAAAAATAAGTGAGATGTAAAAATCACACAACCATCTCAACAGACAGTAAGGGCATTTGACAATCTTCATTCATCACGAAAACTAATAATAAAGTAGAAAGAGAAGAAATTTATCTCACCACAATAAAGGCTATGTAAAAAAAGCCATCAGCCAACACCATGCTCAACCGGGGAAACGGAAAACACTTCCATAAAAAAAATTATATTAAAGGATAGAAAGAAGAATTAAAATAATCTGGTTGCATCTGATCTGATCATATATGTGGAGAAAACTCTTAAGACTCAAAACTAGCAAAACCCGTCAAAACCATCGAGCGAACTCAGTGGAGATGCAGCTACAAAACCAACAGGCAAAGTCGGCTAGTTTTGTACACAAACAACAAAGTGTCCTAAGAAAGCTAGAAGTCCCATTACGGCGATAAGTAGGGTAAAATACTTATGAATTAATTTAACTGAAGAGGTGAAACACTTGTACACCGAAAACGATACAAAGGTCAATATGGGGGGGGGGGGATATTGGGATCATTGGTGGTGGAGAATGGGCACTGGCGGAGGAATGGGCACTCGATCATTGTATGACTGAAACGTAAGCACGAAAGTTTGTAAGTCTGTAACTTTACCTCACGGTGATTCATTAAAAAAAAAATGTATGTTATAACACAACTGATTATCCAAATAATAAACTCTAAAGAAAAAAAAGACAAAAAATAGTCAATATAGGAAATTTAAAAAAGAGACAGATTAATGTAGATGACCTATGTTCATGGTTGGAAGAATTCAAATGGTTAAGATGTTGATAAAGGCGCCAGGGGCTTAGCTGAAAGGCCTGGCACGGGGTCAGGGTGAGGGGATGGGGGGTAGGGCGCTTGCTTGCTTGCTTGAGACCAGCTCCGGGTTGATCCCATGAGGGGTGACCCCTTAACATAGAGCCAAGAGCGAGCCCTGAGTACAATGCGTGGGCCCCCACCCCCACCCCTGGCACACACAGAGCCTCAAATTCAACCCCTGCCACTTTCTGGCCTCCCCAGCACACTGGGCATAGACCCAGTAGCCCGAAGACCACACAGGAGCCCCCCAAAAGCAAGTAAAGCAAACGAAATGTTCACACCACTCAAGGCACTGCTTAGACTGAACGGATTCATTGAGACACCAATGATTTCTTTATAGAAGTGAAAAAATTATAAAATTCATCTGGAACCATAAAACTCCTGAGTCGCCAAAGCGGTCTTTTTGATGGCCATTACTTGTTTGGGGGGTGGCAGTGCCCAGGGGTGAAGCCCAGCTCATTGCTCAGGGGCCATTCCTGGAAGGATCCAGGGGCCCATGAGATGCCAGGGTGAACCAGGGCTTTGGAAGACAGAGCACACAGACCCCACCCCCTGGTCATTGCCTCGTTGTGCTATTTCCCGTTGTGCTATTGCCCAGAAAGAACGGTCTAAAGCCAGAACAAAACTGGAGGGATCATGCTTCATGGTTCCAAATACATAAAAAAGCTACAGAGATTAAAACGGTATGGCGCTTGCTTCACAAGGGACACAGAGACCCAAACCACAGGCCCAGAACTACCTTTTGTGGGTTTAGGGCCGATTGGTCTTCAGAGACAAGACTGAGAAAATACACAACGGGTACAACATGGCACACACAGAGTCTCCTCGATAACAGACACACCAGCCAGTGGATATTTAAGAGGATAAAGTTGGACTCTGTCTCTCAGCTCACACCAACATATCGACCCCACACCGTGGAACCGCTAGTGGGAAATGCAGAGAAATGGCTTCTTGACCCAGGTCTGGAGGAGTGTTTTGCTTCGTTCCACGTGTTTCACTGGAAGCGCTGGCGACAAAAGCAGAAAAAGATCAGGGGGGTTGTGTCCAGTTAAAAAGTCTTTGTTCTTGGGGCTGGAGCGATAGCACAGCGGGGAGGGCGTTTGCCTTGCCTGCGGCCGACCCGGGTTCGATTCCCAGCATCCCATATGGTCCCCCGAGCACCGCCAGGAGTAACTCCTGAGTGCAGAGCCAGGAGTAACCGCTGTGCCCTTTTTGGGTCGCCGGGTGTGACCCAAAAAGAAAAATAAAAGTCTAAAAGTCTTTGTACACCAGCCAAACTCACCACAGAGTCAAAAGGCAACTTATGGAATTAGAGAATATACGTTCAAGTCACGCATCTGACTAGGAGTTGATGTCCAAAGTATTTAAGGATTTTGTTCAGTTCCATAGGAACGTGACTCAAGGGTAGAACGAATGAGACCTCCGATTAAACATGACCATGGGGTCTGCACAGACAATCCCAAGAAAAGGCGTGCAGATGTCCAACAAATCCCTGAACTCACGCTCGACAGGACCAGGAGAGAACTGCGTGCTCAAACCCGACGACCTGCCACCAGCCAGCCACCTGTAAGAACGGCTGTCGTCCAACAAGCGAACAAACCGACTGGAAGGAACTGGCGAACGTGGGCAGAAGGGCTAGTTCTAGTTCGGGGGTGAAGCTAAGGTTAGGAACAGATAGCAATGAAACTAAACTGTCAGTCAGCAAGTAACAGGGGGACGTGGGGAGGGAAGACAGAACAGAGGGGACAGCGGGACGGGGCAGGGGAGGGGCAGGGGCACTTGGGGGCAGGGCTGCGTAGTGACTCTGCACATCAATGTCACCGACTTGAACACTATTGCAAGTTCAATGCCAGAATGATAATCCAATGTTTTGTTTTTGTTTGGGAGGTCACACCCAGGGGTGCTCAGGGTTTACTCCTGGCTCCATGCTCTGGGGAGCTTGGGGGACCCCATCGGGTGTCGAGGTCTGACCTCGGATTGGCTGCATGCAAGGCAAGTGCCCTGTCCACTATCTGTTGCTCCAGCCCTGGCAACCAAATTGCTTCAAACGGAGAAGCCTGTCGTGGTGAGCGGATGGGCATGTCACGTAGCTTGGCGGGGCCAGCATCACGCAGCACTTAGGGTGAAGTGTCAACGTGGGTACCGCTGACACAGCTAATTCTTTTTTTTTTTTTTTTTTTTTTTTTTTTTTTTTTTTTTATAATTTATTTATTTATTGAATCACTGTGGGAAAAGTTACAGAGCTTTCGGGTTTAGGTCTCAGTCATGTAGATACCGAACACATTTCCCTTTACCAATACTCATTTTTAACCCCGAACCCCAATAGACCCCCACCTCCCACCCCTCCCAATTCTTATGAGGCAGATGAGTTCTAGTTAATACTCTATCTACTTTGACTAGATAGATTATTTCGATAGAAGATGCACAATTATTGTTTAGAGTTTACGACCCACCCCCCCCCCATCAGACATGCTGAAACAGCGTTGTGAAATGATTTGCTTTCTAGAACTTGGTTTAAGAATAAAATGATGTCGCGCGGCCGCGATAGCGGCCGCGCGGTTTTGAATTTCTGCTATTTTACTTATTGACCCTGGAAGAATTTCTATTAAAAGTTACCTAGTTAAGAGATTGAGTTCTGTGCCCTGGAGTCGTGGCCGTGCCGGAGAGCCGCTCGTGGGGGGCAGCCGGCGACCTCGGTGGGGCGTGGGGGACGGCCCACAAAGCCCCCCTTCCCATGAGGTCCCCGCCGCTTCCCCGAGCCCGGCTCAAACCCGCTTTCCACAAGGCTCCCGTGCGGCCGCCATCTTTCTTTCCAGAGAGGAGCGGGCGGGCCGGTCAACGCCCTTCCCCCTCCGGGCAGGCTTGGTGGCGCGCATCAACACAAGTCCATTTGCTTTTCTGCTCCAAGCGGCTGGTTCTCTGTGCTAAGTCCTTGTGCCTCCGGGGCCGTGGCCGTGCCGGAGAGCCGCTCGTGGGGGGCAGCCGGCGACCTCGGTGGGGCGTGGGGGACGGCCCACAAAGCCCCCCTTCCCATGAGGTCCCCGCCGCTTCCCCGAGCCCGGCTCAAACCCGCTTTCCACAAGGCTCCCGTGCGGCCGCCATCTTTCTTTCCAGAGAGGAGCGGGCGGGCCGGTCAACGCCCTTCCCCCTCCGGGCAGGCTTGGTGGCGCGCATCAACACAAGTCCATTTGCTTTTCTGCTCCAAGCGGCTGGTTCTCTGTGCTAAGTCCTTGTGCCTCCGGGGCCGTGGCCGTGCCGGAGAGCCGCTCGTGGGGGGCAGCCGGCGACCTCGGTGGGGCGTGGGGGACGGCCCACAAAGCCCCCCTTCCCATGAGGTCCCCGCCGCTTCCCCGAGCCCGGCTCAAACCCGCTTTCCACAAGGCTCCCGTGCGGCCGCCATCTTTCTTTCCAGAGAGGAGCGGGCGGGCCGGTCAACGCCCTTCCCCCTGACACAGCTAATTCTTAATGTCCATTATACCTCAATATCAGGTCGTATTATGCAGATGCGTATCTCAAACTTTTTAGGTCATAAACGAGGGTTAATTCATTAAAACATTTTCAAACATTTATTTAGGCTGCCTTGGCAGAGCCTGGCAAACTACTTTGGCCATATTCAGTATGCCAAAAACAGTAACAATAATGGGTCTCATTCCCCTGACCCTGAAAGAGCCCCCATATGCCTTTGGGCTATGCTAGCACCTGACAGGGACTGTTACTGGAAGGACTAGGACAAGTGATACAAGTGTTACAGGCTGCTTACAATGTATCCCTTGTGAAGTTCAACACTTACATTTCCTACTTGAGGGTAATTCTCGGGTGGCACCTGACATTTCAGAGTGGATCCTAAAGTCCCTGACTTTCTTTTGGTGGGGCCAACCCTGCCCCTGCTTTGGGACCACTCCTGGCTCTGAGCTCAGGCTTACTCCTGGCAGCACTCGATGGACCAAATGCAGTTCCAGGGGTCAAACCCAGGTTGGCTGCATGCCAGGCAAGCACCCTACCCACTGCACGATCTCTCCGGCCCCTCAAATTCAGGACTTTTAAAACCATTAGGTACCAGCATGCCAAGGAAACATCACTGACTCCCCCTGGCAGAGATAGGCACCGTTTCCTGTCCCGTGCCGTCACAAATACCCATGAGGGGTTTACTGGTGAGAAAACCTTTGTCCTCTGTCTAGACCTGTGGGTGCCATCTTCAATATGCTGCAGGCCTCGTTTACCCAGAGAAGCAAGATCGTCGGAAGGGCTGGGGGGCCCAAGGGTCGCAGGGCGACGTGTAGGCTGGAGCTGTGGGGACACCTGGTCACTAAGCGCCAGCTGGGAGCGACCCTGAGCACTGAGCTGGGAGTAACCCTTGCACACCGCAGGGTGTGCCCCCAAACATTAAGCAAACAATAGGATATATAGGAGGGACTTGTATTAAATAATGAGATAATACTTTTTTTTTTACTTTTTGGCCCGCACCTGGGGATGCTCAGGGGTTCCTCCTGGCTCTGCACTCGGGAATTACTCCTGGCGGTGCTTGGGGGACCGTATGGGATGCCGGGGATTGAACCCGGGTTGGCCACGTGCAAGACAAACGCCCTACCCACCGTGCTATCACTTCAGCCAAAGAAAAAAAAAGAATACTAACTGGAAAAGCACATGCTGTTTCTCACCATTGATTATTTCCTGCTGGTCTGCACTAATTCAGGATTTTAAAGCGTGTCAGCGCTCTCGGGGAGTTTTTGGGACTAGAATAACTGACCAAGAGCACATTCTAAAATATGTTTCCTGGGGTTTTATTTGAGCTGGAGCAATAGCACAGCGGGTAGGGCGTTTGCCTTGCCCGGGTGACCCGGGTTCAATTCCTCCGTCCCTCTCGGAGAGCCCGGCAAGCTACCGAGAGTATCCCGCCCGCATGGCAGAGCCTGGCAAGCTCCCTGTGGCGTATTCGATATGCCAAACACAGTAACAAGTCTCACAATGGAGACGTTACTGGGCCTGCTTGAGCAAATTGATGAACAATGGGAGGACAGTGCTACAGGGTTTTATTTATAATCAGTCTTTTGTAAACAACTGAATTCCCTTTTAAAGAATCACACTGCTGGGCTGGAGCGACAGCAGGGCAGGTAGGGCGTCTGCCTTGCACGCGGCTGTCCCGGATTCGATTCCCAGCATCCCATATGGTCCCCTGAGCATCACCAGAAGTAATTCCTGAGCTCAGAAGTTCAGAGACAGGAGTAACCCCTGTGCATTGCCGGGTATGGCCCTAAAACAAAACAAAACAAAACAAATCACACTGCGCTGTGTAAATCTGTACTTATTAGGCTGACCCAAGTTCGATTCCTCCAGCCCTCTCGGAGAGCCCGGCAAGCTACCGAGAGTATCTTGCCTGCACGGCAAAGCCTGGCAAGCTCCCTGTGTTGTATTCGATATGCCAAACACAGTAACAAGTCTCATAATGTTACTGGCCCGCTCGAGCAAATCGTTGAACAATGGGAGAACCATGACCGTGACCATGATTTAGTATTTATCCTTGAATTTGTTCACAGGCCCCTTCCCCCAGCTGCCGGGTAACCTCCAGCCTCACTGTCCACAGACGCTTTCTTCAGTAACTCCCCAGTATCCGCGGCCTTGAGCCCCTACTAAATGTGGAAGACCCTTTAGTTGAGTACCTTGGTCTTACAATGTTTTGCCTGATTTTCAAGCTGAGCTATTTTACAGATTATCAATCAAAGAAATAGAGGCTCCTAACGCCTTCATAGGAAAAGGTGTGAAGTTAGATGGCTGGAACTTAAAGTTTAAAGGAAGCTTTCCAGACTTCTAAGAAAAAAGGTAATGATTGCAGTGAAACAGCCACAATAATTCTTATTTACCTCCAAGGTACAAGGATCCAGGACAAAATAAAAAACATTTTACAATAGAGAAGAGGCCTTTCCACGATTAGGGGCTGAGAATCTAAAACTCGGCAGTACTACAGGTTTAAGTTAAAAGTGATAATCTGAAAGCATCAACCCTTGCTCATAAAGTCACAGTTCACCGTAAAACATTGAGAAATGACCCCAGAAAGAGTTCTGGAGGGACGGTTACCCACAACTATAAATATCTCCATTATTTTCATATGAAGTTTGAATATTCTTCGGCTAGTTTCAGAAATAGGTGAAAGTTTTAATAGCAACTGCTTGCTGGCCCTAAGACTTTCACTTTTATTAAGCAGCATGGTGGGAGGGGGGAGCAGGTGGAGGAATCTTGTGTGAAGCTGGGGCCAGCCCAGGCCCCCACCCAGCCCCATGCGACCCTCTGTGACACTTGGTTGGTGGTGAGAGCCAAAGGCTGGGTCAGGCATCACTTTCTCTCGTCTAAGCAGGACACCAAAGCAGCACTCTTCGCTGGACTTGCCCAAACCTTTCTGTCCATAGCCTCAAAATAAGAAATTTGGACCTGGGGCTGGAGCGATAGCACAGTGGGGAGGGCATTTGCCTTGCACGCAGCCAAACCGGGTTCGATTCCCATCATCCCATATAGTCCCCTGGGCACCGCCAGGGGAAACTTTTTTTTTTTTTTTATTAGCAGGCTGGAGCAATAGCACGGTGGTAGGTTTGCCTTGCATGCAGTCAGCCCGGCCGAGCCGGGTTCGATTCCTCCGCCCTTCTCAGAGAGCCTGGCAAGCTACCGAGAATATCTTGCCCTCACCGCAAAGCCTGGCAAGCTCTCCGGGACGTATTCAATACGCTAAACACAGTAACAACAAGTCTCAAAATGGAGACGTTACCGGGCCCACTCGAGCAAATCGATGAACGACGAGAGAACAGTGACAGTGACAGTGAAACACCATGAGGTACAGTTGTAGACTTACAAACTTTCGTGCTTGGGTTTCAGTTATACAATGATCGAGATCTAGGGTACCTGAATAGTCCTATTAACATCAAGGAAATTGAAACTGTACTCAAAAGTCGGGCCAGGGGTAATTCTTGAGCGCAGAGCCAGGAGTAACCCCTGTGCATGGCCGGGTGTGACCCAAAAAGCTAAAAAAAAAAAAAAGAAAAAGAAAAAAAGAAAAAGCAAAAGAAACAAATTTGGACCTAAGTTCTTTTGTTACTTTGTTACTGTTGTTCTTTTGTTACTGTGTTTGGTGTCCTGGAGGCTCTGAGGTGGTTGAGGGAGACTCAGTGACTTTTAAAAGAAATTCACAGTGCACGTGTCTCCGTTTGCTCCGTTCTGCCTGCAGCGATGTGGATGCCAGGTCCCCTGGCACGGAGCTCTGCAGTGTAAGCTGATGCGGCCGACAGCAAGAGGATGTACACAGTAAAACAAAATACGCTGGCATAACACAAGTGGTTCAAAAGAGAAGATGCAGAAGCTTCGTGGGGATGATAAAAAAAAAGTCTTGAAGAACAATAAGTCCCTTCTTGGGTTATTTATGCCCGTGGCGGAGGAGGGGCTACAGGATACTTCCTTATGGCTGCTGTGCCCTGTGCCTGCGTGAATAGACCCAGTAAGGGCATCGTCTAGATCCTTGAAAGTCAGAAGCAAAACACAAACAGTATTAAATCTCATCACTTCTGTTTGATTTTGCTCTGAGAGTTATTATACTTCCAGTACAACTAAAACAAAATACTCATATGAAAAGTAAGTTAAAAATAAGAAAAGTTTCAAATAAGCAATGTAACTCTATATCAGGAGGAACTACATGAAGGGGGTGGGAGCCAAACAGGACCAACGGGGGCAGAAGGAAAAGTTAAAATTAAAGTAGAAACAGAAGAACGGAAACCCAGGATTCTACAAAACATCCAGGAAGCCAAAGGCTGATTTTTTTTTTTTTGCTTTTTGCTTTTTTGGGTCATACCTGGCGATGCTCAGGGGTTACTTCTGGCTCTGCACTCAGGAGTTACTCCTGGTGGTGCTTGAGGATGCTGGGAATCGAACCCGGGCTGCCCATGTGCAAGGCAAGCACCCTACCCGCTGTGCTTTG
Organism: Sorex fumeus; assembly: GCF_029834395.1. Lineage (NCBI taxonomy): Eukaryota > Metazoa > Chordata > Mammalia > Eulipotyphla > Soricidae > Sorex > Sorex fumeus. Next base: position 272,306 of record NW_026606250.1, read on the forward strand.
CTCCAGTCCCAAAGGCTGATTTTTTTTTTGAGTGAATCAATAATAATCAATGAGCTCCTGAAAGCTCACGAAGGAAAAAGCACAGAGGTGGAGTTAGTTACAGGCAGTATCGCTGAGATGAAGGGCCACAGCACCTGTGAACTCTAACATGCGAGCCAAGGGGACAGCTTTGAAGAAAAGCATGAAATTTTAACGTCCTGCTACCTTTCAGAGTTGAACCCAGAGTGACAGAGAGCTTGAAGATACAATCAATCTAAAGGGAAACTGAAACAGAAACCAAAAGTCCTTCTAAAACAAAAGCTGAAAACCAGGTGTCTTCACCAGTGAATTCAACAAAACCTTCAAAGAATTCTCATTGAGCAGATTTTAAAAAAGAACAACCTACAAACCAAAGAGGGGAAAAAACTCTCAGACATACACTATAGATCTCTAATATGAGAGAGAGAGAGAGAGAGAGAGAGAGAGAGAGAGAGAGAGAGATGGTAGAACAGAAAATAAGCTATGCATGGATACTTCTGGTGAACAGATATGCAAAAATGTAAAAAATATTGAGGGATCAAAATGAACGGAATATCAAGAGAACACATCTTAAAAAAAGTCAGGCTCAATGAATATATTCCAGAACATCAACAACAACAAAGAATATGATACCATCCATGGGTGTGCACAAAAGTATTTGAAGACGATGAAACATTCATTCATGGGGGGAAATACCTTCTGAACAAATAAGGAACGGGAAAGAAGCGTGTGTAAGCTAATAAAAACCTTATGTGATAAACCCAGAATTGACATCATGGGTAAAGGAAAAGTGAAAGCCATTCTTCTTTTTTTTTTTTTTTTTATGTAGGAGTACTGCTATTTATTCAGCCACTACTGAATAGCTGATTGAATTGGGCATGAACTCCATCTTACTTCCCCCCCCCTTTTATAATTTTATTTATTGAATCACCATGACAGCAGGTACAAAGCTTTAGGGTTTAAGTCTTGGTCATACAACGAAACACCCGTACTTTCACCAGTGCCCATTCTCCACCACCAAAAATCCCAGTATACCCCCATCCCACACCCTCTCCCTACCTGTGGGGCAGATGATTTCCACATTACTCTCTCTCTACTTTGATCACATTCAATATTTTGACACCAGACCCACCATTATTCTTTGGGATTTTATCCCAACACTCAGATCTGCTGAAAAGGCAACAATAGACAATTTGTGTTCTATTGCTGGTTATGAATAACATATGATGTCACGTGGCTGTAGTAGTGGCCGTGCGATTTTGAAATTCCGAAACTTTAACACTTAAATCTGGAGGGATTTCTGCCAAAACCTGCTGGGTTCCGAGATTTGCTCCTGAGTCTCTGGGATCATGGCCGTTAAGCAGCTTGATCAGGAGCCAGAAAGGTCGTTCGTGGGTGATGACTTGGGGTCTCGTTGGGGTGGGGAGGAAAGGGCCGGCTCCACACCCATCCTGTGAGGCTCTGTGTGTCTCATCACTGCGGGCCCAGACTGTCCAGTGGCTTCTGGAGGATGGCGGCCACGGGACTGCCAGGGGGAACAGTCCAAGGCATGAAACCTATTCCCACCTGGGTTGGCCCAGAGCCGGTAACCTACTGCAGGGACCAGACGCATTTCTGCCAAAAGCCATTGGGATTTGAAATTTGTTTCTGACTCTCTGGGATCATGGCCATTAAACCGCTTGATCAGGAGCCAGAGAGGCCGTTTGTGAGCGGTGACTTGGGGTCTCCTTGGTATGGGGAGGAAAGGGCCGGCTCCACCCCCATCCCGTGAGGCCTCGCGTGTCTTGTCACTGAGGGACCAAACCTGACTGTCCAATGGCCTCTAGAGGATGGCGGTCACTGAGCTGCCAAGGGGGAGCAGGCAGAGGGACAGCACCCTTCCCCCCATGGGGTGGCCCGGGGACAGTAACCTACTGTGGGGTCCGAACGCATTTCTGCCAAAAGCCGTTGGGTTTCGAGATTTGTTTCTGAGTCTCTGGGATCGTGGCCATTAAGCAGCTTGATTGGGAGCCAGAGAGGCCGTTCATGGGCGGTGACTCGGAGTCTCGTTGGGGTGGGGAGGAAAGGGCCGACTCCACCCCCATCCTGTGAGGCCCCACGTGTCTCATCACTGCAGGCCCAAGCCTGATGTCCAGTGGCTTCTGGAGGATGGCAGCCACTGGGCCTCCAGGGTGAACAGGCCAAGGCACGAATCTATTCCCACCTTGGTTGGCCCAGCGCCAGTAACCTACTGCAGGGACGGGACACATTTCTGCCAAAAGCCATCAGTCTGCTGATGCACTTGCCTCACAGGTACAGATTGACCTGCTGGTGACACTATACCCCTGAAAGCCATTCTCTTAAGACCAAGAAGAACACAAGAACAGCCACTTTCGGTACATCAGTGGGCTAGAGTATAAGAGGTCGGCAGGATGTTCTGTGTCACTCTCTTCTGGGAGCTTATTTCATAGTCTCTGGATCTTGGCCGGTGATGAGATTATATGGTGCCAGGGGCAGTTTGTGGGTGCGACTGCCAAGCTACTGGAAAACTAGGGAGCTGGGGGGAGGAGGCGTGAAATAGATTTGATCCCACACATCCCACAACCCTGAGTACCACCAGGAATAATTCCTGAGCGCTGAGCCAGGAGTAAGCCCTGAGCAGCGCTGGAGGCACCCAGACAGAAACCAAAACGAAACAACAAAACCCAAGTAAAATAGATTCATGAAAAAGTACATCAGTGAACTTCTTTTTGAAACATAGCATAGCACGGTCCTCCCGTTGTTCATCGATTTGCTCGAGCAGGCCCAGTAACGTCTCCATCATGAGACTTGTTGTTACTGTGTTTGGCATCTCGAATACATCACGGGTGGCTTGCCAGGCTCTGCCATGTGGGCGAGATACTCTCGGTAGCTTGCCGGGCTCCCCAAGAGGGGTGGAGGAATGGAACTCGGGTTGGCCATGTTGGCTGCTTGCAAGGCAAACACCCTACCGCTGTGCTAAGATAAAATGTAACAGGCAATCGTAGCTGACACCACACTCAAACACAGTCTTCCCCTGAGAGGAATGACCAGAGCAGCACGGTTCACCCTCACCACAACTTGACCACATGGTTCTACCAGTCTCAGCAGGAGCAGTTAGGTGAGAGGGGAAAAGGAGAGGGAGAACCCGAACTCAGAGGATCGGGAAAACACTCACAGACTGTCGAAGCCAAGACAAGGGCACTAGCAGGGCCAGGAGCCTTTCTTTTGTGTTTTCTAACGTTGTTATCTTATCTTCTGCAAATAACTAAGCGGTTTAGCGAAGATGCAGGAAGTGCAAATCAGAGCCACAAGGAGATTACCCCACAACAGCATAGGCTGCCCTTCGCCCAAACACAGATGCTTTCCGTTTCTCAGAGACACTCGCAAGGTAGCAAGAGGCCACATGGTAGGAGGACTGCTCCTCACGTGGGCTTGGAAGTGGGGGTGGTCTGAAGCGGGGAGGGGCATTGGGGTCCCTGGGGAGGCAGGGAGGTACACACGTGAGGGGTGTGATGTTGAAATCGTGTGCATGGGAAAGTATCATTCACAGCAATTGTACATCACAGAACCTCAATCAATCTTTAAAAGATTTTTAAAAATCAGAAACCAAAAACACGGATCCAGAAAATGTCAAAAATGAGGTGTGAGAAACACTGGTCGAGGGCATGCGGTGCTGCCAGCAGGTCAGCCTGTCCCTGCGGGGCGAGGCCATCAGCAGCCTGATGGTGCCTTCAGGCTTCCTGATATCCCCAAATTGCCACTGTGCCTCTGGCCAGACCCCAACAATTTGGGACCAAGGTTTCCGAGAAATTGCCACTGTCCTCCTGTTGTTCATCGATTTGCTCGAGCGGGCGCAGTAACGTCTCCATCGTGAGACTTGTTGTTACTGTGTCTGGCATATCGAATACGTCACGAAGAGCTTGCCAGGCTTTGCCGTGCGGGCGAGATACTCTCGGTAGCTTGAGAGGGGTGGAGGAATCGAACCCGGGTTTGCCTGGTCGGTCTCATGCAAGGCAGATGCCCTGCTGGCTGTGCTACCGCTCCAGCCTGAGAAAGCATAATGGCCAAAATTAGGTATGTGGGAACCACACTCACCAACTACCTCCAGCTCAGCTATTCAAGCTCATGTATCTGCCTTGCTTCAGAGACCCATAAATACACCTCCCAAGAGATCAAACCCCGCAGTTCATCTTGAACCTGCTGAACAGACCAGGGCAAATCAGAGGGTGGTGGGTCAGCCTGGTGCCCACCCAAGCAGAGCCCCTGGCAGCCACTTGCTCCCGCAATCTAAAATTGCCGCCATAGCACTGGGCCAGACTCCACCGTATCCAGATGAACCTCACTGAGATAAAAAAGCAGCTGGAAATTTGGGTATACAGGTTTTGTGACTGAAATCTCCAGGCCTTCTCGGGGTTCGGATGGGCTACCTCCTCTCACTTCCCAATTCTACAGGAAGACCTAGCAGTCACGAACACACCCCAAAGCTGCCACCCACTTAAAAAATCCCACCCCGGCCTTACCTTCCCGATAAAAATACTAAATGCCCAGAACAAACACGATGACCTCTTTGTACCTGTATTGCAAACTGTAATGCACAAAAGTAGAGAGAGAAAGAAGAAAAGTGCCTGCCATGGAGGCGGTCTGGGGGCAGGGTGAGTGTTAGGGGTGGTGGGAGGGAAACGGGGGACATTGGTGGCGGGTATGGACATGGTGGAGGGATGGGTGCTGGATCACTGCATGACTGAAACCTAGCCATAAACAGCGTTGTAATGGTCTGTCACACGGTGATTCAATCACTGTCACTGTTCCCCCGTTGTTCATTGATTTGCTCGAGCGGGCCCAGTAACGTCTCCATTGGAGACTTTGTTGTTACTGTGTCTGGCATATCGAATACGTCACGGGGAGCTTGCCAGGCTCTGCTGTGTGGGCGGGATACTCTCGGTAGCTTGCTGGGCTCTCCGAGAGGGGCGGAGGAATTGAACTTGGGTTGGCCATGTTGGCTGCGTGCAAGGCAAACGCCCTACCACTGTGCTGTCGCTGCAGCCCATGGTGATTTAATACAAAACTAAAAAGAAAGAGAGAGAGAGAGAGAGAGAGAGAGAGAGAGAGAGAGAGAGAGAGAGAGAGAGAAAGAAAGAAAGAAAGAAAGAAAGAAGGAAATAAGAAGGAAAGAAAGACAGCAGACACTGATTGACCCACTGTAGATGGGATGGGTAGGGGAGAAGCCTCTATGCGAAGAGAGATTCTTCACAGAAATAAACATGGGAAATCCGTCTGATCGAGTTGCACAAAGCCCAGGCAGCCACCGGCCAGTGCAAAGATCCTGAAGGGGCACATGCACCTTCTGCCCAGACACCCAGGGCAGGATCCAAAACGCAGAACCGGCGTCAAGGAAGCGTCATCAGAGACTCAACAGAGAAGCCGAGGAGGGCGTGCACCAGCGAGTACAACTCCATCGTTAGAGAGGTAAGTGTGTTCATGGGGAGGAACAGCGGTGGGGTTCCAGGTGACATGCTAAAGGAAATAAGTTAGGAAGCGGCAGATAATCGCCCAAACGTTTCAGCTTTATGCGCAAATAAAATACTATAGACCATGAACTGCAAAACACCCACCAGACTAACTCCAGATTTGCCCGCTGGTCGCCATATGCGAAGGCAAGGGCGGTGGAAGGAATGTCAGCGGGGGTCACGGGAGCTGGGAGGGGGCTGGGCCCTGGGACAGGCTGTGTTGGCAATCACACAGGAGTGGTCAGCTGAGCTCACACAGTCCAACAGGCAAACGGGTGAACGGCCGACAGAAGTCCTGGCAAACTGGAAGGAAACCAGGGCCTCCTTCATCCTCATCCTCATCCTCCTTTTCTGCTGATTCTCCCACAGGCCAGCCGAGGCCACCCAGGCAGGCGAGCGCCCTCCCAGCCAAGAGACATGGGGACTGGGCGCTAGAGGCTCCGAAGGATTAGGCGAGCTACCCCAGGGAGTCCCGCACAGCAGAGCCTGCCAAGCTCCCCGTGGCATATTCGATATGCCAAAAACAGTAACAATAATGGGTCTCATTCCCCTGACCCTGAAAGAGCCTCAAATACGGCAGCTTTGGGAGAGACGAGTAAGGAGACTCTGCTAAAAATCCCAGGGCTGGGACGAATGGAGACGTGACTGGCGCCTGCTCGTGTAAATCAGGGAACAACGGGATGACAGTGATGAGCCTTGTGAATTCATGAGAACCCATTCACGATAAATATCAAAAATCAAAGATGGAGCTAACAGAAGGCTATGCACGCAGGCCCCCCGCTGCCCCTGTGCTTAGGAACAGAAGTGGTCTTCCCTGCCCTCAAGAACCCACTCAGCATCCAGCCTCCCCCTCCCTGGCTTGGTCACCTGGTTATGGGAGTGTCAGCAGGAGGCATTAGGCTCAAAGGGTGACCCAGGAAGAATTCCAATTAGCAACGACTTAGTAAAGCTTAGTACTCTCTATTCATGCAAGAACAGATATTGTAGTTAGAAAACCCTAATGCTCCCCGGGATAAACAGTGATTCATGGGCTCCGGAGAGAGGCAGAACACGAAAGGATGCAGAATGTTCATGCGTCTCTGTAAGAAGTCAAGAGAGGGGGACATTGGAACGGAGAAGAACCACCCGTCTGTATGGCATCAGGATAAGCTACCAAGAAACTAATGCTGGAGGGGCCGGAGCCATAGCACAGTTGGGAGGGCGTTGCCTTGCATGTGGCCGACCTGAGTTCAATCCTCAGTGTCCCATATAAGTCCCCCAAGCACCACCAGGAGTAATTCCTGAGTGCAGAGACAGGAGTAACCCCTGAACATCACTGGGTGTGACCCAAAAAAGCAAAAAAAAAAAACCCCACCACACAAAAACCCCAAAAAACAAAACAGGGGCTGGAGCGATAGCACAGCGGGGAGGGCGTTTGCCTTGCACGCAGCCGACCCAGGTTCGATTCCCAGCATCCCATATGTCCCTTGAGCACCGCCAGGAGTGATTCCTGAGTGGAGAGCCAGGAGGAACCCCTGTGCATCGCCAGGTGTGACCCAGAAAGAAAAAAAAAAAAGAAAAAAAACTCCTAATGCTGGAGTCCACCTGGGAGAGCAGTTGGAGTGGACACATGAGGCACTCCTGGAGGGACAGAAGATGCAAAGACACGTGGAGTTATCCCGACTAATCACGGTGAAAATGACCGTGCACTGAAAGTCATGTGGTCGGGGCATGCATAGCCAGCCTGCCTATGTCCCAAGGACAGTTTTTTTTTTTTTCAGGGACAGATTTGAAACGCGTACTCCACCAGAAAAGCCTCAAGAACACAGAAGTCAAGAAACGCAGCTGAAAGCCATAGAGGCATCACACCGCCTGCAGTGAGACAAAATCACAGAGCGATAAAACGGAAGCTGTGGCAGCCTGCAGCCAAGGACCCAGCAGGACGCCCACACTCCTGAGAGCCTCTCAGCTGGGGGAACAACAAAGACAGCCTGCCCAGCCTGCCTGGGAAAAGGGGCCACACACAAGACTTGAACCTGGGCCACAAAACTGACTCACCAGGGTTGGAGTGACCACAGCGGGTAGGGCGTTTGCCTTGCACGCGGCCGGCCCGCGTTCAATTCCCAGCATCCCATAGGGTCCCCTGAGCGCCACCAGAAGTAACTCCTGAGTGCAGAGCCAGGAGTAACCCCTGACCATTGCCGGGTGTGACCCAAAAGAAAACTTAAAAAAAAAGACAAAGAAAAAGAAAAGAAAGAAAAGGGAAGAGGGGCTGGAGTGATAGCACAGCCGGTAGGGTGTTTGCCTTGCACACGGCCAATCCAGGTTCGATTCCCTTCATCCCATAGGGTCCCCTGAGCACTGCCAGGAGTCATTCCAGAGTGCAGAGGCAGGAGTGACCCCTGTGCATCACCAGGTGTGACCCAAAAAAACAAACAAAAAAAAACCTGACTCACCATTGACAGAGACATCAGAAGCTGCAGTAGAAAACTCAGGCAGGGAAGCAGGCCGGCAGCAGAACCCCCGGGGCCACACCATGAGTCTGAGTCAACAGCTAGGGGGGGCCACGGACACAAGGAGGGAGACTTAAGGGAGCACCTCACAGATGAAAACTTTGACACATGGGAGCAAGCGGCGCCCTGAACAGCAGAAGTCATCTGCGCGGTTGACCCAGGCCTTGGGCCGGCACCCCCGACACAGAGGACACACGTGGCCAGCTAGGCATGTGCGAAGAACCCACAGCACCTCGGCGGACAATGGGGAACAGGCCTGAGAAGTTTCTTCTCCAAACCAGACCCAGGCAGGGCCTGCAGATCCATAAGGAAGTCCACTTCCGCCCACGACCAGGGAAACACCAACCAGAGCCACGAGCAGATGCAGCCTTGTGAAACTCAGAATGAGTGATCAGCATAGAGGGGTACTTGTGCACAGTTCTGGGGATCCACGGGGGCTGGGTGCAGCCTTGATGCAGAACGAACAGTTTCCTTTGAGAAAGAACAGAACAGAACAGAACAGAAATCACATTGGCTAAGCAGTAGCACCTGAAATCCTTGAGTGGTGTTCTGAAGACTGGATCTTTCCATCTGCACACCACACTCTTGCCCATGCTAAAGACAAGAGCCAGGACACAGAATCAGCTACAAGCCCACACAGAGGCATCTCCACGAGGGGGTTGGAGTCTATCCACACCGTGGAATACCAATCCACCTGGAAAGAGATGGGATTATTAATTTTGGGTCGTGTGTGTGTGCGCGCGCGCGCGCACGTACACGTGTGTGATTGAACCAGGAACCTCATGTATAGGACAGATCCCAGGGTGACTTTGCTAAGTGAAAAAAAAAAAGGTAGGAAACAGAGATCATTTACTGAAGCATTTCAATCATGGAATTCACAAGCCGAGAATCTAAAAGAAACCCCTCTCTCAGTTCAGATCTGACTCTCTGGAGGCCAGTGTCTGGAGAGGGGATGGTGTGGGTGGCGTGAGGCTCTGGACCTCGGTCCTAGGGAGCACTGGTGATGCTCAGGCTGAGTGGCCGAGATGAACTCCCGAGTGCTGCCGACTAACGAGAGAGGCACTTCACAAAGTAATTGCCTGTAAATTTGGACACAAAGCAAATTCTGCCTCCTGCCAACGGGGACACAGCCTGGGGCTTCCAGGATATAATTCAGCACAGGCAGTAGAATAGCTGAGACCCCACATCAAAACAAAGAGTGGCGGGACACATTTCCCCCAAGAGTGGGGAAATGAAAAACACTTGACATTAAAAAAAATTATTTCATGCTCCTTTACTTCTTTTTGGGGGGTTAAGGCATGGGATGGGGGTCAGGGTCACACCCAGGAATGCTCAGGGGCCCATATGGGATGCCAGGGATTGAACCTGGGTCGGCCGCGAGCAAGGCTAATGCCCTTCCCTTGCACTATTGCTCCAGCCCCAATGTTTGATATTTCTTTCATCAACCTTGATGCAACCTTGACTCATGGGGGGCAGATGACTCAATTTTCAGTTTCCTATTTTGTTTTTAGCTTTTGTGTTTTGGGGCCACACCTGGAAGTGCTCAGGGCTTACTCCTGGCTCTGTGTGCAGAGATCATTCCTGGTGGGGCTAGGAACTGAACCTGGGTCACCTGTGTGCAATGCAAGACCCTCACCCACTGTGTTATCTTCATGGGCCTCAGTTACTTAAACAAGCAAACAAAAAAAGTCCAACTCAACCTAATCCAGAGCACAAGTGATAAATCCATGGACTGACGTTGTACTCAAGACTGAAAGAACATTTTCCAGGGAGCTACAGATCCAAACAGGTACGCCCAGTCTCACCACCACTTTTTGATACAATTGTGACAATCATACCTATAGCAGTTTATGAAGAAAATGACAAAAATGGATGCAAGTCAGAAGAGAAGCGTGTGTGAGTGTTTTGGAAGATACATTCTGAGGAAAGCCCAAATGCAGCACTAAGAGAAGTGGCTGGAAATACTCGACCCCGGTAAATTTTCAGATGTCTAAGGTCATGCACATAATATGGTGCATTTCAGTCGTGAGACAGGTGATTGGAGTGGTGGGCAGATTATTCCAGAATCTGGGAATGTTGGTGGAGTGGAGCTGACGTTGGCGGTGGGATTGGGGTTGAAATATTATATGAGTAAAACTCGACTATCAATAATTTTGTCAACCAGGGTTCTCTAACTAAATGAATATAAGATTTAAAATAGAAAAAAAAATAAAAGGCTCATCCCATTTACAACTGCATCAAAAAATAATTTCTCAGGCTGGAGTGATAGCACAGCAGGTAAGCCATTTTCCTTGCACACAACCAACCCGGGTTCCATCCCTAGCATCCCATAGGGTCCTCTGAGCACCACCAGGAATCATTCCTGAGTGCAGAGCCAGGAGTAACCCCTGAACATCACTGGGTGTGGCCCAAAAAGAAAAATAAATTCCTGAGTTGACCTGAGCAAGTACATGAAAGACCTATATGCTGAACTCTATGGCATTACTGAAAATAATGGACGCCAACAAGAAATGCAAAAGTTTTTGATATGCTTAGGGTGTATTCAAGGAATCGTTCTCAAATGGCACCAGGCTTCAAGGAAGCGGTCAGTTCCCCTCATCCCTGTCAGTACCATAGAGTGTGTGGGGGTCCCGGCCCACCTCCACTATTCTTGGCCAGCTGGGGCCAAGGCTGCGGCCACAGTGAGGGGTCTTCCATGCTGAGATTGCCCAGACCACCCTGGCAGTAAGCCCTCATACCTGGACCAGCTCTTCAATCCCAACAGAGACATTTTAAAGGGAGTGGAAGGAACCATCAGACACAGGATTGTGAGAAAAAACCCTCGGATGTCTGTGATACTGTAGACTGATGTGAATTCAATCAAGAAAAATTACTCGCAAGGGAAGTTGGAGATCTCACTTCCTCTGAGGCGAAACACCGCAACCATCTGGGAGGCGTTTGTTCACTGGCCCCGGGCGTGGTGGTTCCCTGGCAGGGTCTCTGGCTACCCTCAACCATACCTGGCACAAGGTTGCCAATCACCGGAACAGCTGCAGAACAGCTGGCACTAGACACAGACGCACGATCGGCTGGGCGGGCCTCTCTGGTTTCCATACTGGAGGCTGTGATTTTGGTGGAAGGGGGAAGGCCTGGGTGAGGTCCCCCTCCTTTGGGGGAGGACAGCGTCCAGCTCACCTCCGAGCTGTGAACAGACAGTGTGAAAGAGGGAAACAGGAAATTGCCACAGTGAGGCAGCAAGACGGAAGCCCAGGGGAAAGCTCCCAGGTAGTGGGTCTGAGTAGCTGACATGAAGAGTTTCGAAGAACTTGCTGTATCATTTTTGCATTCACGCCAGTACAATATGAGGAATTCTGTTGCTCTACGGTTCTAGCATTTGCTATTTTCAGTGCTTTGGATTTTAGCCATTCTACTACTAGGTGTGTTGTATTCTGTCAGCGTTGTTTGAATTGCAGTTGCTCAGTGAAAATCATGCTGAATATCATTTCATATGCTTATTTGCCATCCATATATTTTTTCTTGAGAAATTTCTGTTTAGATCTTTTGCCCCATTTCCTATTAATTATTTTTGCTTTGTTATTGTAGGGACTGGAGCAATAGCACAGTGGTTAGGGTGTTTGCCTTGCACGTGGCTCACCCGGGTTTGATTCTTCCGCCCCTCTCAGAGAGCCCGGCAAGCTACCGAGAGTATCTTGCCCGCACGGCAAAGCCTGACAAGCTCCCTGTGATGTATCTGATATGCCAAAAACAGTAACAACAAGTCTCACAATTTGTTGTGAGATGTTACTGGTGTCCGCTCGAGCAAATTGATGCACAATGGGAGGACAGTGGTACATTGCTACCATGAACATGTTAAATGAGGGCCGGAGTGACAGCACAGTGGGTAGGGTGTTTGCCTTGCGTGCGGCCGACCTGGGTTCAATCCCAGCATCCCATAGGGTCCCCCAAGCACTGCCAGGAGTAATTCTTTTTATTTTTTTTAAATTTTTATTAGTGAAACACCATGAGGTCCAGCTGTAGACTTACAAATTTTTGTGCTTGGGTTTCAGTTATACAATGATTGAGTACCCATCCCTCCACCAGTGCCCTTGAGTGCGGAGCCAGGAGGAACCCCTGGCATCGCCAGGTGTGACCCCAAAAAGCAAAAAAAAACCCTCTGTCAGTGCTTCAAGGTCACACCCGGCTCAGTGCTCAGGAGCACCCCTGGCGATATTTGTGGGGCACCATATGTGGTGCCAGGGACCAAAACGTGGAATGCAAGGCCAACTGGTGCCAGATATCTATATTATAGAGATTCTCGAAGAAAAAGGTGAAAACCATACTTGAAGAAAGAAAATCTTAGTACTGCCCTAACTTTGATAACCGAAACATCCAAATGTCAGAAGCTCTGGGTCCCAAACGAAATAAACTAGAAATGAAGCATCCCAAAACACATCATAATTAAATTTTTAAAACTAAAAAACGCAAAACAGATAACACTCTGGGCATCTTGGAAAAGACAAACCATATGTTAATTCAGGGCTTCTTGGATTCTTCGCCCTCAGAAACCCTTTCCCCCTGAGGTTTTGTTTCATTTTGTTTGGGGGGGCCACACTTGGCGATGCCCAGGAGTTACACCTGGCTCTGGGCTCAGGAATTATTCCTGGTGGTGCTTGGGGGGGCATACAGGATGCTGGGGATCCAACCTGGGTCAGCTCTTCGTGAAAGGTAGACGCCCTCCCAGCTGTACTATCTCTCTGACTCCTCCTCTGAGGAATTTTTATGTGACCCTGGTATATAGACATAGAAAGTAGGTCTACAAACCAAGCATCTATCGATAATAAGTGACAGGGATATTTTTTTAAAAACAACCGCAAGGTTGGAGATAGTGCAGTGGGAAGGTCTTACCTTCTTTCCCGGAGACCCAAGTTTTAATAGCTGGGCACCCCATGTGGTACAGTGAGCACTGCCAAGAGTGACCCCTGAGCAGAGACACAGAAGTCGGCCTTGAGCACCGTTGGGTGTGAGCCTAAAACAACAACAACAACAGCAACAACAACAACCCAAACCAAAAAAGTAAAGCACTCTTCGCAAGGGGTCATGATCCATGGTTTAAGAAGCGGGTACACAAGACAATGAATAGATTTTTCACAGATTCTGTACAGAAGACAAGGGGAAGGCAGATCAAATCAAAGTTCCTTGATAAGCGTTTCCAGCAGAAAATCCTCAGTCCTGCCAGGCTAGAATTTAAGGGCGAGACCGTGTAAAACAATTTCAATGTGTAAAGAATTAAAAAGAATTTAATTAAACAATTAAAAATAGTAGAGCAGTTTTCCAACAAACCAACCTTGCAAGAAGTATTGAAGGGTTTCTTATTTAATGAGAAGCAATTTTAAGTAGAAGGAGTAAGGAAACAAAATATGAAACGCGGCACCAGGCAGATCGTTCAAAGGGCCGGGCCCAGCACGAGCTGTGTGTGGGACGCTTCAGAGTTCCATCTCAGACACCGCACGGTCCCCCAAACATCCGCGACAAATTTACGGTGTAGAGCTGCAGAGATAGCACAGCGGGGAGGGTGCTGACCTTGCACACGGCCGACCCGGGTTCAATCCCCGGCACACACTCTTTGAGCACGGCCAGGAGTGATTGCTGAGTGCAGAGCCAGGAGTAACCCCTGAGCATTGGTAGTTTGTCCCCAAAGCAACAATACCAAAATTCACAGCGTAAGGGGCCAGGGGTGGAATTAAATTCCTTGCCTCAAGGAAATGAATGTAAAATTAATCTGTATCACTGTATCACTGTCATCCTGTTGGTCATCGATTGTCTCGAGCAGGCCCCAGTAACGTCTCCTTTGTCCTAGCCCTGAAATTTTTAAAAAGTGCCACATTCGAGGCTCTTTCAGGGTCAGGAGAATGAGACCCATCGTTGTTACTGGTTTTTGGCATATTGAATATGCCACGGGGAGTTTGCCAGACTCCGCCGTATGGGCAGGATACTTTTGGTAGCCTGCCAGGTTGTCCAGAGTAAGAACTAGAAAATAAGATGTTGCGTGGCCGCAAATGCAGCCACGCGCTTCTGGGAGCAGGGTTTTATAGTCTCTGGATCTTGGCCGTTGATGGGATTACACTGCACCGGGGGCAGTTGGTGGGTGTAACGCCTGGAAGTTGGGGGATCTGGGTGGAGGAGACCCCAGTCCCAATCCGAGCAGGCTTGGAGATCTACGCCCCGGGTCCCGCACACCTGGGTTCCTCTGCCAGTTCCTTCATGTGTGAGGCTTGTCCAAACGTGTGGAGAGTGGTCTTAAGCATGGCTGTGGCTGGAACCGGAGGTCTGAAGAAAATTAATATACTAAATAGAAACTCATAGAACATATTCGGTCATGTAAGCCCTCAGAGCTATTTAGAAAAGAATTGTGTGGGCCAGAGGGAGTCCATGGGGTTAGTTGCCTTGCACGAGGCCAGCTCCAGCTGGGAGCGACCTGAGGTGCCAGGGACCCTGGGCCCAAAGGTGGTCCCCCAAAGCCCCGAAGATTAGCTCGTGTGCTGCTCTGTGGCCAGGTGGTTTGGGTTTGCTGAGCTATTGCTTCAGCCCTGAACATTTTGCTCCTTACATATGCACCAATGAAAAGTGCGCCAAAATTAATCAATTAAACCATGATGAGAATGACATATATAGTAACACAATTTAAAGAGAGTTTCTCACCCCACTAATGAACAGATTCACAGAGAAACAGGCAACGACAACTCTAATACATGCATCAAAGGAGTAGGTTTAATCGGTATTTATAAAACACTTGATCCTGCGAGCGGGGAAGGCCCTGTCCTGTACGTGGTCACCTGAGGTTCAATCCTCAGCCCCATGCAGGGTCCCCCCCAAGTCCTGCCAGGATGACCCCTGAGCACAGAGACGAGCTTAGTCCCAAGCACGACAGGGCATGACCTAAACACAGACGACTAAACACTTCTCATCCCAGGGAGTGGCACTCAACTTCCCCGCCCCTAGTGGACTCAGAACTTTTTCAAGGGTAGATCAGAGTTTGTTTTTTTCCCCTTAAAAAAAAAATGGTCCTGGAGTGATAGCACAGCGGGTAGGGCATTTGCCTTGCATGCAGTCGATTCGATTCCCAGCAGCCCATATGGTCCCCTGAGCACCGCCAGGGGTAATTTCTGAGTGCAGAGCCAGGAGGAACCCCTGAGCATCACCGGGTGTGACCCCAAAAGAAAAAAAAATGGAATCACTGTGAAATAGATGCTTTCAAAGCTGTTCACGATTAGGTTTCAGTCGTACAGTGTTCCAACACCCGTCCCTCCACCAGGGCACATTTCCCAGCACCCGTGTCCCCATGGTTTCACACTTAGCAGGTATGTCAGACGGGAATGACAAGCACCAAATTATCTTACTCGTACTTAGAATATGGGGGGAAAAAAACCAAAAAACTTTGGAGTATAAGAGCGGATTAGAAGCTACCAGAAGGGAAGGAGGCAGTTTCCTGGTCAGGGCCCGCCTCGCCCTTACTGGTGAAGGACTGGCGGAGGGTGCGAAGGTGGTCGGGTGGTCTCTGGGGAGGCAAGCCGGATCTCGCTTAGGGCAAGGCTGGAGCAACAAGGCGTCATCAGGCAAAACCAGGAGGGGGTTAAAACCCAAATGCACTGCAAAGTCTGGGCCAGAGAGAGAGAGATGAATTAGAGAGAGGAAGGGAGAGAGAGGGGGAAAGAAAGAGTGAGGGAGACAGAGAGAAGGAGAGAGATGAGAGAGGGAGAGAGAGCAAGTGTGAGAGAGGGAGGGAGAGAGGGAGGGAAGGGAGAGAGGGAGGAAGAGAGAGGGAGGAGGAGAGAGGGAGAGGAAGAGAGAGGGAGAGGAAGAGAGGGAGAGGGAGAGAGAGAGGGAGGGGAAGAGAGGGAGGAGGAGAGAAGGAGAGGGAGAGAGAGGGAGAGAAGGAGAGGGAGAAGGAGAGAGAGGGAGAGAGAGAAGGAGGGAGAGAGGGAGAGAGAGAGCGTGTCCTCTCTCACCGGGCTGTCGCAGGTGCCTGCCTGCGGGAGGCCCAGGTTGGTCACCAGCAGCCACACTGTGGTCTGTCCCCGCAGCACAGCCAGGGGTGACCCGCAATGGCCCAGCTGGGAGTAGCCCCTGACGGGTGCCAGGTGTGGCCAAGACGCCACACAGGCAAAGAAGTAGGTTAATACCCCGGACAATTGCTCGGAATCCCTTTCCTGCCATCACGATTACGGTTCTGCTGCCGTTACGGAGGAGTGAGCGCGTGTTAGATCACACATCACTGCTACTGCGCTGCATGTCGTGGGGTGTGCGCCGTTACGCCACACTCGATGGCGTATCAGTGGAGAGACCTGGGCCCCAGTAAACGGCCTTTCACAGGTCACTGCTGCTACAAGACGACACACGTGTCCTCCTGGTTCCTGCTGCTGCACCTGCCCTCGGCCGTCCCGCGGGTGTCCCTGGCTGAGCCCTGAGCTTTCAGCACCAGCGTGGCCACAGAGGGCCACACCCGATGCCCCCGTCTGCTCTCCGGGGGCCACTGCGGCCCCGCGCCGGGGGGAGCTCCTAGCCTCCCTCTGCAGACCTGTGCCCCGTGCAAACACGAGAAGCTGGGGAGTGCAGGATTTTGGGGTGCCCGAGAGACAGAGCCGTGGGGAGGGCCCTGGCCTTGCATGCGGCCGACCCGGGGTTCAATCCCCGGCATCGTATAGGGGCCCCTGAGCCCCGCCAGGAGTGATCCCCAAGTGTAGAGCCTGGAGTCAGCCCTGTGACTGAGGGAGTGGAAACTTCCAGTGGGGGATGGGGGCAGAGGTGCTGGAGAGGCAGCTTAGAGGGTAGTCCCTGGCACCATATACATTCCCCTGAGCCCACCTGGAGTGACTCCTGAGCACAGAGCTAGGAGTAAGTCCTGAGCACAGAGCCGGGAGTCAGCCCTGAGCACAGAGCCGGGAGTCAGCCCTGAGCACAGAGCCGGGAGTCACCCCTGAGCACAGAGCCAGGGGTCAGCCCTGAGCACAGAGCCAGGGGTCAGCCCTGAGCACAGAGCCAGGAGTCAGCCCTGAGCACCGAACCAGGAGTCAGCCCTGAGCACTTAGCCAGGAGTCAGCCCTGAACACAGAGCCAGGAGTCAGCCCTGAGCACAGAACCAGGGGTCAGCCCTGAGCACTGCCAGGTGTGGGTCCGACAATCAAAGTACAGAAACATCCCTGATGAAGAGAGCAGTGTCCCCTGCTCTCCCCAGCCAGTGGCGATTCCTGGGGGGTGCCTGGTTTTCACCTCTGGATCCCCCGAGCCCCCTCCCACCCGCTCACACCCCTGCAGTTCGGGGCCCGCAGAGCTGGGGGTCAGACCGACTCTCACACACAAGCCACGCCCCAGCCCCGACAGAAGCGTGAGTCCTGTTCTCCCGATCCCGTTTCTTGCAGTAAATAAACCTCCTCTGGCCAGTGTACAAGTGAAGGCAGCAGAGACACTTATAAGAGAGAAGTGGAAAAAGATAGCGACCGAAAAAGCAATAAAGATGATAACGTATCCGAGAATAAGAATAGGAAGCACAGAATTAGATGAAACTTTACTTTTATTAGATAAAAACTCTAACTTCACTGAAATACGTCAGAGAAAATTGACTAAATAAAAATCCCTCTGTCACGGAGTAGGGGACGTCGAGATTCAAAGATTCCAATCCCCCCCAGCCTCTCGGCTGAACGCAATCTCCGAGTATCCTGATATTTTTAATGTGGCAAAATTACATTTTCGCCCATCTGGCAGAATAAATCACATAAGAGGAGAGCAAATGAAATTCCGAATGCAGGTTGTTAATGGAAGGCTTACCCTCCCAGATATAAAATAAATTACGAAGGTTATAAACATATTACACACAGACAGACCTTTGAAATAAAGCAGGAAGTCCAGCAGCAGGCTCGAGCACAAAGAAATAGAATCCACGGCGGGGAGGCCTCTGGGTCGGCTCGGGGCCATAGGCTGAAAGGAGCAGAGACTCAATACAGAGCCTCTTCAGAGCCCCGTCGAAGCGCCCTGCCCGGACTGGGGAGACGGGGCTTGGCTTCATCCTCGTGAACGGTTTGTTTTTCTCCACCCTGTCTTGAACCTTCTGACCCCTCTGAAAAAGGGCCTCAGCAAGAGGATCGCTCCCTGGCTTGGAAACTGTTTCACAGGCTGACTCCTGACTCTGTGCTCAGGGCTGACTCCCGGCTCTGTGCTCAGGGCTGACTCCCGGCTCTGTGCCCAGGGCTTACTCCTGGCTCTGTGCCGGGGGAAAGGGCAGCTGGGAGAGAGAAGGGACCACTAAGTGATTGATGCTTGGAGGGCCCGCTCGGGTTGGGAGGTGCGTGCTGAAAGTAGACTAAGGACCAAACATGATGGCCGCTTACTACCTATATGGCAAACCCCAACACCCAAAGGAGAGAGAGTGAAAGGGAATGCGCCTGCCACAGAGTCAGGGGGCGGGATGGGGTGGGGGTGGCGGGAGGGATACTGGGAACATTGGTGGTGGAGAATGGGCACCGGTGGAGGGATGGGTGCTCGATCATTCACTTAATCACTTAACTTCCCGTTAGTCGTCGATTTGCTCGAGCGGGCGCCAGTAACGTCTCCATTTGTCCCTGTCGCTTGCTAGTGTAGCCCAATGGCATCTCTTCGCTCCGGGAACATGGAGGGCCTCAAACCGATCGTTCATGACCTTGACAAAGAAGTCTGACCATCTGGTAGGTGGGCGGCCACGCGGTCTCTTGACATCCCGTGGAATCCAATCAGTAACAGCTCTAGTCCAACGGTCATCTTTAAATCTCATTACGTGACCAGCCCATCTGATTTTCGACACCTTGGCAAATGAGACAGCGTCCCTGATCCTTGATCGTCGACGGATGTCAGAACTCCGGATTCGTTCTCTCATTTGAGTGAAACGTGATATTCCAAGCATAGCTCTTTCTATTCTTCTTTGGGAGACCTGAATGGCGTTCTCATCTTGTTTGCGTAGGGCCCAGGTCTCTGAGGCATATGTTAATGCAGGAAGAACAGTGGAATCAAAGAGATGTGCCCGGAGCCGGAGGTTCTTCGTCCTCTTAGCTATTTCTTCGACGTTCTTGAAGGCGTTCCAAGCCGCTCTCTTCCTCCTGCGCAGCTCGGGTGCCAGGTCATTTGTCATGTTGACCTCTCGACCTAGGTACACATAGCTGTTGCATTCGGAGATGGTCGTTCCATTGAGAGCGAATGGGGCGTCAGGAACAAGGCTATTTCTCATAAACATTGTCTTCGTAAGATTCAGCTGTAGTCCTACCTTTCCACACTCACGGTCAAAGTCGGCCAGCATTTGTGCCGCTTGGCTGATGTTTGGTGTTATTAAAACAATGTCATCAGCAAAGCGGAGGTGGTGCAGTTGCCGACCATCTATCTTCACTCCCATTCCTTCCCATTCCAGTCGTCGCATGATGTTCTCGAGGGTGGCACTGAAGAGTTTTGGTGAAATGGTATCACCCTGCCGCACCCCTCTCTTGACATCAACGATCACTTCTTTGTAGAATGGTGAGATCCTGGTAGTGAATCCGCAATACAGTTCACGGAGGATCCTGATGTATTGGGCTTGTATGCCCTGATTGGCTAGGGCTTCAATGACCGCTTCCGTCTCAACAGAATCAAAGGCCTTCTTTAAATCAATGAACGTTAAGCAGAGCGGCATCTTGAACTCCCGAGAAACCTCAATGAGTTTAGTTATCGTGTGGATATGGTCGATGGTGCTGAATCCTTTGCGGAACCCTGCTTGCTCACATGGTTGTCCTTCATCTAGTGTTCTGCCAATCCTATTCAGGATGACTCGAGTGAACAACTTGTAGAGGACAGACAATAGGCAGATCGGGCGATAGTTGCCAATGTCATGGATGTCTCCCTTCTTGAACAGTAGTACGGTCCTGCTGGTTTTCCATTGAGATGGAACCTTGCATTCAGACAGGTAGCGAGTGAAGAGCCGAGCCAGTGTATTGATGAGTACTGACGGCAGGTTCTTCAGGTGTTCAGGTCTGACCTTGTCTGGGCCGGGTGCTGTTTGCTTCTTTACTGACGAAATGGCGTGTCGGATTTCGGAAGGGAGAACGGGAGATCATTGTATGATTGAAAAGTAGGTACAAAAGTTTGAAAGTCTGTAACTGCACATCATGGTGATTCATTAAAAAATGGTAAGGTAAAGGTTAAGGCCCTCCCGTTGATCGTCGATTTGCTCGAGCGGGCCCAGTAACGTCTCCATTGGAGACTTTGTTGTTACTGTGTCTGGCATATCGAATACTCTCGGTAGCTTGCCGGGCTCTCCGAGAGGGGCGGAGGAATCGAACTCGGGTCGGCCATGTTGGCCGCTTGTAAGGCGAACGCCCTACCCGCTGTGCTATCGCTCACTATCACTAAAAAATTGGAACATTAAAAAATAAAAAAAAATTTATGGGGTCAGAGCGATAGTATAGCGGTTAGGGCGTTTGTCTTGAAAGTGGCCAACCTGGGTTCGATTCCTGGCATCCCATAGGGTCCCCTGAACACTGCCCAGAGTGATCTCTGAGATCAGAGCCAGAAGTAACCCCTGAGCATCGCTGGGTGTGACCCAAAAAGCCAAATAAATAAATAAATAAATAAATAGAAATGATAAATAAATAAAATGGAAATTGTCACTGTCACTGTCCTCCCGTTGTTCATCGATTTGCTCGAGCGGGCCCGGTAACGTCTCCATTGTGACAATTGTTCCTGTGTTTGGCATATCGAATACGTCACGGGGAGCTTGCCAGGCTTTGCCGTGAGGGCAAGATAAAAATAAATAAAGATCAGAAACATAATTCAAAAAAGGCCTAAGGAACACAGTGCCTGGGGCTCCCGTGGGGTGCGCCCACGGCAGGAGCAGGTAAGGGCTGGGGATATCAGTCACTGTGTGTCCACAACCCCAGCACGTGCCCTGGACGAAGGGTTTCTTGATGTGACCATTGAGCAGCACCAACTGGGCGTGCTCTGGCCCTGACCCCGCTGAAGAGGGACATTTCCCGTCGGGTGATTCCCCTACGACCTGCGCCCCCTTCTGTGTGGGGGTGTTCTCGGGGAAATGCACGAATCGGGGCACATCATTCTTCTGGGTTGGGGTCCGCCCAGCAGTACTCGGGGGCTGGGCCTGGCTCTGTGCTCAGGAGACCGTCCACCTGCGGAGACTCAAGCCGGCCAGGGAGTTTCAGGCAGGCACCTCGACCCTGGTTCCCTCACGTCACGTCTTCCCCATGGCAGCGGCTCGTGCTACATTGCTTGGCCTGCTCTCCCCACGCGGCAGTGTTTTGAGACCCACGTTAAGGTTTTTGAGACCTGATGTGATGCTCTGAACTCAGGGGTCACGTTCGGGCCCAGGAGTCCAGTGGATTCTGGCTTCTTAAGACTGGCTCATACTGATTAAAGAAACTTTGATGCATCTACACAACAAAATACTATGCAACTTTTAGGAGAGATGAAGTCATGACATTTACTTCTAAGTGGACGGTCCTGGAGAGTATCGTGCTACGTGGAATGAGTCAGAAAGAGAGGGACAGATATGGAATGACCGCACTCATTTGCGGGATAGAAAAGAGCATAACATGAGGCTGACACCCCAGGACACTAGACACAAGGGCCAGGAATATCGCCCCATGGTTGGAAGCCTGCCTCAGGAGCGGGGGGAGAAGGCAGCTGGGATAGAGAAGGGACCACTGGGTCAATGATGGTTGGAGGGGTCGCTCGGGGTGGGAGATGCGTGCTGAAAGTAGATAAAGGACCACACGTGATGGCCTCTCAGTATCTGCATTGCAAACCATCATGCCCAAAGTAGAGAGAGAGTCTGGGGGAAACTGTCTGTCATGGAGGCAGGGGGAGGGTGGGAAAGGGGGGGTGTATACTGGGGACATTGGTGGTGGGAAATGTGTACTGGTGGAGGGATGGGTGTTCGATCGTTGTGTGATTGTAACTCAAACATGAAACCTGTAACTGTATCTCACAGTGATTCAATTGAAAAAAAAAAAGACTGTGGGTCACGATCTGCTATAGGATCACATAACTGAATGGGGGGTCCCCAAAACATTCAAACACAGTGAAAGATTTCTGAGCGCGCAGTGATCAGAACAGTTCAAGAGGGACCGAGGAGGGACAGCCCCGAGGGCCTCTGGCAGTGCTCTGCGTGCTGCATTTCTTGGTGAAAGGAGGTTCTGAGGGAAACCGTAGAATCCGCCCTGCAACAGATGGGGGTGGGGTGGGGGGTGGAAGGGGTCGGCAGGAAAGGGACGACGCACGCGGCGTCACAATCTAGCTATGAAGAGGGGCCAGAGCCATGGCACAGTGGGGAGGGTAATGCCTTGCCCGTGGCCAAATCAGGCTCATCCCCTGCACCCCACAGGGTCCTCGGTGCAACGCCAGGAGTGCTTCTTTCTTTCTTTCTTTCTTTCTTTCTTTCTTTCTTTCTTTCTTTCTTTCTTTCTTCTTCTTCTTCTTCTTCTTCTTCTTCTTCTTCTTCTTCTTCTTCTTCTTCTTCTTCTTCTTCTTCTTCTTCTTCTTCTTCTTCTTCTTCTTCTTCTTCTTCTTCTGTCACACCTGGCGATGCAGAGGGGCTACTCCTGGCTCTGCACTCAGAAATCACCCTGGCGGTGCTCAGGGGACCATATGGGATGCTGGGGATCGAACTCAGGTTGGCTGCATGCAAGGCAAACGCCTTACTCACTGTACTATTGCTCTGGCTCCAGGAGTGATTCTTTTTTTTTTTCTTCTTGGGTCACACCCGGCGATGCACAGGGGTTACTCCTGGCTCATGCACTCAGGAATCACTTCTGGCAGTGCTCAGGGAATCATATGGGATGCTGGGAATCGAACCTGGGTCCGGCCGTGTGCCAGGCAAATGCCCTACCTGCTGTGCTATAGTTCCAGGCCCCCCCCAGGAGTGATTCTTGAGTGCAGAGCCAGGAGGACCCCCCAAAATCCCGAACAATTAGCTATGAAGAGGTGTGAGGAGGACCCCAGAATGGGGGAGGATGTGATCCCCGCTACCTCCAAAACTCAACAAAACCCGCAACAGCAGAGGGGAGAAGGCGCCCAGGCTGCTGCCCACGGTGCTGCTGTGTCGTCAGAAACGGGCACCCCCCACTGTATCCAGCCACGTCCCCCATCCCCCGCACCTTGTGTCCCCAGGGCCCGGTGCTCGCTCTGTCCAGGCCAGTGGCCACACCAGACTCACAAGGATCAAACAGCAGGTGCAGGGGCGCAAGTCCCGGCCACAACCCCACAGCCCTTCCGCCGCATTTTAATGATTCCCCCCAGCGGGAAAGGTGGTCCCAGCCCCAGGGTGATAGAAAGAGCTAGAATAGGTGTGGACAGTCTGGGCGTATCGGAGGCTGTGGGTTGGGTTCTGTTCCATGCTCCCCCAAGTCACGCCGTCAGAAACCCAGTACAGGGGCTGGAGCAATAGCACAGTGGGGAGGGCGTTTGCCTTGCACACGGCTGACCCGGGTTCAATTCCCAGCATCCCATAAGGTCCCCCAAGCATGACCAGGAGTAATTCCTGAGTGCAGAGCCAGGAGTAACCCCCGTTCATCACCGGATATGACCCCCAAAAAGCAAAAAAAAGAACCCGATACATGTCCGTTCATGTTGCCACGGCTCTGGTTAGCACCCAGGAGGGGCCCAGGGTGGGAACGCAGACCCTGAATTTCAGGCCCCGAGTGGCAGCTGCCCCGTGCCCACCACAAGCAGCCTGCAAAGTGCCCGTATCTCCCACACCCTGCCAATGCTTGGCAGTAACCAGCTTTCTCAATTTTGTCTAAATGGTGTAAAATGATCATTATTATCGTTGTAAAATTGCCGTTCTTTGATTTCCAGTGAGCTCAAGGATCTCTTCATAGGCTTATTGGTCATTGGGATTTTTCCCCTCTGTGAATTGCTTATCCGTGTCTTTTTCTCATTTTAAAATTACGGTTCCCAGGTTCTCCATGTTGGTTTTAAGGGTGGTCTCTTGTGAAAACCTTTACAATAGGCCCATTAGCACACTTCAGATGTTCAGTAAGATGAATCTATTCCTATATCCCTATAAGAAAACAGTCTTTTTCTTTAACGGACCCCCTTCTTCCAGCTTTTTATGGCGAAAACATTTAACCAAAGATATATGCACTGGGCTAGACTTCGGGACCATTCCTGGGTGCCATCCGTGACTGAGAAGGCAGAGAGTATAGACCGATGGCTTCTGTTTAACCCCAAGGCTAGACTTAGGGACCATTCCCGGTGGCATCCGTGACTGAGAAGCAGAGAGTGGAATGGCAATTTCCTTATATCACCAAGGCTGCAGAGGAAAACCCTTCTCAGGATGGGTGCCGGGGGAATAGGGGGGTTGACCCCTGTCAGGGCAACGCAGGAGATGCTCTCTGGCAAATTAATGCCACTTACCATCACAACTATTTTGACCACAAGTGGCAGAAAGTCCATCAAAAGTCCTGATCTTTAAGAGAGAAATGGACAGCTTCAAGTAAACTTGAATTTAGATAGAATGTGGGGGTGTGGGTGGCCCGATGTTACAGCTCCCCACATTTCTCTCCACCATCCAAGGCAGGTCTGGGACCTTCAAGAGCCAAACTCCTGGCAACTCCGTCTAAACACAGTGGCCTCTTGGGGCTGCGGCTTGGGCGGTTTCCCACCCTGCCCTGACCTCAACATACATGTCACGTGGGTCATGGATTCAAGGAGGGAAAGGAAACCATGAAAACGTTAGAATAAAACATTTGCTCACAGAAGGACTAGGGCTTGAAAATTGCCTTGTTAACCATTCCACCAAAATCAGAGCCCAGAAAGAGAAAGGTCCCCTTGCCGTGTCTGTAACTGAAGCCAAACCAAACCAGAGTGTTCTTTTTTTTTTTCTTTTTGGGTCACACCCAGCAGTGCACAGGGGTTACTCCTGGCTCTATGCTCAGGAATTACCCTGGCGGTGCTCAGGGGATCATATGGGATGCTGGGAATCGAACCTGGGTCGGCTGTGTGCAAGGCAAACACCCTACCCGCTGTGCTATTGCTCCAGTCCCAGAAACCAGAACGTTCTTAGCAGGACTAGGAGACTAAGAAACTGGGAGGGAAGATTTGCAACTGGCATGTCAGAGTGATAGCCTCCAATTTGATGCCCAAGATTCTCAGCAGTGAATACAAGATGGGCCTCATCTCGGAAGCTCAAGAATGTGACACGAACGACTCAAGGAACAGCGGAAGTGGAAAAATCACTTAATCACTTCACTTCCCGTTAGTCGTCGATTTGCTCGAGCGGGCGCCAGTAACGTCTCCATTTGTCCCTGTCGTGTGCTAGTGTAGCCCAATGGCATCTGTTCGCTCCGGGAACATCAAGGGCCTCAAACCGATCGTTCATGATCTTGACGAAGAAGTCTGACCATCTGGTAGGTGGGCGGCCACGCGGTCTTTTGACATCCTGTGGAATCCAGTCGGTAACAGCTCTAGTCCAGCGGTCGTCTTTAAATCTCATTACGTGACCAGCCCATCTGATTTTCGACACCTTGGCAAATGAGACAGCGTCCCTGATCCTTGATCGTCGACGGATGTCAGAACTCCGGATTCGTTCTCTCATTTGAGTGAAACGTGATATTCCAAGCAGAGCTCTTTCTATTCTTCTTTGGGAGACCTGAATAGCGTTCTCATCTTGTTTGCGTAGGGCCCAGGTCTCTGAGGCATATGTTAATGCAGGAAGAACAGTGGAATCAAAGAGATGTGCCCGGAGCCGGAGGTTCTTCGTCCTCTTAGCTATTTCTTCGACATTCTTGAAGGCGTTCCAAGCCGCTCTCTTCCTCCTGCGCAGCTCAGGTGCCAGGTCATTTGTCATGTTGACCTCTCGACCTAGGTACACATAGCTGTTGCATTCGGAGATGGTCGTTCCATTGAGAGCGAATGGGGCGTCAGGAATGAGGCTCTTTCTCATGAACATTGTCTTCGTAAGATTCAGCTGTAGTCCTACCTTTCCACACTCACGGTCAAAGTCGGCCAGCGTTTGTGCCGCTTGGCTGATGTTTGGTGTTATTAAAACAATGTCGTCAGCAAAGCGGAGGTGGTGTAGTTGCCGACCATCTATCTTCACTCCCATTCCTTCCCATTCCAGTCATCGCATGATGTTCTCGAAGGTGGCACTGAAGAGTTTCGGTGAAATGGTATCACCCTGCCGAACCCCTCTCTTGACATCAACGATCACTTCTTTGTAGAATGGTGAGATCCTGGTAGTGAATCCGCAATACAGTTCACGGAGGATCTTCATACACCTGAAGTGGAAAAAATGAAGGATAAAATGCTCAAAGCTAGTCAGTTCCTGGTGGAAACTCAGGGTGTCCAGGAAGGGGTCCAAAAGCCATCGTGCCAGCCTTTTGGGGAGAGAGCCGCCCCCCACGTAGGAGGGGGTGCATCTATCCACTCACAGATAGCACCCATGGCTGCACGTGTGGGAGAAACTTGAGCATGCAGAGGTCTCTGCCCTCCATGGATCTCTGAGGGCAGAAGCTTCAGCCTCGCTGACCTGGCAGCCAAGTTCTCGGGTCATGCGTAGATGATGTCACAAGAATGGCTGTGGCCTGGCCTTGGGGGCTCCCACTGGCCAGGGTCTCGAACACGCTGCGAGAAGCAGGCTGGGCACCTGGGGACAGCTTGCAGGGGCGCAGGCCAGGGACCTGGGGACAGCTTCCGGGGTGCAGGCCTGAGGCTGACAGATGGCCAGTTCGTCCCAGCCTCATCTACTAAGTCACTGTAGCACTGTCCTCCCGTTGTTCATCAATTTGCTCAAGCGGGCCCAGTAACATCTCCATTGTGAGACTTGTTGTTACTGTGGTTGGCATATTGAATACTTCACAGGTAGCTTGCCAGGCTTTGCTGTGCAGGCGAGATACTCTCGGTAGCTTGCCAGGCTCTCCAAGAGGGGCGGAGGAATTGAACTCGGCTCAGTTGGGCCAGTGCGTGTAAGCAAACGCCCTACCACTGTGCTATCGCTCCAGCCCTAAGTCAAGGTAACAAAAATCAAATTCTCCAAATTATCTTGGAGTATCAACAGGTTGACTGTAAAGTTTATGTGGAGGTAATACAAGACCCAGAATAGCCAACACAATATTGAAAGCAAAAAAAAAAAAAAAACAGAGCTAACGGACTGACTTCAAAGCATAGCACTATAGTGAAGAGCATGCAGACTAGTGAGAATGCACAGCAGTGGGTCAATTGAGCAGAACAGGGAATCTAGAGAGAGGGCCTTATCAGCACAGCCGATTGGGAAATAGCGACAGCGGTGGCTGGAGCGATAGTACAGAGGGTAGCACGTTTGCTTTGCACACGGCGAACCCAGATTCGATGCCCAGCATCCCATATGGTCCCCCGAGTAACTCCTGAGTGCAAAGCCAGGAGTAACCCCTGTGCATCGCTGGGTCACTGTCACTCTCACTGTCCTCCCGTTGTGCATCGATTTGCTCGAGCGGGCCCAGTGACGTCTCCTTTGGAGACTTTGTTGTTACTGTGTTTGGCATCTCGAATACGTCACGGGGGGCTTGCCAGGCTCTGCCGTGCGGGCGAGATACCCTCGGTAGCTTGCCGGGCTCTCCGAGAGGGGCGGGGGATTGAACTCGGGTCGGCCATGTTAGTCACTTGCAAGGCAAACACCCTACCTGCTGTGCTATTGCTACAAGCAAACAAACAAACAAACAAGACAGCAATAGAAGCAGCACAAAGGGACGAAAATAGTCTTTTCAACAAATGGTGCTGGGTGGGGCTGGGGCGACAGGACAGCAGGGAGGACATTTGCCTTGCACACGGTTCAACCCCCGGCATCCCATCTGGCAGCTGGAGCCCATCAAGACTGACTCTGGAGCCCAGAGCCAGGAGTCAACCCTGAGCATCGCCCTTTTGTGACCCAAAAAAAGGAACAAACAAACAAACAAACAAAAAAAACAAAAACAAAACAAATGGCGCTGAAACATCTGAACATCCACCGGCAGAAAGTATGACTGGACATAATCGTATACCTTCATAGAAACAAAATCAAAATGGACCATTGACCAAAATATAAAGCTATAAAACTCACAGAATATAAAAGAATCAAACCTGAACAACCTTAAGAATACCAGTGCCAGGCTGGAGCAATAGTATAGCGGGGAGGGCTTGTACGCGACCCACCCGGGTTCAATCCTCGGCATCCCATATGGTCCCCCAAGCACCGCCAGGAGTAATTTCTGAGTGCAGAGCCAGGAGTAACCCCTGAGCATCACTGGGTGTGGCCAAAAAAGAAAAAAAATACCAATGCCTTAAAACATTTTTTTTCAATAGAATCACTGTGAATTAGAGAGTTAAAAAGTTATTGATTAGTAACTTTCAGGTGTACAATACTCACACCTATCCCTTCACCAATGTCCACTTCCGTCCATCAAAGGCCCCAGTGTCCCGCCCATCCCCCAGGCTGCCTCTCGGGCTGACGCTCCTTCCCTCCACAGCTGTCCTGGTCTTCCCTCCCGGTACTTATCCCGCTCACCCCCAGGCAAGCTGCCCACTGAAACCCTTTCTCCTGCTCTCACTTTCTGTTGCCTTTGGACATGTGTTATCCCCGAATTAAATTTCTCTGTACTGTGCATCTGAGAAAGATTATTCTGCGTCTGTCTCTCCGTCTCTGATTATATTCACTTCACAGGAGTCTGCGTCTATCCAGGCAGCAGCAAATTGCATGACACCATCTTTTCTTACGGCCGAGCAGTATTCCACTGTGTTTGTGGACCAGAGTTTCTTTATCCTGTCATCTGTTCTCAGGCCACGGGTGGGTCCCAGACTTGAGAGCTATTGTGAATAGTGCTAGCATGAACCAAGATTGCTTTTCTGGATTGTGCCTTTGAGTTCTTGGGGTATATTCCAAGGAGTGGAATTGCTTGGACCAATGCCTTTGACGATACAACACTAGATACTGTCTAGGAAAGAAATGGCTGATAAACTAAAGGTCACTAAGGTAAGGTAAAGGTAAAGGCCCTCCCGTTGATCGTTGATTTGCTCGAGCGGGCCCAGTAACGTCTCCATTGGAGACTTTGTTGTTACTGTGTCTGGCATATCGAATACTCTCGGTAGCTTGCCGGGCTCTCCGAGAGGGGCGGAGGAATCGAACTCGGGTCGGCCATGTTGGTCGCTTGTAAGGCGAACGCCCTACCGCTGTGCTATCGCTCCAAAAACTAAAGGTCACTAGAGTTGAAAAATTTTTATTTTCCTTTTTTTGGCAGAGCTATAAGACAGCAACTAGTGGTCCAGGTTCCACCTCCAGGTGTTCACCTGACCACCACCAGGAATAATTTGAGTGAAGAGCAGGAGCTACCTCTGTGCATCTCTGGTTATCACCCCCCCCACACACACACCCCATCCTGCCAAAAAAAAAAGTTTAAAACTTTTGTCCTACAAAAGACATTTTGCAGAAAACAAGAAGACATGCCACAGAAAGATATAAAATATTTGTAAAAAGCATATCTGATTACAGGGTTGTACATAATACACAAAGCAGTAAGCCAGGAATAGGCCCTCAGCCCTGCCACGTGTGATTCCCCCAAACAAGCAAACAAACAAAAAGTCCAATTTAAAATGGGCCTGGGTGACGGGGGTATGGTGCCGCCAGCAGGTCAACCTGTACCTGTGAGGCAAGGGCATCAGCAGCCTGATGGCGCCTTCAGACTTCCAGATACCCCAAAATTGCTGCTGTGCCTTTGGCCAGACCCCAAAAACTTGGGGCAAAGTTTACCAAGAAAGTAAACGGCCAAAAGTTAGGTATGTGGGAAACACACCCACAAACCACCTCCGGCTCAGCTATATAATTGGAGGCAAGGCCTCTTTGGTTCCTGATTGAACTGCTTAATGGCCATGATCCCAGAGACTCAGAAACAAATCTCGAAATCCAGCGGCTTTTGGCAGAAATGCGTCTGAAGTAGGTTTGGGCCCGCAGTGACGAGACGCAGAGCCTCACGGGATGAGGGTGGAGCCAGTCCTGTCCTCCCCACCCCAACGAGACCCCAAGTCATTGCCCACAAATGGCCTCTCTGGTTCCTGATCAAGCTGCTTGACGGCCATGATCCCACAGACTCAGAAACGAATCTCAAAACCCAGCGTCTTTAGGTAGAAATGCGTCCAGTCCCTGCAGTAGGCTACCAGTGCTGGGCCAACCCAGGTGGGAATAGGTTTCGTGCCTTGGCCTGTTCCCCCTGGCGGCCCGGTGGCCACCATCCTCCAGAGGCCACTGGACAGTCAGGTTTGGGCCCACAGTGACAAAACTCGTTGGGCCTCACGGGATGGGGTGGAGCCGGTCCTCCTCCCCACCCCAACGAGACCCCAAGTCATCGCCCACAAACAGCCTCTCTGGCTTCTGATCAAGCTGCTTAATGGCCTTGATCCCAGAGACTCAGGAGCAAATCTCGAAACCCAGCAGCTTTTGGCAGAAATCCCTCCAGATTTAAGTGTTATAATTTCGGAATTTCAAAATCACATGGCCCTACTGCAGCCATGCGACATCATATGTTATTCATAACCAGCAATCACTTAAATCACTTAATCACTTAACTTCCCGTTAGTCGTCGATTTGCTCGAGCGGGTGCCAGTAACGTCTCCATTTGTCCCTGTCGCGTGCTAGTGTAGCCCAATGGCATCTCTTCGCTCCGGGAACATGGAGGGCCTCAAACCGATCGTTCATGACCTTGACAAAGAAGTCTGACCATCTGGTAGGTGGGCGGCCACGCGGTCTCTTGACATCCCGTGGAATCCAATCAGTAACAGCTCTAGTCCAACGGTCGTCTTTAAATCTCATTACGTGACCAGCCCATCTGATTTTCGACACCTTGGCAAATGAGACAGCGTCCCTGATCCTTGATCATCGACGGATGTCAGAACTCCGGATTCGTTCTCTCATTTGAGTGAAACGTGATATTCCAAGCATAGCTCTTTCTATTCTTCTTTGGGAGACCTGAATGGCGTTCTCATCTTGTTTGCGTAGGGCCCAGGTCTCTGAGGCATATGTTAATGCAGGAAGAACAGTGGAATCAAAGAGATGTGCCCGGAGCCGGAGGTTCTTCGTCCTCTTAGCTATTTCTTCGACGTTCTTGAAGGCGTTCCAAGCCGCTCTCTTCCTCCTGCGCAGCTCGGGTGCCAGGTCATTTCTCATGTTGACCTCTCGACCTAGGTACACATAGCTGTTGCATTCGGAGATGGTCGTTCCATTGAGAGCGAATGGGGCGTCAGGAACAAGGCTGTTTCTCATAAACATTGTCTTCGTAAGATTCAGCTGTAGTCCTACCTTTCCACACTCACGGTCAAAGTCGGCCAGCATTTGTGCCGCTTGGCTGATGTTTGGTGTTATTAAAACAATGTCATCAGCAAAGCGGAGGTGGTGTCGTTGCCGACCATCTATCTTCACTCCCATTCCTTCCCATTCCAGTCTTCGCATGATGTTCTCGAGGGTGGCACTGAAGAGTTTTGGTGAAATGGTATCACCCTGCCGCACCCCTCTCTTGACATCAACGATCACTTCTTTGTAGAATGGTGAGATCCTGGTAGTGAATCCGCAATACAGCTCACGGAGGATCCTGATGTATTGGGCTTGAATGCCCTGATTGGCTAGGGCTTCAATGACCGCTTCCGTCTCAACAGAATCAAAGGCCTTCTTTAAATCAATGAACGTTAAGCAGAGCGGCATCTTGAACTCCCGAGAAACCTCAATGAGTTTGGTTATCGTGTGGATATGGTCGATGGTGCTGAATCCTTTGCGGAACCCTGCTTGCTCACATGGTTGTCCTTCATCTAGTGTTCTGCCAATCCTATTCAGGATGACTCGGGTGAACAACTTGTAGATGACAGACAATAGGCAGATCGGGCGATAGTTGCCAATGTCATGGATGTCTCCCTTCTTGAACAGTAGTACGGTCCTGCTGGTTTTCCATTGAGATGGAACCTTGCATTCAGACAGGTAGCGAGTGAAGAGCCGAGCCAGTGTATTGATGAGTACTGACGGCAGGTTCTTCAGGTGTTCAGGTCTGACCTTGTCTGGGCCGGGTGCTGTTTGCTTCTTTACTGACGAAATGGCGTGTCGGATTTCGGAAGGGAGAACGTTGGGAACGACATACCCATCCTGTGGAATTTGGTATGTCGGCAAGTGGACATGGCTATCGAAGAGATTTGAGTAGAAGTCACGGATAATCTTCTCCATTGCCGTTCTGGAGGATGTGATGGATCCATCAGGACGTCGGAGGGCAGTCATCTTGGTCTTATAGTTGGCGAAGGAGAGGCGGGCGTTACGAATACTTTTCCCGGCTTCTGCCGCATCTACCAGTACTTCTGCTCTTCTCTCTTTGAGGTCTTCCTTGATCGCATCTCTGCACTGCTTTGCGAGCTCGGACGTTAGCTTGCGGTTGCCTGAGGCATGCGCCAAACCACGCTGGCGAATTAGCTCAAGAGTTTTCGAAGACAGGCGTTTTTTTGTGGCTATCTCTCTCTTGGCGTTCCTCGCACATTCATGGAGGTGCTGAACCAGTCGATCGTATTCCTCGTCAATGTTGTCAACAATGGCATCTTCCCATGTTGCCGCAATAGTACCAAAGAGTTCCCAGTTGGTGGTCGTTCTGGGAGTTCTCTTTTTGAACTTTGCAGCCTTTTCTCCCCGCTCTGTGAAGTAGAATTTTGCACGAAGGAGACGGTGGTCCGATCCCGTTCGAAATTTTGGGACAACAGCGACATCAGTCAGGCAAAACCGTCGATTGAATATGATGTGGTCTATTTCGTTGTGGAATCGTCCACGGGGAGACTCCCATGTCCATCGTTTAGATTCTGCCTTCTGGAACTGTGAGTTACCATGAATGGTCTTGGTCGACATGATGAACTCAGACAGTCTCTCACCCTGTTCGTTCCATTCTAGGCCATGGGTTCCGATGTGAAGTTCTTCAGCTGATCTTCTCGGTCCTATCTTGGCATTAAAATAACCCACAATGATCTTGTAGAAGATGTGGTCTTCTTTATAGAACTTCTCTAGCTCCATGTAGAACTTCTCGATTTCTCTTTCATCATAATGAGATGTTGGTGCAATTATAACCAGCAATAGAACACAAATTGTCTACTGTTGCCTTTTCAGCATATCTGAGTGTTGGGGTAAAATCTCAAATAATGTGGGTCTGGTGT
This sequence comes from Sorex fumeus, assembly GCF_029834395.1. Taxonomy (NCBI): domain Eukaryota; kingdom Metazoa; phylum Chordata; class Mammalia; order Eulipotyphla; family Soricidae; genus Sorex; species Sorex fumeus. The sequence goes on from NW_026606250.1 coordinate 305,481, forward strand.
CGAAATATTGAATGTGATCAAAGTGGAGAGAGAGTAATGTGGAAATCATCTGCCCCACAGGTAGGGGGAGGGTGTGGGATGGGGATATACCGGGGTTGTTGGGGGTGGAGAATGGGCACTGGTGAAGGTACGGGTGTTCCATTGTATGACCAAGACTTAGACCCAAAAGCTTTGTAACTGCTCTCACGGTGATTCAATAAATAAAATCATAAAAAAATGAAAAAAAAAGTAAGGTGGAGTTCATGCACAATTCCATCAGCTAATCAGTGGCTGAATAAATAGCAGTACTCCTACCAAAAAAAATGTAACTGACATGTTAAATCTTTTCAAATAATTATGTAATAAAATTTGGATAGTGTGATGAAAGAGAAAAAAATAAAATAAAAATCATGTGATAAAGTCAAAAATAAAATAAATGAAATAAAATAAAATGGGCCTGGGTGGGCTGTGGCTCAGTGCCCTAACTCATGCCTGAGTGCACGAGGCATGCCGAAAACAAAAGCTCTTTAAAAATTGGCCAAGTACCTTAACCAAGACCTCACCAAAGAACATGGACTGAGGACAAATAAGCATCGAGAGAGATTGCCCACATTTTCATCTTCATGGAAATAAAAATGAAAACGATATACCTCTAGACCTCTGTTAGAATGGCCAAAATTCAAAACACTGACATCAGACCTTGGTGGTTTCAGTGATCTGGGGAGAGACTCTCCCTCATCAGCGGAGCCATGCAGGGCAGGATAAGCCCCTCGGAAGGGTGCGGGCGTCTTACGAAACCAAACATTCTCTTACTCTCTGCCCAGCCGTTGTGTTCCTTAGTCTTACCCACACAAGCTGGAGCAACGTGCATGGAGAGCTGCCCCTCTCCAGAGTAGCCCGTGTGTCTGGGGCAGTTTTGTTTATCATCGCTAAAGCTTAGGGGCCACAGATATGTCCTTTAGCAGTGAAAGGAGGGCTGGGGAGTTTGTACAGCGGGGAGGGCATTTGTCTTGCACGTGGCTGACTCGGGTCTGATTCCCAGCATCCCATAGGGTCCCCCGAGCACTGCCAGGAGTAACCCCTGAGCATTTCCCGGTGTGACCCAGAAAGCACTGTAGCACTGTCCTCATGTTGTTTATCAATTTGCTCGAGCGGCACCAGTAACGTCTCACAACAGATTATGAGACTTGTTCTTACTGTTTTTGGCATATCAAATATGTCACGGGGAGCTTGCCAAGCTTTGCCGTGTGAGCGAGATACTCTCAGTAGCTTGCCGGGCTCTCCGAGAGGGGCAGAGGAATTGAACCCAGGTCGACTGCGTGCAAGGCAAACGCCCTACCCACTGTGCTATCGCTCCAGCCCACCCAAAAATAAAAAAAAGAAAGGATAAATTACAGTATAATAATGCAATATTATTCTCCATGCAGAAGAAATGAGCTACCAAGTCACTAAAAGACACGAGAGAAACTAAAGTGCACGTTACTAGCTGAAAGAAGCTGGTTGTTTGGCTCTGGCCTGTATGATTCCAGCCACATGACATTTTGGAAAAGGCAGCATGGGACGGAGAAAACTGTGGAACATAGAAAGATCAGGGGACCCACATCTCGCCTCCTCCACTAGGCACACCGGAGGCTCATAACTGAATCTCGAGAGAGGTCAACTAACTGCAAAACTTTCTTGGACTCACCTGTCCTGGCTGAAACCTCGGGGCTGACCTAGGGAGGGGAGGTGGGCCGAGTCTCCGCCCACCAAAGGCCTGCAAAGCCCCGGCAGCGGGCGCCATGTTTCTGCCTAAACTCCACCGCTCACGGCTAAGCCCAACAGAGTGCTTAGCCAAACTGCCAAAAATTTTAGGTACACCGTTGTTTTTTTTTTTTTTGGCTGAAAATTCTGGCCTTCTCAGAGTCTAGTGGGTGGCCAGTAGAAAGCTGAAAGCAGACTCCTGAAAGCTCCGGCAGACACACCCACATCCTACCCTGCCACTATGTAAGCTCACCACCCAATTAAATAATCTGGATTTTCTGGACACCTCCCAATCCTACAATATTAACATCCCGGTAGGAGCATAGCAGATTGGATGGAAAATAGGATAGAAGCTAGCCGAGCTCCATTAACAAAAACACAAACACAGAAGGCTCAGCCAGCAACAGCATCTCAGTAAACCCTCGGACAAGAACTTAATGTCCCCATGGCAAGAAACAATTTCCTCAAATTTTCTTCTACTGAAGTATTTCTTGGATCGCTCCATTAGTGATATAAAATAAATGATTGTGGGCTGCTACGGGGAAGGCTTGAGGGGTGGCTGGGAAATTGGAGACGGTGGTGGTGGAGGATGACAGGAGAGGGGGGTTGGTGTTGGGATACTGAACGCCTGTAAGGAGTCATCCTCGACAACTTTGTAAACTGTGTCGTTTAAATAACGTGGAAATGATAATAATTGCTCGAGCGGGCCCAGTAACGTCTCCATTGGAGACTTTGTTGTTACTGTGTTTGGCATATCGAATACATCACGGGTGGCTTGCCAGGCTCTGCTGTGTGGGCAAGATACTCTCAATAGCTTGCTGGGCTCTCCGAGAGGGGTGGAGGGATTGAACTCGGGTTGGCCACGTTGGCTGCGTGCAAGGCAAACGCCCTACCACTGTGCTATCGCTCCAGCCCTGATAATTAAAATAATCTAAAAAAATAAAACGACCAGAGGTCCCCAGGCATTAGGGCTTGGGGAGGATTAATGAATAAACAGAAGTCAAAATAACTTTCAGGGCAGCACAATTCCTCTGCATGATGCTGTCAGGAAGGATTCGTGGTCTTCAGAACGTGCAGCGGCAAGGACAAACCCTAAACAGGGGCCTCTGAGTGGTTATGATGAGTCCGTCAGCCTCAGCGTTTAGATGTTATGCCGAGCAAAATTAGCCTGAAAGAGAAAGACAAGTGCCTCCCCAGCTCTTTAGTCTTTCTAGGCCCTAAATAAGAACTTTTAATGAGTTCTAGAGGCCAGAGTGATAGTGTAGCGGGGAGGGCGTTTGTCTTGCATGCGGCCAAGCTGGGTTGGGTCCCCGGCATCCCATATGGTCCCCTGAGCACTGCAAGAAGTCATTCCTGAGTGCAGAGTCAGGAGGAACCCCTGAGCATCGCCGGTGAGGCAACAAAACAGAAAGAATTTTCTTTTTTTTTATTTAAAAAATGAAATTTTATTTTGTTTTTTTTGTTATATATATTATTATATCTTATTATGACATCTTATTATCTCATTCCTACTTTGGACAAACTGGCAGGCTACCGAATGTAGCCTGCCCACACGGCAGAGTCTGGCAAACTCCCCGTGGCGTACCCAATATGCCAAATGCCAGTAACAATGAAGGGTCTCATTCTCCTAACTCTGAAAGAACCTTGAATATAATCTCAGGGCTAGGATGAAGGAGACGTTACTGGGGCCTGCTCGAGGCAATCGAAGAATAACAGGATGATTTGTGATATATTTATATTATATATACATATTTTTTTTTTTGCTCGAGCGGGCCCAGTAACGTCTCCATTGGAGACTTTGTTGTTACTGTGTCTGGCATATCGAATACTCTCGGTAGTTTGCCGGGCTCTCCGAGAGGGGCGGAGGAATCGAACTCGGGTCAGCCATGTTGGCCTAGTGAAACACCATGAGTACAGTTGTAGACTTACAAATTTTTTGTGCTTGGGTTTTATTTATACAACGATCGAGTACCCATCCCTCCACCAGAGCCCATTCTCCACCACCACTGATCCCAGTATCCCTCGCGCCTCCTATCCTCCCTCCCATCCTGCCTCTGTGGCAGGGCAATCCCTTTTGTTCTCTCTCTCTCTCTCCTTTTGGGTGCTCTGATTTGCAAAGAAAGAATTTTCTAAGGTCTTCTTGAGACCAGCAGAGGATACTGACCTGGTGGACTCATCTCTGAGCAGGGGAGTAGAGCTGGGAGCTGGTGGGGCAGCTCCTGGCCTCCTGGAGGACTGCCATGACCACCACATGGGCATCCTGCCTTACTGAGAACTGACCTGGGCTTCACAGTGATCTGGGTGCCGGGACTTCCTTTCACTTGGCTTTTAGAGGAAACACATTCAGGGTGCAGGGAAATACTGGTGTGAGCACCATGGACTGAATGTTCGAGAAGGTCCCAGGAGAGAAAAGACGGGTGCAACCAAATTCACTGGGGGTACATTGTGCAAAACCTTACAGGGGTGACAATAAAGGGCCAGAGCTTGCCTGGCACACAGCTGACCCGGGTTCCATGCCCAGCATCCCTTATGTCCTCCCAGCAATGCCAGGAATAATTCCTGAGCACAGAGCCAGGAGTAACCCCTGAGCACTGCCAAGTGAGCCCCGCCCCTTCCCAGAAGAAGTAGTAATAATTATGATTGGAGAATTGGTGGTGCAGACAGCTGCCCACTCCACTACGTACATTCAAGCCCTTGGCAAAGGCTGGGAGACTGGTCTGCCCCAGGCGCTTAAGAAAGTCCTTTCCAATAAGGAGCTAACCATTGGGCTGACCACACACTCCAGGAGCTGCACACTGCAACAGCCTTGAGAAAATTAAAGTCAGAAAAGTCCCTCCACAACAATTGCGGGGAGCAGGAAGAATCTGATATGCAGGGTTGGTGGTCACGGTCCGGTCACGGTCCTCCCGTTGTTCATCAATTTGCTTGAGCAGGCCCGGTAATGTCTCCATCATGAGACTTGTTACTGTGTTTGGCACATTGAATACGTCACGGGTAGCTTGCCAGGCTCTGCCATGCGGGCGAGATACTCTCAGTAGCTTGCCAGGCTCTCCGAGAGGGGCGGAGGAATTGAACCCAGCTTGGCCAGGCTGGCTGCACGCAGGCAAATGCCCTACCGCTGTGCTATCGCTCCAGCCCATGCAGGGTTGGTACCTTGTGTTATTTTAAATGGCTAGTTTTCAACAGTAAGTTGTAAGACTCATAAAGAAATTTAAAATGATGGTTCAAAAATAAAATAAAATAAAATGATGGTTCATCTACAACAAAAGGGAGAGAGGAATAACCAAGAGACATCACCACAAAGAAGACTGAGCCAGGGGCTCACAACACTGAGATTTTAAATAAGTTCACACAAAAAATCTTTGGAAAGGGCGAAAGTATGATGACATAGGTCACAGTCCATGGTCACAGTCCTCCTGTTGTTCATCGATTTGGGCCCAGTAACGTCTCCATTGTGAGACTTGTTGTTACTGTGTTTGGCATATCGAATACATCACGGGTGGCTTGCCAGGCTCTGCCATGTGGGCGAGATACTCTGGGTAGCTTGCCGGGCTCTCTGAGAGGGGCGGAGGAATCGAACTTGGGTGGGCCATGTTGGCTGTGTGCAAGGCACACGCCCTACCCACTGTGCTATCGCTCCAGCCCATGATGACATCATGCCAAATGAATGATATCAATCAAGAAACAGGAGTTATGTAGACATACGAAAGGAGACAAATAGGAATTTTGGAGCTGAAATGTAAAATAACTGAAATAGAATGTTTCTTCAAATTTAAACATTTATTAAACATTGTGTGTGTGTGTGTGTGTATGTGTGTGTGTGTTGGGGCCACAGCTGGCTGTGCTGAGGGGTTACTCCTGGCTTACACTCAGCAATTACTCCTGGCAGTGCTCGGGAGCCCATGTGAGATTCCAGGGACCGAACCAAGAGAAAAGGCAGAGTGCTGCCCACTGCGCTATCGCTTCGGCCCTGAACTCTAAACATTCATCTGCCAAGAGGAGCCGGGACCTCGCCCACAGGCTTGAGGCATTCTTTGCGTTACCGGAGACCTAGGCTTGTCCCCCAACACGTGGTGTCTCCCAAGTAGCCCCCAAACACTGCTGGGTGTGACTCAAAAGATAAAGTGAAAATCAAATCATCATCATTTGCAAAATGGACCAACTGGTATTTCCCACTCTGGGTAACAAAAGATTCTGAGCTTGAACCCATTGGCGGGGGCCACACCCAGTGACAGGCGTCGTGCTATGTGGAAAGCAGGATTCCTTTCTCAGGGAAGGTGAATAAACATTAACAGGGTCTCAGAATCCGCTGGAAACCCACAAAGCACACCAGCACATTATCCTTTACACCACGTCCATCGACATACCCGAGCATTGCACAATTGGAATCCCAGAAGCAGAGGAAAGAAAAAAGGAGAAATACTTGAAGAAATTAGGACTGAAAACATACCGAATTTGAGTCAAAGTATGTTTTATTTTTATTTTTTATTTTTTTTTGTTTTTTGCTTTTTTGGGTCACATCCGGCAATGCACAGGGGTTACTCCTGGCTCTTCATTCAGGAATCAGTCCTGGCAGTGCTCAGGGGACCACATGGGATGCTGGGAATTAAACCCGGGTTGGCCGCGTGCAAGGCAAACACCCCACCCGCTGTGCTATCGCTCCAGCCCCTTGAGTCAAACTATGAACCTCATATCCAAGAAATGCAACAAACTTCAAAGAAGATAAATTCAAATACCTGCACACATTAAGGTTAAACGGTTGAAAACCAAAGAAGCCAAAAATGGTCACTGTTGAGAGTGAGACGGGAGTGGCTGGAGCACTAGCAAGGCGGGAAGAGGCCGGCCTTGCACTCGGCCAGGCTGGGTTTGGTCTCCCACCTCCCCTCAGGTCCCCTGATCCCACCAGGAGTGACCCTGAGTACAGGACCCTGAACACTGCCAGCGATGGCACCAAAACAGAAAGAAAAGAAAGTGAGATAGGAGGAGATAACGCAGAAGAGTATTGGGATAAAGCACCCGATGAGAATGGAAGCATCCAGAATGGACATTCTTTGGATTCTTGCAGTAAGTAACTTCTGATAATATGAAACTTGAGAAGAACTAATTCCACTGGTTACCGGTGCATGCAGAGAGGGAACCCGGGCCCTCGTTTCCCCTCTCCCTACATTAAGGCATACAGTTTGACTCACTGGCATATAGTTTGACTGGCATACAGTTTCACTCACACACCCGCTAGCTGCAGAAGTAGATGCTGATGAGACCTCTGAAGTCTGGGCGAATCTCTGACCCCCACAGACGTGCAAGACCACCCTACCCCCTACAATGACATCTCCTGCCATTGTTCAGTCACCCCTTAAGATCCTTCCTCCAAACCTGGCAGATGTGGCCCCAACCAGCCCCTCAACCCTCCCTCTGAGCGCACACTTTCGCTTTCACAAACGCTTTTGCTTTCTCTCTCTGCTCTCTCATTCTTGAAGGCTTCCTCACCCGGGAAGCAAGAGTCTGGCGTCTGGGTTGAGGCAACTCTCTGGCCTTTTCCCCAAGCCCAAAGAAGAAGGTCCCATCTTGACCCACGTTCCACATCCAAGGCTCCAGAGCTGCCTGGCATGCAGCTCAGGCAATGGCGGCCTCTTGGGACTGTCCCCTGAGACAGCTGAGGGCTCCCGGCAGGAAGTCACCCGGGTCCTCTTTAATCCTTGAGGTGACATTTGGGCAACACAAGGAGGAACCACGATTCAGCAAGAGTCATTTGAAACCCAACATCCATAGTGGGTAGGATAGATTGACAGCAGATCAGTAAGGAAGGAGAGGAGCGGAAGGACACTGTAACCCAACTACACCTGAGCAGTACCCCGTAACACTGCACCCATCTCCACAGGACATACTCTAGGGCAGAGCAGGTGCTGGGCCATACACGAAACCTCCGAAAGTGTTGGCAGGGTGGAAACCCTGAGACTCGACAGGGGTGTGAGCAGAGTGTTGTAAGTAGAGGAGAATCAATCCAGGACTCACAAGTGGGGCAAAAGAAACCAGATTCAACCAATAATGAGTCAAATAAGAAATTTCAAAGGAAAATGTAAGTAGAAAATATAAAATGAAAAGGCAGCAAATCCAAACTGAAGACTGTGGGAAACATATAGCTTTGAGGCCATTCAAAAGCAAGGAAGAGCTGAAATCAACAATATAGACTTACACTTTATAGGAAGAGAAAGGAAAATTAACCCCAAAGCTAGCAGAGGCATGAGATAATCAAATTTAGAGTAGGGATAAATAAAATAGGGAACAGAAAAATCATAAAGAAAACGAGGGAAGCCAACTGTGGGTTCTTTGAAAAGATCACCAAACAGACAAACCTTTAGGTGAATGAACTAAGGAAGGTAAAAAAAAAAAAAGATGCAAATTACTAAAATCAGATAGGAGTGTGGGGACATTACTAACAAGAGGGAAAAAAGAATCCGTAATAGGTTACTTTACAAGACTTCGCACCGAGAAACTGGATGACCTAATGAAACGGGTGGTTTCCGAGAAAGATCACACCTACCAAAACTAAGTCACAAAGAACTAGAAAATCCAACTAGACTTGTAGTGCTTAAGAAGGCTGAGGCAGGAATCATAAATCTGAAAAAAAAACAAAAAACTCACTGCACTTGATAGCTTCACTGGTAAATTCTACAGACACCTAAAAGATAATTAATCACAATAACTCCCCGACAGCCCCCCTGACATGGTCCCGCCAAAGAGAGGAAGTCTTATTCGTTCTATTTGCTCAAAGTTTCCTGACGCCCAAGCAAGACAAATCAACTACAACAGAAAAAGACACTACAAACCCCTGCCTACTCCGTAGGAACAGATGAAGTAGAGGTGTGGCTGTGAGAAGGCCACCTGTGCTCGTGCCCGTCCACGCAAAGTCCGAGGGGGCTGAGGAGTGCGCACCCCTGGCAGTGTCTGCTGAGTGCGACACCCTGAGCCCCAGCACTGCCTGACCCCGCCCCAGGCACAGAGAATGTAGCCCTGGGGGTCCTTGGTGCTGCCGGCCTCCATAACTCAGCTCATGGCATTTGCCTTGCATGCAGCCAACCCAGATTCGATCCTCTGCATCCCATATAATCCCCCCAAGCACCTCCAGGGCTAATTCCTGAACCCAGAGCCAGGAGTAACCCTGAGCATTCCTGGGTGTGGCCCCAAAACCAAAAGCCCAAAAAAACAAAGACCTGAACTCTCAGCCCTGAGCCTCTGAGCCAAGAGGGAGCCCCCCCCCCACTCCCAGGAGCCCCTGTGTCCCCCACCTAAAAGAAAAGACTCGACAAAACCAGCACCCTTTAATAAAAAATAAAACATGTAGTTGTAGGGAATGACCCGGGAGTGAAAGGCACGCACAGAGACGCTCCAGGGAGCACACACGGGGGGGGGGGGGGGGGGGGGGGGAAGACTGCACCCGGACCAGAGCGCGCGGGACAGGATGCGCGCGACTTTCACCACTGACCCGAGTGGTCGAGGCTCTGTGGGGACAGAAGGATGGACACAAGGGGGACAGCAGACCCCAGAGTCCACAGGAGCGGAGAGGAGACCCACAGAACGGAGTCTGAGGAGGGGTGAGGCGGGGCGAGGAAGCGGGCCGGGTCCCTGGGGCGCAGGGGGAGGCTGGGCACTCTGGGCGCAGTGAGGTGGAGGAACAACACGTGTGTGAGACCGTCAGTGACACGCGTGGGGAGCACAGAGCCTCAAGGGACGAAGAAGAGGCACCAAACGGGACAGGCTGAACGAGATATACCTCCGCCCTTGGTGATGAGACCTTAGAAAGAGAAAAACCAAGAGGTTGTGGGGAGGAGAATGTTTGGACAGATAAACGGAACTCGGCAAACATGGAAAGACCCGTTTCATCTCCACGCATTGGAGACCTGAAAGGGAAATCTCCAATCACCTCTTTTTTTTTTTTTTTTGGTGGGAGGGTCACACTGGAGATGCACAGGGGTTGATGCATCTGGCTCTGCACTCAGGAATTACTCCTGGCAGTGCTTGGGGGACCATATGGGATGCTGGGGATTGAACCATGGTCGACTACGTGCAAGGCAAATGCCCTACCCGCTGTGCTATCGCTCCAGCCCCAATCATCTCCACTATCCACAAAAAGAATACTTTTCTTTTTCAAAATTAACCCAATGGGTGAAAGATCTGCACCATGAAAATTCTAATACAGAGTTAGACATAAACGAAAGAGGTTGCCACGTCCACGACCTGTTATTTTTTTTTTTTTTCAGAAATAGAAAACCCATCTTAACATCCAAATGGAACCCCTAGGGACTCTCTGAATGAAAATAGTACTAAGAGATCAGGCCAGAGAGGTAGTCAAGGGTTTAAGGGGCTGGTCCCAAAGCCGCCAGCCCTGGTTCGACCCTAAGGACTGCCAGGCCTGAGCCCCGAGCAGAGCTAGAAAGACCCCTGGGCCCTCCTGGATGGGCCTCCTCCCAAATAATAATAATAATAATAATAATAATAATAATAATAAAGCAACAGGATACAACAGTCATGTGTCTGTATTTCAAAATCTACAGTAATCAATACTTCTTTGCTGCCATAAAGGCAGACAAGAAGACCAACTTATATCATGATCACGATCACGACCATCCTGTTGTTCGTCGATTGCCTCGAGCAGGCCCCAGTAACGTCTCCTTCGTCCTAGCCCTGAGATTTTTAAAAAAGTGCCATATTCAAGGCTCTTTCAGAGTTAGGAGAATGAGACCCATCATTGTTACTGGTATTTGGCATATTGGGTACAACACGGGGAGTTTGCCAGACTCTGCCGTGTGGGCAGGTTACATTCGGTAGACTGCCAGTTTGTTCAAAGTAAGAATGAGATAATAAGGTGTTGCGGCCACGTGCTTCCTGGAGCTGGGTTTTATACTCTCTGGGTGTTGGCCGTTGATGGGATTACACGGCGCCAGGGGGCCAGTTGGTGGGTGTGACCCCTGCCTGTTGGAATTTGGAGGATCTGGGTGAAGGATGCTCAGCCCCGATCTGAGCAGGCTTGGAGATCTCAGCCCCGGGACCCGCACGCCTTTGTTCCTCTGCCGGTACCTTCATGTGTGCGGAGAGTGGGTCTCAGCATGGTGGTGGCTGGTTCTGGAGGTCTTCGGCTGCCGGAATCCTGGTCGGGGCGGGGAGAAAAACTCAACCGGCTCCCCTCCAAGGGTCCCCGGCAAGGACAGCCAGGTGCGGGAGCAGGAGAATCTGCTAACTTATATACTAACAGAAAAAAATTGTAAGTACCTGAAATATTTACTTACATTATCAAATAATTTTTTATAAAGCAGCCAAGATCTGTTATTAATATAAGGGCCGTATCTTTAACAAACGACCATCAGAAAAGTATAAATCCACATGCAAAAGAATAAAGTTGAACACTTACCTAGAACCATAAATAAAAAATGAACATAAGATATATTTTGAGAAGATTCAGCAAGGAAAAAATATGGGAAAAGATTTTTCAAAGATAGTAATAAACCTGTTGACCAAAGGGTGTAAAAAAAAGTCAATAAAAGACTCAGGAAAAATAATAAAAGTGAGTATTCACTGGTGCCAAAACTTCTTAATAAATAAGTGATAAGAGATATTCTTGCTTCTTTTCAGTAAAGAGTGTCTACAAAGCACAAAACATGAAACATTCATAAGGACAAACTGGGACACAAAACAAAGCCCAACAAATACACAAAAATCAAAACTTTATCAGGCACCTTTTCTGACCACAATGGAGTGAAGCGAGAAATTAATCCCAAGTGGAAAACTACAAAAGGCTGAAACTCGAGGATGCTGAAAACAGACTCCTCAAGAGTTCTTGGGTAATACAATAAAAAGAGAAAGAAACTATTACCACCAAATCAACAAAAATGAAGAGGCCCCCAGTGGACACCAGGGGAAGGAAAACACATCAATAAGAAGTTTTGAACTATCTAGACCCACATCAAAACCAAGAAAAAACCCTCAAGGAAACAATCTAAGTTCATATCTAACGGAAACAGAAAAAGGACAGATAAAAACAAAAAAATTGACTTCTACCTCCCCAAACAAAAACATCGATTCAATAAGGTGTATGCAGTATCCGTGTTCACTGCAGCACTTAGGACAACAGCCAGGACAATAGGAAACAGCCCAAATGTCCAATCCCGGATGAGAGGAGGACACTGTGTTTTCCACACATGGTGGAAGGCTCCGGAACTCCCAGTTTGCTGATCTTTGGGTGGAATTGGAGGCAACCTGGCCAGCACAGAAGCAGCAGGACAAGTGCTGAGTGGTCTCTCTCATGGGTGGGTTACAGGGACGAAACAGGGGACGGCAGTTGAACATGATAGACCTCAGCCTGGGACTGCAAAACTGGGCCTTAGGAAGCATGGGAGGGGCCGAGACCAAGGTGGCCTGGAGTGCCATAGACATCGGTGGACCGGCGGGCACTTGGCCGCTGGTGGGAGTGCAGGGACGCTTCCCATCAAGCCCATAAATATTAATACTATTGCAGTAGGGCGTTTGCCTTGCGCGCAGCCAGCCTGGCCGAGCGGGGTTCGACTCCTCCGCCCATCTCGGAGAGCCTGGCAAGCTACCGAGAGTATCTTGCCCCCACGGCAAAGCCTGGCACGCTCTCCGTGATATATTCAATATGCCAAACACAGTAACACCAAGTCTCAGGATGGAGACGTTACTGGGGCACTGGACAGTGCTATGGTGCTACACTGTAACTCCGCTACCTACACTACATGTTATACTCCTGTATAAATGTTAATACTACAGTAATTATGTTACCCAAGCTACAATACAGTGTCAAAGAAAACCAAGGTTTCAAAGGAGAAGACTCAATAACAAATCTCTTGAAAGAGGGCATGGGACGCTTCGCCATAGCCATGCCGCTGGACCCCACGCCAGACTGTTTCATTCAGGGCAACCCGGAGTGGGGCAGGTGAGACCCCTCCCTGCCCCAACGGAGCCCCCGCAGCCGAAAACCTCCAGAACTCAGCTGCTGCCACGCTCACGGCTGCTCTCCACACTCTCGGATGAGCCTCACGCACGAGTGATTCTCTGCCTGGACATCACATGCTTTGCACCACTGAGAGACCAAGAGTGGCCACATTTGATGGGGTGTAAAGGAACAGGCAGCCAGTCTCAGGGGAAATACATTTATACAGATATGCCGTTAAGTACGCAAGGCTCAACCTTTAACAGCGTGTTACTGATCTCTTTTAGAAGGGCTTAATGGTTGCTGGGTGAAATGCAGCTGCCTTCACATGCTCTCCTCTAAGAAATCTTTTTTTGGGGGGATCTTTTTTAGTGGATTATTCATAGCAAGCAATACAAAACAAATTATTTTGTTCTGCTTTGGGGGCAGGGTTTGGGGTGTGGGATAGAAATATGGTGGTGGAAAGTGTAATGGTGGTGGGATTGGTGTTTGAATATTAAATGTAATCGATTATTGTGAACAACTTTATAAAAAATATAAAATGAATAAAATAAACCTGGAGTGGCAGCAGCGGATGGAGAGAAAGTGGCAGTCTCCTTTCTCACCGCCTTACATAAGCCACCTGTGGGACCCACTGACTTCAGTGGAACTTTCCAACCTTCAGGATCATACGGACCAAATTTTAAAAAAGATTTCAAAAGCTAAACTAAATCAGACAATGCACACCCCAATCAAAAGCATGAGGGTGAGTGAGTGAAGTCACTCAACCACACACTCCGCCCTTACATGTGTGGTGTCCTGGGTTCGATTCCCAGCACTGAAGAAAAAAACCAACCCAAGCGCCCAACAACAATCACAACAAAACAGACACAGAAGAGGCGCAACAAGTGCCTGTAAACACAAAAGATCTCGAGAAATGACTACGAACTTCTTTGTGCAGGAAAATGAAACAACCCAGAGGAAACGGCCAACTTCCGGGAGTCCTGTAACCTCAAGGACTGATGGAACCAGAGTAGGAGTCCAAAGTCTCCCTCGGAGCACAGTGAACTCTACCCAGCATTCAGAGATGCTCCAACACTCCCCTCCACAGCGGGGCTGGAGGCAGAGGCTGGGCCTGGGGGCTCTGGGGCACAGAGTCGGTCGGGGGTCTGGGAAGAGAGCAGGGAGAACCGGGGCTTCAGCACCAGGCTGGGTCAAGGTACACGGCGCTGGGACCCTCCTGCTGCCCGGGGCCCTCCAGGGCAGAGCCTTGGTGGCAGGTCCTGGCTCCAGGCCCACCCACCACCTCCCTCCCCAGACTCCCCCTACCCATGAACACCGACGGAGACCCCAACTTCTCCAGTTGCTGCTTCTTGACTGTCTCCCCAGCAGCCAGCTGCTTTGGGAATCAGAGGGTGTAAAGGGCGTGAAGGGCCACCCTGAGAACAGTCACTCACCGTTCTGGACCTTTGTCCCCAGCGTTGGGAGCCCCGTTCTGAAATAGCAAAGCTCGATGTGTCTTTTGGATAAGAACCGGAAACCAGGGGCCCAGGGATCCCACCATGGCGCGGCCCCGGGTTAGACGCCCAGTGCCGCCAGCCATCCCGGCAGCTACAACCCAAGCAGACAAGCCCAAGGTGGCCTGGAGTCGTCTGCTGAAGAGAACAGCTATTCCCTGATGAAGACGGGAGGATTCCCCAATCACCAGCTCTTCTGACTCCCCTGAGGCGTCCTAAGGCTCGGCCCAGGGAAGTTCAGAGGCCCCAGCTGCATCGCTACCATTTCCACCATAGTCTGGTTCCCAGGAGGGTCTGCAGACAGACCCCGGGCACGCAAAGCCTTGCACGGAGGTGCAGGGACCTTTACTAAACTGGTCCTTTACTAGGCTTCCCAACTCCAAACTACACTACATGGAAATGTCATCAAAACAGCATGGTCCTGGAACAAAAGTACACACCAATGGCCCCAGGGATGGCACTGGAGCCCAAGCAAGCCCCCACAGACAGGGCATCTGATTTACAACAAAGAGGGCAAGACTGTACAGTGGGGAGAGAAAGACTTTGTCAACAAATGGTAAGAAGGAAACCGGACAACTGCGTAGAAGAAGTTGAGAATTCGACTGGAGGAGTAAGACGGCAAGGAGGGCGTTTGCCTTGCACACGGCTGACCCGGGTTTGATCCCCAGCATCCCATATGGTCCCCCAGGCCCTGCCAGGAGTGATTCCTGAGTGCAGAATCTGATCATTGCCTGGTATGGCCCCAAAACACTGGATTTCAGAGACTTATTATGAAAAATGTAAAACTCTTAACAATTTTTATATTGTTTGAGGTAGAAATGGTCATATTTTGGATATTAGTCTCCTGCCCCCGCGCCTGGCTATTCCTCGCCGGGGCCCCTTGGAGGGGAGCAGGTTGAGCTTTCCTCCTGCCCCTCCCCCCCCGACCAGGGCTGAGGCAGCCGAAGACCTCCCAGGACCAGCCACCACCATGCTGAGACCACTCTCCGCACACATGAAGGTACCGGCAGAGGGACAAAGCCACGCGGGTTCCGGGGCCGAGATCTCCAAGCCTACTCGGATTGGAGTCGAGCATCTTCCACCCAGATCCTCCAAATTCCAGTAGGCGGGGGTCACACCCACCACCTGGCCCCCTGGCACCGTGTAATCCCATCAGCGGCCAAGACTCAGAGACTATAAAAACCAGCTCCCGGAGGAGAACAGTGGAGTCTCCTGCCCCCACGCCTGGCTATTCCTCGCCAGGGCCCCTTGGAGGGGAGCAGGTTGAGCTTTCCTCCCCACCCCCCGAACAGGGCCGTGGCAGCGCGACATCTTATTATGACGTCTCATTCCTACTTTGACAAACTGGCAGGCTACCGAATGTAGCCTGCCCACAGGGCAGAGTCTGGCAAACTCCCCGTGGCGCACCAAATATGCCAAATACCAGTAACAATGATGGGTCTCATTCTCCTAAAGAGCCTTGAATATAATCTCAGGGCTAGGATGAAGGAGACGTTACTGGGGCCTGCTCGAGGCAATCAACGAATAACAGGATGATTTGTGATTTTGTGAGAATCAAATAAAATATAGTACTATGGAAAAAAATGTTGAGAAGTACTTCACACAGACACAAAAATTAACTGAAGACGCAGCAGCCACTTGGGCACAAGACTTCAACCATTATAGACACAGAAGGAAATAAAAGCAACAGGCCTCAGAGATCTATCCGGACACAGCACCGGGGTGGGGGAGTATACATCCTTTGATCACTTGACTTCCCGTTAATTGTCAATTTGCTTGAGCAGTAACGTCTCCATATGTCCCTGTCATGTGCTAGTGTAGCCCAATGGCGTCTGTTCACTCTAGGAACACGAAGAGCCTCAAACCGATCGTTAAGGATCTTGATGAATAAGTCCGACCATCTGGTAGGTGGGCGGCCACACGGTCTTTTGACATCCTGTGGAATCCAGTTGGTAACGTCTCTAGTCCAGCGGTCGTCTCTAAATCTCATTACGTGACCAGCCCATCTGATTTTTGACACCTTGGCAAACGAGACAGCGTCCCTGATTCTTGATCATCGACGGATGTCGGACGGGTGTCGGATGGATGTGGTCACATTCACATACATAAATGTGACCACATCAAATGTAACAGCTGTTCTGCAGCAAAAGAAAGTACCAAAAAAATTTTAAAAAGGCGAACTTGGAAACAGGAGGAACTACTGGTACATCATAAACCTGAAAGGGACCAATATCCAAAATACACTTAAAAACGCACACACAGCTCAATTCCAAATCAACCTCATAAAAAGGGCAATAAATTTAGACACTGCTTCAAAGAGGCCTACAAGGGTCTGTGCAATAACCCAGTGGGTAGGGTCCCTGCCTTGCACGTGGCCAACCCATGTTTCAGCCCTGAGCACAAAGCCAGGAGTGATACCTGAGCACTGCTGGGTGTGACCCCAAAGCAAACATAAATAGAGAAGACACACAGATGTTCACAGACACACGCAAGAATGCTCAGCCTGGGCTGGAGAGATAGCACAGCAGGTAGGGTGCTTGCCTTGCATGCGGCCGACCTGGGTTCGATTCCCAGCTTCCCAGAGGGTCCCCTGAGCACTGCCAGGAGTGATTCCTGAGTGCAGAGCCAGGAGTAACCCCTGAGCACTGCCGGATGTGACCCAAAAAGCAAAAAAAAAAAAAAAAAGCTCAGCCTTAATTATTATTAGGCAAATGTGAACCAAAGCCTCAGTGAAATCAAAGTCACAACTATAAGAATTATTGATATCTAAGAGACCAAAAGTAGTGAATGTTGGCAAGGATGAGAAAAGAACTCCTTCCAACTGCTGCTGGTGGAAATACAAATTGCTGTACTCACTTTGGAGAATGGTCCGAAAGTTCTTATAAAAACTATAAATGGAAATTCCATATTATTCAGCAGTATCACCCCTTGACCTATATATGAAGGAGATGTGAGCGATACTTTGAAAAGAATGTTTGCAGTGTTGGCGTGGATGGGGAGAAAAGAGGGCCTTCATTCACCACAGGTGGGAACGCTGACTAGGTCAGTCTTTTGGGAGAAAAAATAACACCATCCCTCAAAAAAACTAGGAGTTAAGTCTTTATACAAGCCAACAATTCCACTCCTTGGAATATACCCCGCGGGTCCCAAACCATGACGCAGAGGAGCCGTCTGCACGCCTACATTCACGCGGCACTGTTCACAGCATCCCAAATCTGAAAACCACCCAGGTGCCCCGCCAGCTGAGGGGGTGAATCTACTATGACACAGAAACACACGGAATACTATCTGGCCATAAGAAAAGATGAAGGAGGTCCTGCAATTTGCTGCTACACTGATGAATTTGGAGAGGATCACGCGGAATGAAGTTAGCCAGAAGGAAAGGGACAGGATGATCTCACCTGTATATCGAATATAATAAAACGTAGTCAGGAATGGCAAATTCCCAAAGGCAAGAGAGATGAAGGGCAGGAAAACTGGTCCTCAGCAGGAAGCTTTTCACTGTGTGTGTGTGTGTGGGGGGGGGGGGGGAAGTGGGAATAGGCCAGGGAAGGGACCACTAGGACAATGGTGAAGGGAAATGGTCAGTCTGGAAGAAGGCGGGGAACTCTTACTTTTTGGGGGCGTTGAAGGTGGGTCACACATGACAAAGGTCAGGGGTTACTCCTGACTCTGCACTCAGGAATTACTCCTGGCGGTGCTTGGGGGATCAGATGGGATGCCGGGGATCGAACCCAGGCCATAGGACATCTCCAAACTCTACGACACTGATACTCTAGTGGTAGCACACCAGAGTGGATGGGGTGTAGCCCAGAAGCCGACCAGTCTCAACCGACAGAAACGTTAAGCCAGAAGGCTTAACCGGTGACATCTCGGTGAACCCTCATACAAGCTCTTAATGTCCCCATGGTGAGATGCAACAATTTACACTCATTTTCTTCTAAGGAAATATATTTTGATTACTCAGTTAACAATTTATTGGCAACAAGCAATATAAAATAAATATTTTTTTGCCCTGCTACAAGGGCAGGCTTGAGGGGTGGCTGAGAAAATTAGAGACAGTGGTGGAGGGAGGGCAACAGTGCTGCTGGGATTAGGGTGGGAACAGTGAATGCCTGGAACAAGACGTCATGAAAATTTTGTAAACTACAGGGTTTTAATGAAGTGTAGCACTGCAGCACTGTCCTCCCATTGCTCATTGATTTGCTCAAGCGGGCCCAGTAACGTCTCCAGTTTGAGACTTGTTGTTGGTGTGGTTGGCATGTCAACTGTATCACGGGTAGTTTGCCAGGCTTTGCTGTGCGGGTGAGATACTCTCTGTAGCTTGCCGGGCTCTCCGAGAGGGGTGGAGGAATCGAACTCGGGTTGGCTGGGTCGGCCATGTGCCAGGCAAACACCCTACATATCTGGCCTTGCCCATTTCATGTAAGCTCCAACATATATTAGCACGGAATTTACTTTAAGGTTTATTAATGAGAGGTAAGATTACATGATTACTACCATAATGATAGCCAAGTATAAAATAAAATGGAATGCAATATATTTTAGATTTCAGAGTTGAAAACTTCCTTATGTAAATGAGAGTAGATATTTCATTACATTGTGTTCAATGGTTTTCATTTCCTTATTTACATAGATGAATATAAAACCACATAAAATCAAGCTCCCAGAAATGTGTGGCCACATTTGCGGCTGCACAACCTCTTATTGTCTAGTTTTCGTTCTCAGAAAACCCGACAGGCTACCAAAAGTATCCTGCATGCATATATGCCTCACTGGGAACACCTGTAAATGTGATTAGAGGCTGCCCCAAAAGCCTCCATCCTTCTCGGAGAGTCTGGAAAGCCACTGAGTATCCCACCCACACGTCAGAGCCTGGCAAACCAACCGTGGCATACTTGATATGCCATAAACAGTAACAATGATGGTCCTCATTCCCCTGGCCCTGAAAGAGCCCCCAATATGCCATCGGGCTACACTAGCACATGACAGGGACGAATGGAGATGTTACTGGTGCCTGCTTGAGCAAATCAATGAACAACGGGATGACAGTGACAGTGACATGGGTGAAATCATATAGCCATCACAAATCGGCTATTCCTGATTTATTTTCTGATCATTCTATTTGCCATTTCTTTAAGTTTTGTCGGAGCAAATAACAGAAAGTCAATTAGTTCTGTGCCCAAGGAGGCAGGAGGGAAAGTGGAGACATTGGTGGAAGGAAGGTCACACTGGCAGTGTTGGGACACTAAGTGCCCAAAACAGCTGTATTATGAACAACTCTGTCAATCATGGTATTTGAATAAAAATTAAAATTTATACAGTAAAAAAATCCAATAAAATAATTGTAATTTAAAACAATATTGTTGGGGCTGGAGCGAAAGCACAGCGGGGAGGGCGTTTGCCTTGCATGCGCCGACCCAGGATTGATCCCCGGCATCCCATCGGGGCCCCCGAGACTGCCAGGAGTGATTCTTGAGTGCAGAGTGGGGAGTAACCCCTGAGCATTGCCAGGTGTGCCCGGAAAAGAAAAAAAAAGACAATATTGTCTGCCTGAGGAAAAGTCACGTCCAGAAGGCATCTCTGTTCAACGGCATCACTGATCTAGCCCCAGAGTCCAGACCCTGAACAAAGTGTCAGGAACCCACAAAAACGTCACCGGTTCCTCCCACTGCAGGTACGAGCCCCTTGTTCCTCTCTCGAGGAGCGAGACAGGCTGGGGGCCATGGACACTGACTTACAAATCACGCTCACAGAACACCCAGTGGCCGCTGGGCTACCTGCACAGCCTTCCTGGGCCCTCCTGCATCTGGGGGCGTGAGGGGTCCCTACTCCTCACAGTCCAGCTCCCGGGACAAGTTCCAGCAGGGCAGGGAAGCAGAAGTCACCGCTGGCCTGCCGAAGTTCCTGCTACACCTGTGCCTTTCCATGGGCCATCAGTGTCCCCGAGGAGAGACATGAGCCACCCAGCATCCAGCACTGGGCTTCTTAACATTCCCCACCTATAACCCCTTTCACTCAAGAAACACCATCCAGGCCAGTACCGCTGAAAAACCCTTGGAGTCCTGATATGGCTGATTTTTTAAAATTTTTTATCGAATCACCATGAGATACAGTCACAAAACTTTCATGTTTGAGTTTCAGCCATACAATGATCAAACACCAGTGCACATTCCCCACCAGTGTCCCCAGTATCCCCCCTCCCCCATCCCAGTCCTCACCCTGCCGCTATGGCAGACGATGTCCCCAGTACTCTCCCTACTTTGGGGCATTCTATTTGGCTCGAATTTTCCCACCCCCACTCAAGCCTGCCTGTCAGGGGCAGACGCTAGATGATTTATTTCCCATTGCCCACTTTGCATATGAGGAGAGGTCACGCAGCCGCAAAAGCAGCCACGCACGTCTGGAATTCTAAGATCGTAAATGGTGGGGGTCCAGCGACAACTCTGTAGGGTGATACTCCATTTTGGGATCATGACTGATTTTAACGAATTTTGGGTCGTGACACATCCGTACACCTTCGACTGTTGCCAAAATTTCATGACCCCCCCACCCACCACATTCATTTCCGTGGCCCCGCGCTGGACATGCTCACAGAATTGGGAGAGCCCGGCGTGAGGAGAGGGCGCTGGTCCCCCCAGAGCTGGGACAGGCGCCCGCGTTCTCTCCCGAGCACCCGGAATCAGCCTGAGCATCGAGGCATGTGAGCGGAAGAAATGCAGCTCGGGGCTACGGCTTCACCGGCGCAGTCCGAGCGGTCTCCACTTGGGAGAATAGCGAGACGGTTTGGGAGCTGCGTTAGGGGATGTTCACGCACATATCGGTGCTGAGTGTGTGAGCAAAGTGTCCCCCGCACACGAGCCAAGGACGGCAGCAATGAGCATATGTGGGGTTTGCGTGACTCTCTCAAATGCATCAGAGAAGGTTTGTCCTAACTCCCACTCGAAGACGCCAACCCAGGCCAGTCAGAGGCTGGTGACGGGGCATGTGACCCGGCCTAAGTCCCAATTCCTGGGTGGGGGCATTGTAAGTGGCAAAGACCAAAACCTCAATGTGGCTTTTGTACAGAGACCAAAGGTGCATTGGTTGGGGGAGGGGGGAACTCCACAAGGGATGGGCACTTGACTGTTGTATGACTGAAATGTAATCGCGAAAGTGTGTAAGTCTGTAATAGCATCTCACGGTGTTTCATTAAAAAATTTAAAAAATAACTGCACACAAAGAATAGAATGCAATTTCTCCCCCAGTACAAAGGAAACACCCACCAAGTCAGATCATATTCTTGGTAACAAAACAAACCTTGACTTGTTTGAAAGAATGAGAATCCTGCCTGAGCAGAGTCTCTGAACACACAAAAATGAAGCCAGGAACAGAAAGGAGCTGGAATACGCCTGACGTTAGGAAGCGAAGCAACACTTGTAGTTGACCCATCAAGGAAAAGCCGTCCAGGCAATTGAAGATAATTTGTACTGGGGGGCCTGGGTCAGGGATGGGGTCTGCCATGAGGCGTGAGGTCTCCACTTCAGCCCCTAATGCTGCCCACACGCCAAGACAGATCCCGCCAATAACCAATCCTTGGGGCCCCTGGGGCCCCCACAAAGCACATGGTCTCCCACTGCTAGTCACACCTGGGTGTGACGCTTCAGTTAAAAGTGTGAGAGCCTCGGGCACACCACAGCTAGGAGTGGGGCCGAGTAAGTGTGGGATTCTCCCCCCACCCACCCCTTCTGTGCAACACCAACTAAGTGGGACATTTAAATCAATTTGGTGGATGCATGTCTTGAGTTAAATGGAAGTTAACATATGGCTGATCAAAAGTTGTCAGATGAAACTCAGCAGAAACATAGGAATAATGTTCCA